>NW_020955351.1:713589-872229 GCF_003031625.1 Empidonax traillii
CAAGTCCCTTCACCAGCCTTGTTGCTCTTCTCTGGACCCGCTCCAGCACCTCAATATCCTTCCTGAACTGAGGGGCCCAGAACTGAATTTCCTTTCATCCTTTCCTTCGCCTCCTCACCTGGATCTCTTTTGCTGGATTTATTCTGGTCCTAGAGTATGTTAGATGATCCTTATTAATTCATGCCTAGCCACTACTTCTTTAGATAACCAGCCTGCTTGCTTTAAGAGTGGAGGTTTTTACTGCCGGATACCTGCTCCCTCCTCCGTGTTTCCAGTGGAGTGCTGGTGACATCCAGTGTCTAGTTTGTCTTATCACTGGCACGCGTGTGTGTCCCATGCTGATATCCCCAGGGGATGCTATAGATCTAAAGACTTGTTTTCCCCCTCAGCTAGTCTGCATTTGAATGAGGAATCATGCACCATGTCGGAGGTGTTTGTGACATCTGTAATTCACACATGAAGAAAAAGGAACCTTTGAGGCTAGAGCTCCCAGGAAAAGCCACCTTGAAGAGGAGAGGCAACTGTGTACAAAGAGAAATGAGAACTGAGAAACAAATCACAGCTTCCATTGGAGATAACAAGAATCTCAGGTAGCAACACAACCTGCAACTTACTGAGGCCAGAGATGTCCTGTCTCTCCATTCCCCAGAGAGAGGCTCAGTGGTTTGTAATGCTCACAGGGTCACTGCTTCCTTCCTGTCTTTGAAAGCAGCAATGGCCCTGCAGGAAAAAGGCTGGGAAAATGCGCAGAAGAAATGCCAAGGACCAGTAGCACAGGCAGTTTTCCACTTGTTGCTTTGTCGCTGCCTGGGGTGCATGCAGAGGGACTCTATTTTCACAGGCTGGCAGGAAAGGAGGCAAGTCCCCACAGTATAGGATGCTGAGCTCTCAGCTGGGATGCACGCTGGCAAGAAGGATTTGGCTGGAGCACTAGGGGTAAGAGGTCTGATACAGACCTGGCCCAAGTACTCCAGACATGCAGCACTGGCTAAAGGCAATATTTATTCTCAAACCCACTTTCCACCCCATTTAACTGAGTTTAACCCAGGCTGTGCCTTGAAGTTTCTCTCATGGATATTCCTGAAGCTGTAGAGTCATTCCCTGAGAGAGTAAGTAGAAGCTCTTGGGTCGTTAAACATAGGACAAAGCACAGGAGAGCAATCTGTCACTGTTGGGTGAGGAGAGACAGCTAATGGACCTTTCCATCCCTAAATGCTGTGATTTTCTGTACTCCTCATTTCCTTTATGAGATCTAGTCCTGAATGTAGTTGCTGCTCCCGCAGCTGTGTGCCCAACCCGGGGGACAGAACATGATGCTTCTCTCATTCCCAGCATCCTTTCTCTCATTGCACACATCCTATTAGAAAATAGTCCTTCCTCAGCAGGGCTCAAGGGTCACAATTGGATATGAGTGCAAGAGAAGCCCCCGAAAGTCATCTTTACGCTTCAGCACTTTACAGATATCTGAACTGCAAATGGTGGGACTGGGCTTCGCTGCACAGTAAAGAATTTAGGAAGGACTGTGCTCTTCCTTTCTTTAAAGAAAATACCAGATGAAGGCAAGTGTTTTGATCTCTTAGAGGGTGAAGGGGCCCTGGACTGAGCCGTCAAAACCACTTGCTGCAGGACCTATTCTGTAACTTCACCTCCCAGGTGGTCCTCTTCTCCCTGGCCCCTTCTGGTGCAGGAAGTGCCGAGGAGCAATACATTTGCCTGCCCAAGGCCAGAGGCAGCTGACTCCCAGCAGGATGGTTTCTCTGCCATCTAGCTCTGATGATCTTAGTTTATGCTGTTTGTTTTCTTTAATTGAATATTTTATAAATTAACGTGATTTCTGCATAGTGTTTATCTTTCTCTCTGTGAGCCTTTATGACCAAGATAGCCTGGAGTAGGCTAATTAAAACACTGAACCATGACTGTGTCCCTAGCCAAGAAGTGAGACAACCATATAATGTATGTGATGCTGATACAGATCTGGGAGCTGTCGAAGCAGAGCACCAGAGGATCTGTCTGTGACCATCAGTCTTACTTAAGAAGCCCTTTCTATTCATTGCTGTTGAGGCCTGTCTCTTCTCTGCCTTAAGTGGATGCTAAGCTTAGGAGCCTCTGGGTGAACATCATCCTCCCAGATACCTGTGCTGCCAACAGCGCAGTCAGGTACTTCTGCAGGCATTAGTTAGTGAAGAGCTCCCAGAATGCAGAGGTGAAGCTGCAAACCCTTCCCACCTGGAAGGGCTTTTCCTCTGCACTGTATGGGTGAGCACTGCCTTGAGCAGCAGCTGAAGCTGTCTCCCTGCCCCTGAAGATGGGTAGCTGGAAATGGTGTGTTCCTGCTTATCTCACTCACCAGAGACAAGGCTGAGCTGTAGCTTTTCTCACCCCAGGTGCACAGATGAACAAGGGAGAGCTGCCGCCGTGGGGGCCGGAGGCGTAGGAGTTAAGCCTCCTGTGTTCAGCTCTGAGGCAGTCTTAAGGGGGCTTTTCAGAAGGCTGCCTCCTTCCTCTACAGGCCTTTTTTCACTATTGTTCTTTCAAGATAAAGAACTTGGCTCTGTAAAGGAGTAAGCCAAGCACTGTTTTATTGCTACCAGCTGAATAGTAAAAAGCCAAGCATAACCCATTTGCTGTTGTGCAGTGGTTAAAATCCAGCTCGGTACTTTGCATTCCAAGACATTCTGCCTCATCCTTTTTCGTAGATTTCCTGCAAGCAGTAAAAATATCTTGCAAATGACTTACGCCCAACCACAAAAGCCCCCATGTAAATATGCTGGTGCTCAGTTACAGAGGGGAAAGCAATGCACAACAGCAGCTTTAGGAATCTTGGTTTAATTTAAATGAGGTAATTGCTTTCCCCATCTGTAAAGGCACTCTAAGGTTAACTTCAAGAGTGCGGGATGGTTACCTGTACAAACAGATTCAGATCACAGCCAGTCTGGTGCTAATGTCGTGTCTTAACTAACAAAAGCCTCCTCTGGGCATGGTCTTTTTAAATGTTTATGGTTACAGCCTCTGTGTGTCTATATCTGCAAGTATCCGGCTCCTTGAATGAATAACCAGACACAGGTCCAGAGCAGGTGGGTCTGTGAGCTTGTTTAAAGAATTAGTTCTCCTCCTTCCTATCTATCTGTGGCCTTTTTTACCTCTGTAACCCACTTTCCTGTGCTGAACCTTGTCATTTGGGCAGCCTTTCTCTACATTTGCACTGAGAAGATGGACAAACTGGGGGCCCTGAGGAGAAGACTGGAGGCAGAATCTCTTCAGGGAAGCAAGGAAACACTGTTGGGACAGATACCCTGAGCCTAATTCCTGCAAAGCTGTAGGCTCAGAACAAGAGAAGCCAACCAGAGCTGTGATGGATGAACAGTTCCCAGTGAATTAGGACAGTGAGTTGCTCTGTTTAAACTCATTCCTTCCCATCTAGAGTGTCCTTAAGATCTCTTCTGAAGACCCTTGACATAGATTGATGGTACAAATCCTTCCTCTCACATTACACTCTCTTTTTATTTGGCTTAATTTCCAGATCTGTCTGGCTGCCTGCTTTATTTTCCATTTACCAGGAGCGACTGTAAGTGAAAAGGCTTGTAGATCAGCAAATCCAGTCCACTTTCCTGATTGTCCTTCCCCTCAACCATTTCTCTATTGTGGTTTGAGCTGAACTTTTAGTACTCCTGACAGCTGGGGTTGTGGTCCCTGCAGAATGGTTTCCCCAACCCCTGTAAGCTCTCTGCCAAAATCAAAGTTAGCTGTTCTCAGATTTAACAGCCTCCAGTTCAGCACACAGATTTCCAGTATTCCTGTCCTCACACTCATTCCTGCCGTATCTCACCTTGTCAGCACCAGGAGCAACATAACACTCATTGCTGCAAACTGACCCCACTCTTTGCCTTTAAAAACCAACAAATAACCTTCCTTCTAAGATGCCGCTGGTAATGCCACCCATGAGTGAGGATAATGGTAGGAAAATAAATTCACCAGGCTGTTTTCTGTCTTTTTTTTTTTTTTTTCACATGAAGGACTTGAAGTGTATTTGTATTTTTATAATTCCTGTAAAACACAGGGGAAGAGCTGCAAATGTGGCTCTGAACAGGGAAACGGTAGTTTTACTCCTCACTGTCTGAACCCAGCAAGATGCATTTCTGATTGTTGTTCTTCTTTCAAGGACTCTGAGAGCCAGCAGGATTTGGATTTGAAGGGCTCCCTCCCTCTCTCCTCCACTTGGAGTAGAAGTAGTCAGGATGTCTCCATGGTGTGCATGGAGATGACAATTGCTGAACCTTCAGACCCTATTTCACCCCAAGGTTTTGGCTGTAGCTGCAGTAAGTAAGGGTTAAAACTGTTGGTGAGATCCCAAGCTCTTCACCAATTCCTTATGCAGATGGGGAAAGTTTTGGCAATCTTGCTGTGGTGCTGTCATTAGCATGCGTTCATTTCAAATTAATTAAAAGCGAAGATGAGATTCCCAAAACTCATTTAACTTCCTAAGCTTTGTTCTCCAGGGATTGATAGTGGAAAAACAGCTGGGGACCCAACATGTCCTTTAGAAGGGGATGAAATGCAGTTAATCCTGGTTATATCAAAGGGAGGGGAAATGAAAAGTAAATTCCCACTTGAAAACAGGTCTTTTCCCCCTGTGCATTTTCCCCACTCTGTTTTTCCATACAAGAGTTTTCTTGTCCAGGAAGGTTGGAAGATATTTGTAGCCCTGATTGTTTAAATATTAATCGTGCTTTAAGATTCGTTTGTGTATGTGAAAGAGAGAGACAAGTGCAATGGAAGTCTTACAAATGTACTTTCTATCTGCTGGATAGAGCTGCTTCAGAGCATGCAGTGATGTTAGTCAGAGCCAGAGATGTAATATGCTCTGACAGGACTAGTCTATTACAGGTTTCAAATGTACTAACCTGCAGCAGCCCCACGATATTAGATGGGGTGTGTGGGACCTGGGTTGGCCTAAAATCCATTCATTACTGTTCCTAACCTGGAAAAACTGCCTTCTTGAGCTAAAAGTCTTTTCAGAAATGATTTCTGTGTTACATAAGGGAGGGTATTTGATCTGTAAACAGAGGAAGCAAAGATCAGGCTGAGAAGGTGGGTTCCCAAGGTGCTGGCTCTGAAGAAAGAGGTGTAGGAACACTTTACTTGGCAAGTAAAATGTGTGAGTTGAGATTTATGTAAATCTAGAGTAAAACTCTGCTCTTTCCATCTGAAAATAACCCTTCATGTAGCTGGTTATTATTTTGAAGCAATTTTTCTCTCTGATGATTCAGTGAGGAAAACTGCTGAAACAAAACAGAAGTGAATTGCAGAATAGTTAATATTGCAGAACATCATAGGAGGCACACATCCTCTTTGGTTTTTGGGTCTCAGCCTTCATTCAAGGCAGTTAACCCTCATCCAGACTGGGAAGAGTTGCAGTATTTGTGAACTAGCTCTTCATTTATGCTCTGTCACTGAATATGGAGAACATGTATTCAGCTACCTGCAAACAAACTCTAGTCCAAGAAGATATAAATCCATAATCAGGCTTGTGAAAACATCTGAATGATGAATAAATAGGAGAAAGATGACAGCTTATGCCAGGGAAAAACAGGCAAATATTTTCACTAAATTTTCATTCATCTTCCATTAATTGGCATTTTCCACTAAGGTAGAACATGAGGCTGGAGTGCCAAAGATCATGGAACTGAGATTTGGGATGTCCCAGTAGCAGTGGTTTTGGGGACAGGCAGTTGAACTGAGTCTGTCAGGGCTGCTCTGGCAGCATCAGTCTGGTGCTGTAGGATGAGATGGAGCTGCACTGAAGCACTGTATGAGGAAGTTTTCATAGCACCTGCCCACGGTCTGCGTGGCTACATCCCACACACATCTCAGGCTTTCACACTTAGCTTTTGTGGGCCTGCAGTTCCTCCAAGCAGATATGAATGATAGAGAGAACAAGAATTTCCTCAGAGAGCAGAGAGTTAATTAATGGCTCCAAAGCACATCATTATAACAATGAGGTGATGTATTAGAAATCACTTCCGACCAGTTACTGAAGGTCATATCCATGTGCCATGGACCTTGCATGTAGTCCACAGTTTTCCCCATCCTCAGTGAGCACGGCAAATCCTTAACTGAATTTGGAATTCAGACCTTTAAAATGAGTGGGCATAGAAGCCACGCTCCTGAAGTGTTTGAAATAAATCCTGCACCTACTGCATGTCTGAGTTGTGTATCTAAATAGGTTCTGCTGAGGCCTCTGGGGCCTTGGAGAAGCCTTTCAAAATGGCTGTGAGTCATATACCTCTTAATCATTTAGGTACTGATGGGGATTGTCTGTTTGTGTGTTCTCTTTTTTCTGTAAGTTGAGTTGGCTTTTTTGGGGAAAGGCAAGTGTTGGCTTTGCTGTGAAATTTAACTGGTCTGCAGCTGCCTGTTGAAACTGAGCTGTTCTTCCTCGTGTCTGTATCACTGAGAATCACCAGCAAGCATCTCTTCCTGCAATGGAAGTGACTTCCATTTCGGACAAGAAGTCCTGAGGTGTTATCAGGGAGACTGTGAGAGGAAAGGGGAAAGAAAAGGGGAAACTTGTCCTAATTTTCACTGGAATGATTCGTCTATTTGAATGGGACCATAAATTTGTTGATCAGTCTCACTCTTTCACTAGTTTAACTGCATTGTCCTCCTGCTCAGCTGTTGTTTGTGGCTGAAGGAGTTTGGGAGGATACAGACATCATATCTCCTTCCAGTAATTGCCATTTATTCTGCTTCATTTATGATATTTTTCATTGGAAATAAATTTATTTCCACAGTGTAGGTTTTGTTTAACAATTGTTAATTTCATAGTCTCTCTGAATCCTGTAGAGAATATCAGTCCACCTAAAATCTGAGGTGACTTGAAAATTGCACTAATGAGCAGTTGCCTTCCTTTACCCAGTGGAGCTAGAACTTCCAGATACTTTCTTGAGACCAAATATATCACGGTGACTAATTCTTCTTAATCCAAATAAAAGTGAGCTCCTTTTGTAAAGCTAAAGTGGATTTGGAAGTGTTCCCGAAGTGTGAGAAGGAATAGATCAAACTAAAATATAGATTTCTGGATGGGGTAAGCTGAGCTGGGAACATACACTGTTAGACCTTCAGGACCTCTGTACCTTTTATCTTTGATTTTAATCCATCTCATCTTTCTAGCAGTCTTTGATTTCCCAAGTGAATTAAAGTTCCAAATGTCATGTATCTGAGGACTGGCATAAAAGGCGGTTTAAAAGGTCTTATTTTGGAGCAGTAGGAGCCACATGCATCCAGCATTGAACAGCTCCCACATGCTGCAGCTTCGTTTAATTGCTGAAATCAGAGATGTTGGGAATGGATTTCATCTGAAAGTCTGATCTCCTAAACTGAAAGGCATAGGACAACATTCGCTCATCCCCTGGAGATCCTGCCAGAAGTCTGTCTCTGATTAGCAATGTTAATGGAGTATTAACATAAGCCACGCCAGCAAGGGAAACTGTAGAACACATTATCATCAGGAGAGCCAGCTGTGTAAAGGCGTGTAAAGATGATGATAAATGTAGTTTGTGGCTTGGGGAGCTGGTTGCTGAACTGCTCCATCCCCTAATCCAGAAGGAACGGAGCGGGAATGGACACGCCAGCCTGCTGTTCTCTGTGCCATTGTACCAAAGAGGGATGGAGCAGTGAATGAGCAGAACAGATGTTACCTTCACAGGAAAAGAGAGATGAAGGGGACTTCCCAGCTGAGTCAAGACTTTTGCTGCCACAGGTTGAATACTTTTGGCTCAGCTCCATCTTTCAGCTCTTTAGGATCTTGCTTTTTGCAACCCCTGTGGAAGATTCATCCAGGGTCTAAATATTGTGATGTCTCTGATTTCCACTCTAAACATCTCCAGAGATACTTTGCACTATTTGTTCTTGTTTTGTGGGGGTTTTTTCCCCCTCTTGACTCAGAGTATGTGAATAGTCTGGTCTGAGAGTGAGGCTCAGAGATGTTGTAAAGCTACTCATTTCCTTTATAGCCTTGGATCCTTCATTGTCAGATATTGGCCATACAAGTCCTACAAATCCTCACACACTTGCCCCACCACATCCCTCATGATGTCAATACTTTTTTCTCTACATTTGTGCTTGAAATCCAGAATCTTCAAGCAAGCAAACTCAGTACATCGGACCCATAAATTGTGGCGATTTCCGCTTTGATGTGTGGAGAGAGAAGTGAGCTCTAGATCAGTAACACACAGAGCTCAGAAGTAAAATATTTGTGCTTCCATGTGACAAGACCAACAAGCTCTTTGCAAGACAGTGCTAAATCCTACTGACATGAGCTTGTTTGCATAGTTTCCTGGTGGAGCCACACATTTCACCCATTGACCTTTTTGACATTTTCCTGGTTTCTCTCCTGCACTTCAGTAGTGAAGTGCCATACTCTGCTGAACAAACTTGGCATCTCATCAAGCTGACTTATTTGGTATGTATTTACACTTGTAGATTTTAGTACTCTCCTGGCAATTGAGCTTCCTTCCTGCCTACATAAATATGATTTCATTATTAGCTTTGTTTAGTTGTTGTTCTGCATCTGCGTGCTTTCCTTTCCAAAACTGCCAAAGAGAATTGCAGGTGTTGATCTCGATTTGTGCCCAAAGCATCCCAAACTCTCTACCCCACCTGCCAACTCTAATAAGGAACAGGACTCTTGACCTTCTGCCTAAAACAATCCATAAAAACTCATCCCAGTAATTTTTCACATTGAGGAACCGATAACTTTTATTCGAGCTGCGGCCTGTGGTTTTATTTGTTTATACTTAGATGAAAGTATTGGGTTTCTCTCAAAGGTACTTTTCTGTCTTTTCCCTCTTGTACTTAGATCTGCAATGTTTACTCAAAACGGCCTAAGCCAGAGAAGTTGCCTTTGCACGAAGGGCCCCAAAGTACGTGAGATTCGTCCTGTTTAAGTTCTTGTGAAGTACAGAAGAATGTGTTATGAGCATGATCTGGACAGGAAATAAAGTCCTTATTCCCACCATAAATGCTGTGTAGTTCAGCAGGTCAGATGAGAGATCTCATACAGTTGCTCATAACATTGTATTAGCCCTCCAAGGGTGTCAGCAGTCCCAGCTCCCCATGACAGTAGTGGTTGGCCATGTTGATCAGGCTTTCTGGAGGCAGGTGAAGACTTACAAAATGTCTCCTAGGATGACGGAATAACTTCCACTTTAGGGGAAAATGAAGAGCCAGTGTTTGGATCTCCACTTTCTTTTGCACTCCAGGCACTGCTTGGCTGCTTCTGGTCCAAGCACTGCCAAGGCAGCTGGCTTTGGCACCTCCACAAAGAGCTGCAAGCACAGAGTTTTCCACAGTTCCAGGTTAAACCAGCTGCTGCGCCTTTAGAAAGGAAGGAGGCAGTTTCTGCACAGCTTCTGGACAATTCCTGTTTACTGGAAAGTAATCATAAGGCTCCCCTAAGCCCCTACATAATTTTCATTCATGAAACCATTTCTGGTTGGAAAAAGATATATTTGTACGTACTGGACTGAGGATGCACCAAAGTGGTGCTAATGCCAGAGGTCTGTACACACATTATCTTCTGCTGATCTTACATGCCATGGACCTGTAGTTCTCTCTAGGGAATCTCAAAGTCAAAGGAGAGCAGTAGGGAGTGTGGAATTCACTATATGTTCAGACTTCATGGGCAAAAGTACTGCGGATGACTGTCACTTGGCATGACTATTCTAGATTTTCTTGCAAGCTTCTGCAATGTTATTGCAGAGGAAAAAAATTTCCTGCACGTTTCTCGGAATTAATTTCTTCTTCATTTCTCAAAACTATGTTTGAGTTAAAGTCAATTTTTTTTCTTCTAGAAAAAAAACACAGTCTCACTTTAGCAGGTGGGGACCTGGCTCTGTAGTGGAGAAGTTGCCATGAGGGTAGATTTTTTTTTTTTCCTGGGTGGGGGCCAATAGGAAAGGTTTCATGAAATGGAGGAGAGCTGAAGAAAGAAAGTGAAAGCAACCAGTCAGCTTGGTCGCTGCAATCTTTGATCTGTGGCTGTCTGCAAACAGCATCACAGCTCTGTGATTAGATGTACATGCTCATTATGGGCTGTACTCTCCAAGCAGGCATTGTACATACAGCACAACATATTCCGCTTCCTTCTGCCCAAATATCTTTTTTCATCTATATTGCATTAAGACCTTGAGGCCTATCATCAGGGAGAGAAAAAATACAATTTTCTTATTGTACAATGCATTTCATTCCCAGCTGCTGTATTAAATTTATTCCTATTTGAAGTGGTGTCTGTGAGTATAAATCATTTAAGTTTATATGTTTTTGTTGCTGTGGCAACTGTTTGACTAATTGAATTCCAAAGTGTCTCTCTCTATTTTAGAGCTATGATAAAGGGCACATATATTCTTAGCAGCAGGAGCCTGAAATGAGGAGGGGGGGGACACTCAGCCCTGTCAAAATGACATGTCCTCAATCTCCTGTGCACAGGCTTGGCAGTGGCACCTTTGGCAACTGGTGGGGAGGAGGGCAAGGACTGGGGGGGAGCCAAAGCTATTCTTGAGCTGTCCTGCAAGTACCATACTCAGGTTCAAGCCTTTAGCAGGATGGAGAAGGCATGGAAAGACTGACACACTGGGAAGGTTGTATTTTATCTCTGTGTCTATTTTTCTCATCATTTATCAGTCCTCAGTGGACCTGATGTCCTGGTGTGCTTCATGGTTATAAACCAGCCCAGGTTATAGTAACTCCCATCTACCTTCCATGGGGACTTTTTATGACCTCCTGGGGCTTGTCTACCAGCTGGGATCTTGTGTGTGTTCCTAAGAGATTTTTTTCCCTGACAGTTTTTGCAGGAAAATGCTCCTTAAGGCTATGGTAGAGGGTTAGAAAAAGCAGGAGTATCCTGAATCTCCTGGGGAAACTTGAAGTGACAATTTCTACCCTGCTTTGACTCATTTTTTTTTTCCAGATGCAAAGCAGAGGTACATGTCCTCCTAGACTAAGGCAAAAGGACAGAAAAATTGAAACTTAATTCTTTGCCAGAGAATTGTCCCAGGAAGATGAAAAGAGCAATTCCCTTGTAAGCAGAAAGTCCCAGGCGGGAACCAACCTGCTTGTGCTATTCCCAGCTTGTTCTGGCCACTTCTGTTAGCCTGGAGAGGGCTCCTTTTTTCTGTTAATTATGTAGGTGTTTATTACGGCCACAAAATGTTAATAGAAAGCCTAATGGAAATCATGCTGGCTAATGAGAAGCTCCTGAATACCTGCTGCTTTTCTCTGGGAATAACAAAAGCCACAATTGAAGAGGAAATAATTTCCCCTGCTCTGCCCTGTGCTTTTACCTTGTGATTACATCGTGCCATTAACCTTTAGTCTGGCTCTCTCTGCAACCCCGGGGAAGGCCAGGACCTCTCCCTTCCCTCTACCCAGAGGGCATGCAGGGGTCTGCTTGCCTTTCCTGCTTTCTAAAGGGTAATCTGTGAAGGGTTTTATGGAGTTCGAAAAGGTTACAGGGAGCCCTGAGCGGATCCAGTCCTTCTATTGCCCACCTTCCCACAAGGGATGCTGTCTGGTCCAGGGCATGTGCCTACAGCCTGTCAGCCTGGTGACAGGCAGTCTCAGCTGCTCTTTACTTTTGTGTGGTTTTATTCCCAGCCCATGAGATGCCCCACCAGCTGCTGTAAGCTCCTGTAATCCTTACCCTGGATAGGCAAAGGCAAACTGCAACAGGTATCAGGAGGGGACAGATCAAAGTGACTCCTAGGGAAGTTGGTCAGACTGTGACTTTTTTTTCTTTATTGTATTTTTAATTAATTTCAAAATGTGTTTATCACATAAACACCTTAAATCAATAATAAAAAGGAACCTTGTCCATCAGAGTGCCTGGCCAGATCTAATGTGGCAAATCATCCACAACTGGTTTATTATTCCGATGTAGAGAAAGGAAAGGGGTCATGTTTGATGAGTGGTGAGGATGAAGCCTGGTTTATGAGCTCAGAAAGCAGGAGGATGAACACCTAATGCAGCATTTACAGGGAGAAGAGCGAGCTCCTGTTACCAAGAGCAAGAGTAGGCAGAAGATTGGTGGGTTGGAGTAGGGGGTGCATCTCTGTACACAGGGTAGGGAGGGGTGTCACACTGGGAAACTGCTGGTGAGAAGGTGAGTGTGTGCTGGATTGGGAGTGGGATGTGTAGATCTCTGGGAGAAAGGGGGGATTTGGCTGTGACCAAAGTATGGTTTTGTGTTCACCCCTGTGAGGAGAGCACACATCTCTAACTTCCACAAGGGATAAAAGGTGTCCCTTAGGGAAAAAAAACAAACAAAACAAAACAACAAACAAACAAAAAAAGACCAAACTCAAGAGTCAAAATCCATTGGAGATACTGGAAAGCTGCATAGTTGAAGCTGTGAATGAAATTAGAGTTTGTTCACCAGGCAATATGGGAACTCCCAGTTGGGACCAAGTTTCACAATTTTTCCCTTGTGGGCAGAAATTGTATGCTTCTGTCTTTGCCTGCCAAAAATAATAGTAGAAAAAAATGTGGTCTTACTGCTGCAGGAAGAGCCAAACATTTCCCTCGTGGGTTGTCTTAAAGAACAGTTGTGAAAACATCAGATTTCATTGTAAAGGTGGGATTTCTCAACGGTGAGGAGCTGCAAATGAGGCATGTTGCAGGGTCCATATGGAGTTGCTGGTAGGAACTCAACACCAGGCTCCTGGAAGCATTTCAGAAGAGACTTTCGGGAAACAGCAGAAAGGCAGTTCAAAAGACTGGCTCTCAGTGATACATAATGCTGTAAAAATAGCATCTGAGCATCTTCTGTTACCTGGGCACTGGTACCCAGATCCTGTTCAGTGATTTCTCTGGCATCCATTCTCACTGCCTCGACTTTAACGGGTTGTGCAGATTATTTTATGATCAATAAATATCCAGGCAGACACTGTGAAATTCCAATCAGAAAAATTTACAGCATTAAGGCAGATATTGTATAGCAGGATATAAATAAATAGAAATTGTCAGTCAAATTTCTGGCAGCTGGAGTCTGGTGTCAGTTGCAGTAAATTAAGTGTTACTTCACAAATCATCTTTATGGTTCTACCCAGTAAGTGTATCTGTGCATAGGGTTTTTTTTTCAGCTTGCAATGGTAAATATCCTCTGATTCCTGTGATTTCAGCATGAAGCCAGTCTCGGGAGCCACGGGGAAGGAAGCTGCAGCAGTGGATTTTGCCATAATCCTGAGTGTTGTTCCCAGCCCCAAGATTTACTCAGGGGAGTTAAGTGTAGGTGCTGAGCAATCCAAGCAACAACAAACCAACAACACAACAGAGAAGTGACTGGATCCTTTTAAGCCAAGGGGAAATTTCTGAGCTGTGGGAGCATTGCTTGATGTAATGATGCAGAGACCCACTGACAGAGAGGAGGAAGATGATGGACTTCTGTTATCTCTACTAGAATGAAGTGAGCTGTGGTTTGTGTAGGCTGTACCTGGAGATAGGTGGGAAGAATGAATCAGGTCAGTAGTGAGACCCTCATTTACTGCAGCTGGGACATCATTTTGCCTACAGAATATTACTTTTCTTAACAACTGTTACACGTGCTGACCTGACCACCAAAACACAATTCCTAAAACACCACGTGGAGGTTTCTGCATTGTTGTGATAACTGAAACTGCATAAATTTTGTGTCAGACTTCTATGAATTAAAGCTGATTATTCAGCAAGGAACAAAAGGGAGAGGAAGACCTGCTAGTGGTAGTTTTGTACTTTATTTGAGAAGAGAGAGCTACATAAACTATGTCAGGAGGGTACAGGTCTACACACAGTTTCATCAATCAATAAATGGAATTGTTAACATAACACTGAGGATATGATACTTTGAAGAAGACATAGACACATGACCAAGGAATATTTACAGCTCTAACATACAATATATTTATATTTGAGAGAGAGATTTGTGTGCATCTGTGCACACAGATACCACTGTGTCCACACGGTGCACGCACGCGCACACGTAAATAGGTATAAAAGGCTTTAAAAAAAACCTTACATAATTCAAGAAATGAGTCTGCCTGTCATTTGCAGCAACTGACTATTTTCAAGGTGGAAATGGTTCCAGTTTGTGGTGGTCTGGGGTGGAGGTTTGGGTTTGAAATCTCTGTTCTCCAACGGTCGTTGGCTGAACCTGAAGCAGGTGTGTGGTGTGTGGAACGCTGTGGTGGGGTGGTGGCAGGGGGTGTGTGAGGTGAATGAAAGGGAGGGCAGCAGAGGGAGATGGGAAAGAGGGGATGCACAGCCTCTGGGGCTGGGGCAGTAACAGGGAGATGAAAAAAATGACCTTTGGTGATGCCATTAAATCATCCTTTATACTAAACATAAATTATTGACACAGTTTTAAAAAAATAATTTTCTGTTTCATTTCAAGGCTGGGGAGAGAGGACGGGACAAAGCAGGGTAGGAAGGAAGGGAAGGTCTGGGGAGGGTAAATACCTCAGCACTTTAACAGGTCCCTTGACCTCACTGCAAATCCTTAATTTAAAAAGTCTTCCTGTGAGTCTGACTAACACTGTATCAGTCATCCCCTTCCAGGATAGCAGCGTGCTCGATGCACATGATGTGGCAGGTAGGGAAGAAGCAGGGACCCTACCTTGGCCAATACTCAGATCAGAGTTCCTTATCCTCTGAGTTGGAGCCAGTGGAGGTGGAGTGGGCAGGCAGAGATCACGACCCCCTTGTTATCACCAGGTTCTCCTGGTAGCCTGGCCTGTTCCCAGCAGGGGAAAATGGGGAATTTTGATTTGGAGAAGGGGAGACTGCAGGATGGAAAAGGTTGAGAACCATCAATTCAGTTGCAAAATGGCAAACAGGATTCAAAAGATCCAAAAGAAATCCCAAACTAAGAAAACGTGGATTGGTGTATAGTGTAAAAAGAAGTCTGCCAAAAAAAAAAAAAAAAAAAATCAATTCAGCAAACATCACATCACCAGAGGATTTGTTTTCTGCTCATGCAGACTTCCCATGACATTAACTGAGATTAAAATAAGCTGTTTTAAATAATAGTAACAACAAAAATGTCATCAAAATGTCTTTCCTCTGAGATGTAGCCCCATCCTCCTCTCAGTACCAGCTCTCCTGCCAGAGTGAGCTGTGGAGCAGCACCTTGTGGGGGCCAAGCCTGACTGCAGTGCTGAGGGGCAGTACAGCTGGGGAGAGGGGTAGTTTCCTGGAAACTAAATCTACCCTTGCAGATTTCTGGAAGCTGCATGTTTCTTCTTGAGGCAGGAGTGCCAGCACAGGAAATCAGAGTGATTTTTCTGCCAATGCCATCACACAAGCCGCTGATGGACAATACTGCTTCAACACACATGTCTTGAAGAAATTACCAGAGGCAGGTGCACAGTTTTTGTACCCTTAATCTTTACCTGGAAAAACTTTGTCTCCTTGCCTGACCCAGAAAAGTTGAAGGGAGCTGCAACACCGGTGGAAAGCTAAATATTGTTGATCATTTGCCTGCCCCAAAAATACTTCCTTTCTATTGAAACAGCTTATGTAAAACAGCACTTCATTAAGACAAGGTGGGGGAGGGGGAGGTAATTTAGTACAGTTATTTATTAATTTTTGTTCTGCTTTAAGCCTATCTATGCAAAGCTCTCATGCAAAAAATTGCCTTTCAGTTTAGCTGAAAATGTAATGGACACTTCTGGGAAAAAAAATGAATAAAGAAAAGAAAAGAAAGCCAATTTTCCTTCATACAAGGAATTGGCTGGTTGTGGGGGCCGAGCAGGGGGAGTGAGAGGAGCTAAAACAACCTAGCCTGCTTATACTGTAACCAGAGCTGTCAGAGAGCAAAATAAATGTGGTTAAAATTATGGTATTTTTGGGGGGTTGAAACAGAGAATTTGGGCCTAGGAGAAACCCAGCAGGGCTGAGGGTTTGGAGGAACTTTCAGGACTCATTTAGATGAGCACACTTCATTTTGTAGTGATTCCTTCCTCACAACCGTAGTTCTTCCCCAACCAGGGCTGTCCTCTGCCTCACCACAGTTCACATCTGGCTTTCACTACCCCCACAATCACTGACCCTTCACTGGGAACCAAGTCCTTGTCCATTTTCTTCCTTTCTCTGTGTCCCATTGGGTTTCTTTCCTTCCTCCTCTTAGCACCATTTGTTCTCTAAGCCCCTCATCAAATAATCTTTGCCACCCCCTGCAAGCCCATGCTTTCTGACTTCCAGATGGCCCTAGGCATCTGGAGTCTGGCATTAATTCCTCATTTTCGGTATTGTTACTTACAAGTTTTGAGGCCTTGTGTCTCAGGCACTTCCCAGTCCTCACTGTCTCTGAGTGTCCATCCACGTCCCATTGTAGAAACTGCCAGTCACAGCTGGGGAATGCGTGGGAGGTGGGATACAGAGGAAACTGCTCCTAGAAAGCAGCATATGTTGAGTAGGGGGAATAGCTCAACTCTCTGGCTCACTTTTCTGGCTGTTCTTCCTCATACTAAATTTTTCAGGGATGTAATGAGCCTGCATGCTCCCGCCCAACAACTTCTCACACGACAAATAGGTCCAGGAGATGTTCCACCTTAATTTCAGGGTATATCTTCCTTAATATGATCCAGGAAAACATGAGATGAAATCCCAAGTATACAGGTGGAACAAGCTGAGTACTGAAATACCTGTAATTTTTGCTATGTGACATATAAGTTCTTCTCCATTTGGAGCCTTGTCTCTTGATGCCTGCTCTTCCCTGCATGGCTCTTCATCTTTGTCTGACTCTTCAAGGCCAAGTTGGAGCAACTTGATCAGGTGGAACATGTCCCTCCCATGGCAGGGAGGTCAGAACTAGGTAATCTTTAAGGTCCCTTCCAACCCAAACCATTCTATGATTCTGTGATTCTGACAACTTTCCACTACACAAAAGCCACAGTACTGTGGCTTTTTTCTGTGGCTTGATGTGAAAAAACTTTCAGGGGCCAGAGTGTCATTTATATGTCCCTTACATGCAATTTTTCAAGAAATTTTTCTGTTTACCCTTTACCAACGTTTACCCTCAATGTAATTGACGGCCAAAGCTGAATCACATGATGTTTCCAATAACATAAATACTCTGTTTCTGAAGGGCTATCAGTGTAGTAGCTCTCCATTTGTCAAACTGCCCCAGTGGATGAGAAGATCACAACACAAATTAGAGATGGAGCCTTCATCAGTAGAACACTAGTGCAGGAAGAAGTGGGGTAGAGAGTTTAATTCTGAAGGGAAAATGGTCTTTTCTCTGGAACTGGAGTTATTGTTTTGTGTTTTTAACTACCCTTTCTCCATCACTTGAAAACAAGGTACCAGATGATTTCACACTAGAGAAAAAAGGATGGGAGAAAAGAACAAAGAGTGAGACAGCAGTGCCCTGACCAGTGTGGCCATGATGCCTTCAAAAGCTGAATTCTTCCTTTGAGAGTAGATTTCCTTCTTTTAAAGCGGAGTTCCTCCTCCAGCGGTGCCCGAAACGCCGGGCGGGTAGAGGCGCGGGAGGTGCCGCTGTCCGTGGTGCTGAATCCGCAGGGACGCGGCTACCGGCGTCTGTCCGTCTCCTAAAATCTCCATTTTACCGAGAGATTTGTTATTATTCTTCTTAGGAAGCGAATTTTTGTAATTATTTTTGTTTAAGACTTAATGTGAACACTACTTGCACCAAACAGGACACACCAGGCACTTGCTACTGAAAGGTGCTAGGCTGTAAAGCTGTTGATCATCCAGCAGGATCTTGCCTCTCTCTTCCTCTCCCAAATCTGCCTCTTAATTTCAGTTTTCAGGAAGGCCATAAGCCAGGATTTGTTCTGTATTATCAAAAGAAAGAGAAATAGGAAATTAAAAGTGAAAGGAGGTTTGTAGGATACAGAGCTGCTCTTGTCCTGATGGCCAATGTTCCTGGTTGCCAGGGTGAATATTCTGATTCTTTTCTCATGTACAGCAGTGGATTTTCTTGTTTTACAAACCAACCACTGTCTTTTCTGATGTAATGTTTGCTGCTTTTTTCCTTGTAGCATTTCTCTTTCTCTCTCCTGCCGTTCTCTTCCCAACATCATAGTGACCTTCAGCGCCTCTCAATATCTACAGCCTTTACTGATCTCAAAGTTGAGGTTGTTCAATGCCTTCAAGGTTTAGCTTGGTGTTGCACAAGAAGGTTTAGTTACACAGGAACAACAATTCAGTCTCTTGCTGATTGCTATTGTTTCAATCTAGCTACATAAGAATGAGGCTGGACTCGAACAGGTCACAGCCGGAATCAATCTCAAACATCTCTCCAGCAATCAGAACAACCTGCTGGGAGCTGAGTAACAGCTGAATTCTTGGTGAGAGAAATTATAGACATAAAACCAAAATCAAATATACTCCTTGTGCTCATTCAACAATTCAAGGCATATTTATAGGTACTCCTGTACGGCATCTTAAATATCAGAGTTTAAAAAGAAAATGGATCTCTCCTGTTGGGAAAAATAATTTTTCTGTTCTGTCACTTTCACTATCTTTGCTCCTGGTGAAAAAGTGAGAGAAACACACCAAATTACACACCCATTCAGCCCCTACCATCACTTCTTTTGGCTGTTTGGATAACCCTGAGAGGGATCTGTGAAGATGAAGAGATCTGAAGGCCATTTGAAAGTTATTGTTCGTAACTGGAGTAGGAACAAGACAGCTGGGCAGGATCTGCTCGCAAAAAGCTGTGGATTTCTGTCTCTATGAAGCTGTCAAGGGCCTAGTATGTGAACAGATGACTTTGCAGTCTAGGTCCTGGTTGAATCCCTTCCTTAGACTGCTCCACTGTATTCTTCTTCCTCTGCACCCAGTCTTGATGTCACTGGAAGGAAGAGCTGATGAAAAGAAATTTTACCACTGATGAAAATCCCTACATAGGGGAGATATTTCCACCTTATTTTTTCACTTTTACTTTCAAGAAGACAAAATACTTGAAATTTTTTTTAGATTTTAAGAGGAAGAATATTCTCCCAAAAAGAATGTTCACAGGAACATTGAAAAATGAATCTGCATTCATTATAGAGAGGTGAGGCAGAGAGCATACAGCCACCAAGGCCCGTGCTCTTAATGGTCTGTGAGAAAAAGCATTGAGCATCTAATATTATTTGTCTTGGGAACTGCAGTCAGACCTTGGGTGGGAACCAAGCTAAATCAGTGAACTTGCTGCTGGTCCAGGATCAAAATGTGCTAAAACTCCTCTATCACATGCCTGAGACTTGAGTGCTGTGTAATCTCTGTGGCACAGACATCTAGGAACCTCTGCGGATAGCAGATGGTTGCTGGATGGTGAAAGCAGATTGACAGATTCTGCGCAGTGCAAAACCAGAAGACCTCAAATTCTGATAACAAAAGTCAGTTCTTGAGGTTAAATCAAACCAGCCACCTGAACAGGAGGGAGGCACTCGGCACTACACAAAGCCAACACACTACCAGACATGGGAGGGCTCTTGTAAAAAGCTCCACCTCCCTTCCTCTCCCCAACACACATACACACAGCACTGCCACATGCAGTAAAAAATATCAAGGTTATGTGTTTCCTGAAATAGCGTTGGCTGAATAAATACACTTACAGAGAACTCTTTGTAAAGCAATAGCAGAATGAATAACAGTGCATCGCTACCATGGGAAATAAAAAGAAAAGTTACCCAACTGCAATTCAGCCAGAATCATTCCAAACCCCAAAGGTTGGCCTCTTTTTTTTTTTTCTTTAATGTGTCTGACATTTTATGGCATCAATAATGCAAACAAAGAGGAAATCATATTTGCAGAACACTAATGCACGGATGTCTAAAGCGAAATACAATACTGATTACTTTTTAAATGAAGCCACCAGGTTTTGATGTGCTGTGGTGGTTAAATTGGTCCATCAAATTTCTTCCAAAGCAAATTCCAGTCCAAAGTAAGAGCTTGACCTTTTCTATAACCTTGGATAGCCTTTTCAGCTGTATTATGATTGGGGGTAATAAATGTTAGTTTGAAGGAATCTTCCTGTTGGGTCAGATTGCAGAAATGCCACAATTCCTTCTGAAGATTAAAGGAAACTACAGACATGTCCCCTCTTCACAGGCTGTCCAAAACCTACTATGAAAAGCTGTGGATGAGAGGATGGGTGGGCTCTGAGAGAGGTTTCTAGAAGTCCTTTTGAGATTTTGCCCTTAATGGCTGATCTGTTCAATACCTGATGGCCTGTCTCTTGTCTAGAACCTCCTACAGATGCCTGCAGAGCAATGACAGTATGAAAATGTGTGAGAATAAGAAGGTGTGACAAAAAACACACAAAGAAAGAAACCTACTCTTCCTCTTCAATTTTTTTTAGATTCTAGTGTTTTTTTTCACAAAGTGTATCTCAGAGATGCATCTTAATAACCACAGAGAGGACTTTCTCTACTCAAACAAAAGTGAAGAAGCTGTTCTGCTCCTGCCTGGGATATTTCAGTGCTCCCCCTACTCCTACACAAAAGGACTTGAGGTCTGGTCTATGCTTCCAACTTGTCAACAGGAGCTTTCAGTTCAGGAGCCAAGGGACTTCTTTTGCGATGTCCTCTGCCTTGCACTGAGTTAAATGTGTGAACTTCTTTAATTCATGCAGTTTTGGTTTGGTAACAGTGCTGAGACTGTGCCTGTGGGTGGGTGGATAGGGTTGGAATGCCACTATCTCACATCAGCTGGGAGTTTGTCTGCCATTTAGTCCTAGATCACATCTGATCAGAGCATTGTGTGTGGGGATTATATGTCTTGGTGTTAATCAGTGCAAGCAGCTAATTGCCACCGGTTAACTAGTGCCTTTTAATTAGGACTGTGTTCCTGGGTGGATACTTGAAGGGAGCTGTTTGTCACTGGCAAAAATTTTAGCCTTGTGACGTAAACCTCTTTGGGGAATTAAAAAAAAAAAAAAAATACAGGCTGGAGCTACTGTCACTTTAGCATGGTAAAAAATCAGTTTCAGCAGAACTGGCCTGGGTGAGGTTAGAGTCATGCTTTGCTGGGGTCAAAAATGATAGTGGCTCCTCCCCGACCCTTCCTCCTGTGCAGAAGGGTGGGACACTGTGGGCTTCAGCTGGGATTTACAGGAGATACCCCACATGCATTACAATGAGCTTTGCTGTAAAATTCACTGCACAGAGGTTAATCTAGATGTCAACACTGCCTGACAGCAGTGAAATTACTCCGGGGCAGTGCTCCTTCTGAAGTCTTAATATAACAGTCAATTCCATCCTGCCTGCAGGAAATGAAAGTTTTCTGCTTTGTGTGCGGAATCATCCGGCGCCAATTTTCTCACTGTTTGAAGTCCAAACTGTTTGTGGTCTTGGGATTCACCTCACATTAAGACTTTCACTTCATTTAAAAACTCTCCTAGTCAAGTCCTGAGAACTGCAAGGACAGGAGCTGTGCAATGAGAAAAAGAAGAGGGCATGGGGGAAGAAATCTTATCTCACCTACTGCATTGAAATCAAACACCTCCACCAGCTCTCTGTGCTCTGTCAAGGGAGTGAATGAAGAAATTCAGCTATCTGAGTATCAAGCAGCAAAGACTGGGAGGCTGGAAGCCAGCAGAGAGTGAGAGAAAGCGTGCAAGAAGACATTCGGACCTCCCAGAGCTATTATTTTCTTTAGAGGTATTTCAGTCCTTCCCTGCTGGGACCTTGTCCTAAGTAGCCAGTAGTTCAGCAGTTAAAATCCCCCTCAGAACAACTGTTCCAGTTTTCAGCTGTGGGATCAGTCGCTTGTGCTGGGCAGCAGATCCGTTCCTGTGGAGGACTCCTGACAGTGTGAGGAAGCGATGGCTGGATTTTTTTGTGCCTTTCTCCTTGGAGAGATGCTAAAATTGTGGGACTAGCAGAAGGGAGAAGGAACTAATGGCCATTCCTTGAGCCTGAAAACAGCTGTCAGATTGGGTCTGTGAGAAACTGCAGGCATCGAGATGAAACCAACCTACCAGCTCACTTAACCCTTGAAGAAGGCTGGAATATTTTGTCTTTCCTTCTCTTTGGTCTCTTATCTCTTTCCTCCGTTCAGTTTTTCAAAGTTTCAAGCAATAGGAGTCCAATCACTTCTCTCAGGGAGCTGTTTCATGGCTCAGTGGTGTACTGGAAAGGAATAAGAGGCACAGGAGAGATGGAATGCTCCTGCATTCCTCTCAGAGCAGTGACTGACATCTCTGCCTGTGTCATTTATGACACTGCCAGCCAGAACAGATGTTTTGAAAACACCTAGTTTCTCAGGCTTGAATCTCAATATCCCTGCTTGCAAGGAGAGGGGCAAAGGGAAAAGAATTTTTAGGACTTAGCACCTGCTTAAATATAAAATGGGTACTGACACAAGAGAAACATTGGTTCAGGAGTGGAGAAGGTACCTCAGAGCTAAGCAAGTCTGTCCACTTCTGGAAAGCAGTCCTGAGAGAGGAACATTCTCTTTTTCTATTTTTGGTACTCACTGGAGACAGCAGCGTTGTGACACTGCTCCATGACCCCCCCCATCCATCAGAAAGCCACTGCACACCAATGGACAAAAAGCCTTTTGGGTTGTGCCAAGATATGCCTGTGCCTGGGAGTCCCATAGCAAAGAAGCCAACCTTGTTGATGCCCAGAGCTTTCCAGCTGTCAGAGGAGCCATCACAGCATGATATCACAGCCAGGATCTCACTTATTCCCCTTGCTTATCCTCATCATTGACTTACAACCAGAGAACACCTAGAGCTGTAAAAAACACTGGGTATGAGCCATGGCTGTAGTGGTTCAGCTGAACCCTGGCCAGACCAGGAAAAGATGCAGACATTTCCTGAGGAGGGAGGAAATGAGAAAGATTTAAAAAAAAACTTCTTAAGATGACATGCTGAATGCAATATTGTCTCCACACAGAGTGAGTGGCACATGAATGCCATCTGATCAGGTGTTTAGAACTACCTCTGGGTTTGGGGGTTGTGGAGACCCATGTCTGCACTCTTCAACCCATATGCTGAACTCAAGGAAAACTATACATTTGAGTTCTGGGAAATAAGAGCCTTTCACATGAAAGGAAACAGCTCATATAGTATTACATTTCTGTCTGTGCCTCTGAAAAAGCATAACTTTTCAGACCTTCTTTCAGTTGCATTTTCTTGTAGAAAGAAAAAAAAAATAAAAAGAAAAGCAAAAACCCTAGTGATTTGGTTTTCTGCCTGCATAAATGGTCCCTTGATTTTATTGGTTTCTGCCTCCTTTTTAAACCAGTATTTGCCCAGCGTTATAGCTAACTTTTTCTGGAGCTCTAGCACATTGGTATTTTCATTTGGTTTTGCTTGTACCCGCTGTGCTACTTAAAATTCTACACCACACTCCCCAAATTTGTCTCGATTTCCCAACCCAAGATACTCACTTGCCTTCTAAAACCCGCCTTTCCCTTTTCTTGGCTCTTTTATTTCCCCACATATTTTCTCACCTTGTTCCACCCAGTCCTGGGGACAAGCAAACAGCTCAAAGCTAATGACGCCTCCCAAGTAAGCAGACTCCCTAAAGACATTCCAGAGTGTCCACATTTTTCTGTGCAGCACAGTTTCCATAGTCACATGTCTGCAATTCAACACCCTGCAGATCCAAGGATAGGTTTGAAATGAGGCAGCTCAGACTTTTTCACCCCCAAAACACATGTATTGAGGGACATTTAAAAAGACCAGATAGGCAAGTTTTTCAGGAGACAGGGTGGACTTTCAGTCTAAACAATCACTGCATGTCTTCCCTTTGCTACATTTCAGCTTTTGTCTTGCAACCTGACAGACTGGAGTGGAAGGAAAAGTAACTCCTGGAGAAGACAAGACAGGTCACTGATGAGGCCCTGGGGCTGGAGCCACATTTACTGCCCATAGTTTGCAGCCCTCGTTGACAATTTCCATCCATACCATGCACCAAAATAGCACCTTCACCTCCAAGAAAGCATCATTGCAATGACACCCTTGGGTGACTGAGTTGGTGCAATCAATTCTAATTTTTGTGCAGCAGGGCACAGCTGGGACAGGAAGACCCCATGGCCCCTTCTCAGCTGTATTCAGACTAGTGTTCCTTCCAGCTCCCTTTCACAAGCCCCTTGAGAAAACTGTGGATGGAAGAGGCTGGGTGGTGGGAACGTCTGCCTGGATGTGCTGGGAATTAGGCCTGGCTTGCCCCAAAGCTGGGTGAGACTTGCTGATGTTCCCAGGCGGCAGGAATCTCTCTCTGCTCTTAGTAGAGGCAAGGCATTGGGAAGTATCTCTCCTAGGAATAGAGAAGCATGAACTCATTTCTCTTTGACTCTGAACACTCAGATGTTGGTGCTCTGTGAGAGTTTCCCCCAAACTCTGCTCTTCTTCCTCCCCTCACACACAGTGTGGCCACCCCAGAGCCCATTTTCCTACAGAGAAGATCAGCATCACCCGTGCTGATGGGCAGCTCCGCTTCTGGTCCAGGAAAGGTGCTTCTGGAAATGAGGTCTCAGGGTGTTCACTAGGAATGCAACACAGCTGCTTTCCCTCTTCCCCTCCAAAACTGTCATGCCAAAAAGGGATGCAGCACTTTCCATCATGTCTTCAAACACAAAACCATCTCCTCCTTCCCCTCGACAAACTTCCATCCAGCCCTGACAGGTCAGGGGCCCTAGAGCAGCAACAGGGCAGATGTCACACTGCAGAACTGCAGCTTATCCAGCTCTTCTGAGTAATTGTTCACAATTCACTTTGACAAAAGGACCTTTTTCCGAGGCAGTCACTGCACGTGGTGGGGCTAACAGGAAAGCAGGCAGAGCATGAGCTACTTCAGATCTTCTGGGGACCCATGAACTTCCCTCACAGACCACCTATTCCTACACATGCAGCACCAAGGCTCGGTGCCACACGGCAACTGAGCTCACCTTGCTGCTGTGACTGAGCAGAGAGATGGTGAAGGGGATAGATGATGATGCTGGGGAGCAGAGGAAGGACGAAAGAGGGAAGGCAGGTAGCATGTAACTGCTATGCAGAATGGTGACAAGGGAATCTCATCCACTGGGAACAGTGTCTGTAGGTGATTTGATAGTGTAAAAGCCTGCGACATTGGCCAAAAAAGAAATGAGAGCATGACAGCGAGAGAGAGGGGTGGACAAAATTGTGGCCTTGCACTGTGACACAGTGCCTGGGAGCCACTAGAGCCAGAAGTCATCTGGAGTATGAGACAGGCAGCCCCAAAAAAGGGTTTTCTTCTGGAGATGCTCGGCAAAAAACAGCCATTGCTTGTTCTTCCCCTATGCAGAATCTCAATTCCTTTTAGCCAAAGCAGCCTGCGCACAAAGGGGGCCAGGCCAGGGCAGGCAAATTTTCATCCAATCTTTTTCACTTTCAAAGCTGGACCTAAGTAGGCAGGTGAGGAAAACTGGATGTCCTTTCCCACAGGAGCAAGATCCTGCTGTGGAGGGGTGACATGGTACGCTGTTCCTGTGTGCAGACGCCGTGTGCCAGTCAACACCCTTGTCCACGACCATGCCATCATTGCTGTCCATGCTGTGGAGCAGCTGGTGCCTGTTTAGTGGCAGTCTGTCCAGCCTCCATTGGCATGAGTCTGTCCCACTAGCCCAGATCTCTCTAACATGCAGAGGAAGGTTATGTCCTTGCTCCTACATGGTTACTGCCACCCATCATATCCCACTCCAGGCTTGCACTGCTCGTTACACAAGCACAGAATAAACCCTTGGCCACTACTGGCAGCACAATCCTCCTTGTAGCAATGTCCCCTGCATCTGTCTGAAACCGTAAGTCAGGTCATGCAAGAGCCATGGCTGAGAGTTATAGACTGTCAGGAAACATGGGCAATGAGGAAAAGATGCAAAATCTTCCCTTCCAATGCAAGTCATAAGAAGGGTCACCTATCTCCCCTTGCATCCTGGCCATGAATACTACTCTGGCCATGAGGAAGGAGCCAAGATCCCTTCTCTGTCTCCTCTTCCCCATCTGCATTCCCTTCCAGGAAAGTGCCACATTCAAGCATGCTATTTTTGTGCTGGCGGTTATTGCCTTCTCAAAATTGCCTTGAAAATGCCTGTGCCACCGGTCCCTGCCTCCTGAGAGCAGCTGCCAAGCTGAGGTTCCCCCTCATCCTCCATTAGCCACACAAAAAAAAGACCCAGAAAGGTTTTATATTCTTGGCCCAGTCTGGACAGGCAGGATTCAATGTCTGACTCAGTGTTTCCCCAGGTTGGGATCGTTTCCCGCTCCAGGGAGATGGGCCATAGGGAGGATGCTGCTGATTCTCCCTCGCTGTCCCCACCACCCCCTGCTGCTGCCTGTCAGGCCTTTCTTCCTCATTGAGATGCAAGGCTGGCCACTGCGGCCATCCGCTGAGCCGTCTGCTCCTGAAGGCACCTTCCCCTCCTTCCCCCCTCCTCCCGGGGCTGCCTGTGGAGCTATTCTTCAGCCTCTGCATTTCACAACAGCTCAAAGGCAGATGCATCAATCCTTTCAGGGGATGGGGACGTGAGGAGAATGGCAAGGGAGCTGCAGGCAGGTGTTGGTAGGTTCCCAGCCATCTCACAAGCTGTGTCCCCCTCCCTGCCCCCCGCTGGCTTGTGCCTGAGGCTGGGATTGAGGCATGGGGCAGGAATGGGGAAGGGAAGAGGATAGGGAGGAAGAGCACTGGGATATGCTGACCCTACAGACATGCCCAGCTGGGTTGCAAGCATGTCTGCATGCATGTCCGGGTTCCCAGCTGTCTGCACCCTGTAGCCTTTTACCCCGTAAGGCGAGCAGGGATCCAACTCTGCTCACTAAAGGGGACCAACTTGGCCCTGGTGCAGACAGCTGAGGGAGGGGGAGCAACCTCATGGTCGCTAGCAACCATGGAGGGTGGGGAGGAGCGAGGAACAACCCCAGAGTGGCTGCCTGCACTGGATGCCCCGGGCAAACAGCACTCCTGTCTCACACACTGTAATGGGTTGGGGATGATTCAGGACCGGGTCTCCAGGACCACCTCCCCCCCTGCCCCCGAGTCCCGTGCGCAGCCGCTTTGGTCCCGCTGCTCTCCCAGCACTGGCAGCAGCTGGCACAGGGCAGAGGGAGGGCTGGGCCAGGCAAACTTGCAGTCTGCGGGAGGGCAGCTGGTTCCCGGTGTGTGTTTTACCCGTAGGTGCCACAATCCTTTGACTGTGTGTTCGAAAGCCTTGAGTCTATACATTTAAGAATCAGCAAATTAGAAAAATTGTCCTGAAATGTCGGAGGGAGGAAAAAGGTAGGAAGGCAAAGAGGGATGGGGAGGGCCTGAGAGAAAGGGAGGGAAGGGGTTGGTAAAAGAGAGTTCATCCAGGGGCACTGCCCTGGCTTTGCGCCCATCACCTGCGGGCTGGAAAGGAGGGAGGGAGAAAAGGACGAAAAGGGAGGACGGATTTCACACATTCAGTGCATATCATACAACCAGGGCAAGGCCTTCTTCCTGGGGCTCCTACCCAGGAAGGCATCACTGCCATAGCCAGTCTAGAGCCCTGCCCAGCAGCCCGAACCATACTCACAGCAGGGTTACAATTCACTGCTTCATTGCTCGGGGGAAAGATATCTTCTCCTTTCTTTCTCTTTTTTTTTTTTTTTTTTTTTTTTTTTTTTTTTTTTTTTTTTTTTTTTTTTTTTTTTTTTTTTTTTTTTTTTTTTTTTTTTTTTTTTTTTTTTTTTTTTTTTTTTTTTTTTTTTTTTTTTATAGTCTTACAATTTTCTGTAACAGCAGCTTCTTTCTGTATTGGTGTGGAAGTTATATATAGAGAGATATCTATAAATATATATAAGCCAAACTGCCTTACAGGTTGTTGTTCTCCGGGATTTTTGTGGGTTGGTTTTTGTTTTGCTTTTTTTGTTTGTTTTTTTTTTTCAGTGTTGTATGTGTAGCAGGCACTTGAGTTTATATGAAGATGTTTGCTTGGGAGCTGAGGGGCAAAGGACTTGGGAGGGGGAGAGGGAAGGAAGGATGGAAGGAAGGAGCAGGGACTTCCAACAAGTGGCCACTGCTAGCCAAGGATGTCCAGGTAGATTGGTGTGGCCTTGCCCAGAGCATGAAGGATCTTGTAGATCTCCTTGATGTTGAGCCGTTGCTGAGGTTCTCTCTGCCAGCAGCCCAACATGATGTCGTAAACCTCCTTGGGGCAGACTCGAGGCCTTTCCAAAACTCGGCCTTGGGTAATGCACTCGATTACCTAAAAAAAAAAAAAAAAAGAAAAAGAAAAAAAATAGACATTGAAAAAATTAGACATTGAACACTGGAGGATCTCCTGTCCCAGATACTGCTTGGTTGATGTGGTACCATGTAGTGGATGGGTGCACTGAAAAGGCAAGAGGTCTGCAGATCCTCAATGCTCACCTGTTTGTGTTGTTAATTATAATTTTACAGTGAAAAGTTTGTCTCCAGCTGGAGTTTTTCAGATCTCTAAAACCTACCCCATTTGACATCTACCTACCTCAATGCACTCTCCAAACAGGAGTTTACAAGCAAATGAAATGGAATTTTAACTTATGATGTCAGATTTTCCTGCTAAATGAAGAAGGAAAAAAAGTCTTAAAATCCCCAAAGTAAAGTAATATTTTGCACAGCTGAAATTATATTTTTCTTGCCTGAAAACCAAGAGTCCTTTCCATTGCAAAGCCCAGGAGAGTTTTATAAGGAAGAGTTCAGAGCATCTTTTCCTACATACTTCTCCACGGGCAGCTTTGCCTCAGTTTTACATAGAAAAGCAACTAAAATTATAAAATTTCATGTCAAATCACATCTGTGATGGAGAAAAAGTGTCTGTTTGTGTTTTGTTTACAGGATACATGCAAAGGGAAGGGGTGATTTGTCAGAGAGCTGCTATTACCATCTGGCCTCCTTGGCTGGGGTTGATGAGTCCCAGCATCGCAGTGTGTGAGTGACCTGCCACACTCTGCAGATAAATACCAGTCCCAAGCAGTGTGTTGAGGGAAGCCACCCAGCAAGGGGTGTTTGGGATTTATCATTTATGAACAGCAATGGTCCCTCCACAGAGCTCAAGGGATACTTATCTCTTCGCTGTTTGCATATAAATACAGAGGGGAGAGATTAGGACCTGCTGAAAGGAAGCAAGTAAGACACAGCATGCAGAGAAGCCTGAATTGTCATAGAGCTGCTGGCTGAGGACTTGTGGGAGGAGGTGAGTTATGGTTTCTGACAGGACATCCTGGACATGCACAGGAGCCCTGTGGTGGGCTCTTTCTCTCCAGGGCAAAGGAAAGGCACTGACAGAAGTTAATGGGCTGGCTGAGTTGTGCCCTGCCTTGTTCCTCTGCTCAGGCAGGGTCTCTTCCAGCCTTGAAAAAAACTGCTGAAAATGTTCTGGGGATGTGAGGCCATGCAGATGGCACAGGAGGGCGTGGGTATTGGTGCCTGCTCATGGTCCAGTCCTGGCAGCTGGGACCTTGGCACAGGCTCATTAACCTGTCTCTCCGTGGGGCTCTGACACTGCAGCTGGACTGACATGGAGACTTGCTCTGATGCCACACCATCCAGGAGCTGGTGGAGGTGTCAGTCTGCCCATCACTCCAAAAATGGTGAAAAACAAGCCAGATGAGAGCTAATGTGGCTCCCTCCCATCAGGATACTGTGGTCTGGGGTGGGAGTCCTCAGCAATCAGAAAGAAGGGGATACAGCAATAGGAAAGAGAAGGGTGAGATTTTATCCCTGGGATGGTAGCAAACCAATACAGACACATCTGTGCAGATGTTCACCAGCCCTCCCCTCAAGGTTAAGGCTGGTTATTCTCAGTTCTACTGCCCTGCAGAGGAAACTGAGGCAGAAGGCACGGTCACAGCGGAGCTGTCACATTCCAGCGTGCCTATCGCCCATGTACGAGCTACATGTGCTCATTTGTGTGTGTTTGTATTTACCCTCACAGGGAAATGCAAGAGCAGCTCATTAAATAGCGTGACAAATAACTTCTGTCGCTGTCGATTCCATTGTTTGTGTCTCTAAAATGTTTGCGTGTGCTACTTTGGGATATGCAGTCAGGCCCCATTGAGCACACGAATGGGCAAGTATTAGAGCTGTAAAGCAACACCTTGGATTTGCCATCTCTGCAACTCACTTAATTAAGGGATCTGTATCCAGAAAGCAGAAAATGCACATTTCTCATTACAAAAGGTGAAATTTCTGAAATCCATTAGATACACAGTAGGATAAAAATGTGCAAGGTTCCCACACACTGCTATGTCAATGCATCTTTTTCCTCTTCTATAATACCCCCTGCTATTCTGAGCAAAAATCTTCCAGCGCATTTCTGCTGATGTGCCTCAAACCTCAGCGCTGATACCCCACTAATCCCAGCCAGCCTTCCCCCAACGTTTTTACAGTGCATCCCTATACTACTGCACTGTAACTTTTGCTAGTCAAAGAAATAACAAGGACAAAACAGCTCCTTGGGTTCCACCCTCAGTGAACTAGGGCAAACCATATAAGCAATATCCTGATGGCAAAAAGGCCCAAGCAAATGTGCAACACGTAATATAACAGCCTTAAAACAATTTCTCACAAACTGGGGACTCATACACAAAAGGAGAAAGCAGAGGAAATTCGGGGCATGACAGTAACTTAGATCCCAGAAGTAAAATGGGTATCCCCAGTTGTGGTAGCACGCTGAGAGTTTATCAGGGATGACAGAGGTATGTCAGCAACTTAGAAGGGAAAGGCTGAGGATGAGCCAGTACATGACTTTTGCAGAGCCCTTTGATTCCTGCATGCCTCAGTTTCCCCTGAGCTTTTAAATGGAGATAATGACACTTATCCTATGTCTTCACCATGGGAGTGCCAAAGAGGGGACCACTCATATACAAAACTGCTTTGCAAACAACCTGCAAAGAAGAGATGGCAAAAAGTACAGTTTTCAGCTGAGGTGTCTCAGCACTGTTGTACCTCTGTGTTTGAGAGCTGGAACCAGGGCTGCTTCCCATATGTGAAGATCTCCCAGAGGATCACCCCGAAGCTCCAGACGTCACTCTCTGTTGTGAACTTCCTGTACATGATGCTCTCTGGAGGCATCCAGCGGATAGGCAGCATGGTGTGTCCTCCAACCTGGGTGAGGGCAAAGGCACAAGGAAATCTGAGTGGTGGGAGTCCTGAGGAAGGGGTCAGCCCTGACATGATATGGACCAATTCAGGACCTGAGCTGTTCCAGAAAGCTGGGCTGGTTACTGCCTCCCCAACTACTCATGGGCTTACCCACCAATCCCACCTGGTTAACACGACAAATAGGGAGTGAAAAGTATCAAGATAAATAACGTCCTCTCCACCCAAAATGGGCTTGTAAAGAAATCGAATGCAAAATGCCAAGAACATACTCCAGCCCTACAGTCTGGTCAGGCACAAAGCAAGAAACAGTGTCCAGGAAAGCACTGCAGGGCCTCAGTGCTTCGAGGCACCCACCAGAAACACAGAGTGAGGTCTGTCCCTCTTCAGAGAGGTTCTCTAAACCTCTTGCACAGCCATCTGTGCATCACCTAATTGCATGAAAGGTTTTGTGCTCATAAAACTGTGCTACAGGCCTTTTCAAAGAGTGATTTGAATATGTAAATGACTGAGGGACCGAACTGCAAAAAGGCAGTCTGTTGGTAAAAACAGGCTCTAACAGGCAGGGATACGCCCAGTGTTTAATGGAGAAGGGAAATCCAGCACCTTTGGAGAGTTTGGAAATGGAAGAGCCCATGAGTGTATAAAAGTGGGAAAAGCCAGGGAAAGGCACTTTCACAAGTAAGGTTCAACCCTTCTGTACGGCACATGAATCCAGCAGGTGCGCAGGAGGCTTTGCAGGGCACATGCAAACAGAACTAGAGTAGATGGATTTACCTGCAGATTCACTAGAGATTCCTAAACAAGCATCTCTGAGCAGGACAAGTTTTTCTCTGTTCTGTCCTTCCGTTAAGAAGCTCCATCTGTGGGGAAACATCTAATTGCTACAACCAGACGGTGCTGCAAGCAGGAGGGCTGCAGGTCTCCAGCACTCATTTTTGCTGAGGGTAAAGTGTCCGAGGTTTTAGCGGTGATGAGAAAAAGCACTTCTGTGGCGCTGCTTGGAGGACTGCTTGTCTTATTACAGACACCAAAAAAGCAAGTGCTAATAACTTTGTAGCACTGCAGCTGAATCAAACAGGCAGAAATCTCTCTGGTCCTATGGAGGATGAGGGAAGAAGGTATCTGCCATCTAGGATTCCAGCATATGTGTGGCTATTCAAAATAATGAGACTGTTGTGCTCGCTCAGATGAAAACATTTCTTGTACAAACAAGAGCTCTCCTGTGAGCTGTTAGTTTTTGCACAGGTTTCTTTGACTGATTAAAGCAGAACTAGTGTGGGGAAGGGTCAGTACAGAGACACTGCAGTGCCTGGAAGCAAGAGGGGGGTGTGTTGGAATAGGGTGTGAAAGTGGTAGGATGCTTAGCTGGCTTTCTGCATGGAGGGGCTCAGACTTCTCTGGGGTTTGACAGAATTTAGACTCAGGTTTGCAGTGCTGTACTCAGAGGCCTGCAGACCAACCTTTTTCCTTACTCTGAAATAGACCCTCCTCAAAAAAGAGGAGTTTGTAAAGTCTCAGGAAGATCTTCCTAAGTGCAGATACACGAAGATAAGAAGCTCATTGCAGCTCTACACCCCCTATTCAGAGATGGCTGGGCTGGTGTGTTCTCAGCTTGCTGCTCTGAACTCCCAAGAATGTTTTAAAGCAATGGAAATGGAAATATGCTTTTCTTTGTTTGTTCCTTTGAAACCCTGGCTGCAATTTCAGCTCTTTCCTGCATTCCCAGCTTTTACAAGTTGCTTTCCCTTCTTGTGAAGGGCTCTGAGGAAACATTATCAGCAGAACAGGACATACATCAAACTTGATTGTGGCAAAAACTGTTTTGTGCTAATGCTTATTTTATTCTTCTTTAAGTAGCGCTAACTCCTCAGTTTTCCAGCAATCTGAAAATGATGACTTATTGCAAAGCTCTCTACGTTTGCAATATCCCAAATCTTGCAGGATCATTTGTGATTACAGGTAGTACAAAGCAGTGAGCACAGTTAGCTCCCGTTTGAACAGGTTCAGAATGTATAAAACAGGTTCTCAGCTTACAGTGTTGCAGCAGTACTGCTCAGATGGGAGGGCCCTGATTTACGCCACCGGAGGATCTGGCCCTGAAAGCGTTGCGGAGAAGCCAGCGGTTCCATCTCAGTTCTAGTAATCTAAAATAAAGTTGAGGTCTTTGGTCTGCTCTAGACACATGCTGGTGAAGAACTGCCAACAAAGTGACAGTCAACAGTTTTCCCAAGGATGTGACGACACAACCTTGGCTTAGCTTGTACAGCGGAGTCCAGGGACTGCCAAAGCATTCCTACCAGCCATGTATGTCATTTGAGACATAGCTTTTACTAAAAATTAATCTGGTAATAATGAACAATTAAATTAATTTGGGGGGAAAAACCTGAACAAGTGAGCAACGCCCAGAAATGTGTGGATCCCAAAAAGATGGCCCAACTGTGCTCAGTGATAAGGGGTTCGTGCAGAGGAATCCTTTTCATCTCAAAGAGGGAGCCATATTTTTGAGAGCAAATGTTAAGCCTTGCATTTACTACCTATAAGCAGAACAGGCATCAATTAAACTCTACTATAAAACCACTCCAATGTCTAGCCTAGCACATAAGGCCGACTATTATGTTTTAAAGAATCGCCTCTGCCTATCCTTTATTGCTTCCCTTGCAAACTGATTAGGATTAAAATTCCTATTTCACAGATGAGAAAGCAGATGCAGGAAGGCAGGGAAAGGCCCTGCTCTGAAGCTGTGTAGAAAGTGAATGCCAAGTCAAGTCTTCCTGATCTGCAGTCAGCCATACCCTGTTATTTGCTGATGTAGCAAAATGATTTAGAGTTGAGCGCAGAGGGATTGTGCTACTGATGCCACAGGAAGCAGAGTGTGTCCAAGGTGGCAGAAATCCTTTGCAAAACATGTAGTGGCTGTGAGCTGTGTTTTGCCACTGTAGACTTGCACGTGATTCCCAGAGCTACATACTTGTTTTACAGGACCAGCCATTGCCAGAAGCATAAAAGCAAAATGATGCTATTAAATCAGGCTGAAAAAAAAAATAAAGGATACTCTTTTTTTATTTTGCAAAGCCAGTTTATAGGGCATGTCCTTGGCTTTGGAAAGAATAATTATCATGTCTTTAGGGAGAAAGTGAAAGTTTGCTTTAGTCAAACCTCTGTTTTGTCAGGTTTGGGCCTGTCAGGCTTCAGAAATTGGTGACCATGCAGGACTGGTGTTTGTTAGGAACATGCTACCTCTGAGACTTCTCTAAAACAGCTACGTCATCTTCCCACCCCACCTTCTCTATTTCTCTGGGGTCCCAGAGAGGGATGGGGGAGCCCAGCCATCACACAGGCTCATCTTCTGAAGGTCCTTAAGGGTAAAATGTTCTGAAACAGTGGCATTGCAACATCTTCCCTGGAGACACTACAGCCTGGAAGAAGGCTTTGCTTGAAAGCAAATAAGTAAATCCTCTCCTGTTCCTCTCAAAATCCTATGATGCTGCCAAGCTCGCCCTTTCTCCCTGTTATTTTAATGCTTCATAGACCTGCAGACTGGCCTCTTTATCCCATTGCCATGGTTGTCTAGCTTTGCTTGACATTTTTAGCTCTCTAACTTCCTCTCCCTAGATCAGCTCCCCATGCCCACACTGACATGCTGTCCCCACTGCTTTGCTCTCTCTGTTCACACTGCTATCCTGGTAATAAATAGAGCAATCAGTGCACATCCCCTGAGTGGCCAAAGTTTTCTTCTCTCTCCATGTCAAGATCACATTATCACCTACTCATTTCCATCCCTTACTGATGGATGCTCCCAACTGCATGACCTGGTCTACAGCCACATGTTTCTGATACTCCAGAAGGCATCTGGCCTCTGCTCTGAAGCCTCATTACATACCCAAGCCCATAGACTTGCAAGACAGCCAGTCACTCCCTCTGAGCAGCTTATTGCTGTATTAGATATGAACCTCAGGGAGCTGGGGGAGGTTCATGAAAGGCCAATGTTAATGGCCATTAGGGAGAGAGATAATTACTTAATGCTAGTACAGCACTTTGAGGATGTAAAGCTATATAAGTGCTATGTACAAGTAGTATTATAAGGCTTGAGGTTTGTCTGCTACCAAGGAAAGCTGGTGTCTGGGGGGAAAATTCTCCTTGTCCCAGCTTTCTGAATGACATCCAGCTGATTAGGAAGGGAAAAGATGACATGTTATCCCCAGTGAGTTTGACAGTACAGCAGCAGGTAGTAGAGCAGCAGTGTTCAGAAAAGACTGTGCAATATATCCACAGTTTAAGCCACTAACAGAGAGACAGCAGAAATCAAAACCAGAGGAGGGTTGAGAAAACCTCATGAGAACTTAGGAGTGGTGGAAATACAGATAATAATATATTAAAGGCAGCTTTTGGTGGGAAGACATATTTTCCTCCTCCCAGCTCATATAGTAGGGGCAGGCCTATAGCCCAAAATAGCATTTAGGGGGGAATTACTGGGCCACTGATTCCATGCCCACAGCTGAAGGTTCCTTTACCGATCTCAGGTAAAAACAGGATTTGGTCTCTGGCATACTCTTAGGCTGTGTTTGGGGTTTTTTTTCTTTTTGTGCAGTTTCTTTCTCAATGTTGAAATAAAATTTAAAAAAAAAAAAATCAGTGTTTTGTTTTCCTTGGTAATTTGACATTTCCTTTCCAAGGTCACTTGACACCTTTCTTCCTGTTCCTTATACTTGATGGAGGCTCTGCTCCTGCTCCTGTCTTGGAAAGGCCACAGCAACCACTGTAGCTGGATTTGGATGGCAAAACGTTATTTGAGCTTCCCATTTACGTGCAGGAAGTGGAGACATTTGAGTCTGTACAGAATCATGCAGCAGTAGTGGAGACCTTGGCACTATTTCTCTCCAGGAAAATCCACTCAACATCCAATCCACTCAGCCTAGTGATAAGACACACATTCTCTGATTGCCATCTCCATTCCTGCTGCTGTAGGTAGGGATGACCTGGGACCTTCTTTAATTGTAGACCTGGCTGCCATCCCAGGCTGGGCTGCACCAGAACATATGTCCTTTAGACCTCAGCATTAGGAGCTGGGTGATCCCTGGAAGATACTTAGCTCTGAGCCTTCCCCGAGCAGCCAGATGTATGTTTCCATCAAGACACTCTGACTCCTGTTGTGGGCAGGATGTGCTGTAATTCAGCCCTTCTGGACAGCCTTGTATGAATAAGAGCCACAGGTGGCTGGGTCACCTGAGAGGATGCAAGGGCAGGAAAAAAAAAAAAAAGCAGCAATGAAAGCAAGAAGCAGGAAAAGCTCCTCTGTTTGGCTAAGTTGAGCCCTTGGAAAAGAACAAACAACAAACAAAACTGCTGTAGATCATGCTTTTGTGAGTCAATGTTTGTCAGTTCAGGCTGGGGCACAAGAAGGTGTCTTCTCAGGGGTGATGGAAGGGGCAGCACATGTTCATGGCTGGGGATTCAGGAGGAGACACTCCTTCCCTGCCCTCAGCCTGGATCCAGCAGCACTGAGAAATGTTTCCCTTTCAGGTGTGCCAGTATTTTGCATCTGTGAGTCCTGACAGATTCCTGCACACCTCTTGCAAAGCAGAGGGATCAACTCTGACATGCCAGACAGAGCTGAGCTTTACTGACCCTTAGCTATCCAGCACTTTCTAGTTTTAACTGTCACCTTACTGGGCTCTTAAGTACCCAAGTAGTTTAGATCAGAGGTAGCTGAATTTAACTGCAAGTTTTGACTGGATATGATTCCCAAGTGCTGTATCTGTAATTTCCTTTCAGCTTATCCAGAAGGAATGGTGCTCGCTATATCTGAGACTGCACCATTGCTAGAATTACTCTGGCCTCCGAAAATCCCCAAGGTGTTCTCCTGTCTGAAAGGCATCATGCTTTATGGCCATACCAGGCCCAGGCTGAGCCTCTTCTGAGTGATTCAAAAGCCATCATAGCCCTGTCCTTGCCTTCACCTCTCGTGCCTTTGCAGTCGCTGCTGTCATAGGCAGTGCTGAATGAGAGCTTAAACACAGTCAGCAAACAACAAAAAGCTTCCATCAAACTTTTCAACTTACTTGAAAAGAAGCTGTGTCCTCACCATGCCCCACTCTCTGGGAATGGCAGATTTGATCTTCTCCTGTTTCTCACTGGCTACACCAACCATCTCCTCCATTGCAGTGGCAGTGCCACAGCATAAGGCTGGCTGCCTCCCTGCATGCCAGTGACTGAAGACATCTCACAGCAATTTTCAAGGGATTTTGGAGACTTACAGAATGAATGAAGCAACCTGGGGCTGTTTTTCCTACTCACATGGAGCTGGGCCAGGTGTCCCAGCCTTGCCCAAAGAAGGGGAGATGCTGGTTTCCTGCTGCCAGAAGGGAAAGGGTTCGATTTGCCCAGAGGGAGTGGGGAAAGCAACTAAATGTTCCTGCCATGAGGTGATGCAAGGAGCTATGTGGACTTGCTCAGGAACAGAAAAGACTGACCAGGCAGGGTTCATGTGAAACTGAGAAAGGGGACAGAGCTTCCTGCTGTCAGTAGGACTGTTCGGCAAGGAACTGTTTGTTCTCCCTAGATGCACATACTGTGTTTAAACATGATTCTAAAAATAAAGCCTGCCATTGACATTGTTTTTCCTTACTTCATTTAACAATCTAGTTGCTTTATTACCTGTAATTCTGAAGCACGTCGAATCAAGCAGTGTAATTTGGAAGCAGGGACAGCAGCCTTACCACCCCCCCCCCCTCATCTCTGCTCCACTGAGCCTGTTTTAATCCCACGGTTTTCAGCATTCCTAATGAGCCATTAACAAGCTGACAATTACTTATGCAAATGAGGGGGCAGACATGGAGGGGTGGCTGTAGCTAGAGGTAAATTCTGTTGTCTCAAAATGGTCTGAGATAAATCACTACTGCTCTAAGAGCTGCCTGTGCCCAAGAGTCCTCTCAGTTATATTATCTCCTGCCTAAAAATGCCAGAGGTAATGAAGAGGATAGTTAAGAAAAGGGAAACAGAGGAGTAATCACACATATATTTTTAATTATATTTGCCAATAATCTGTTTGGTGGACACCTTACCACATCTCATCCTTCCCCCTTTCTTCCCAAAACTCAAAGCAGCTGCACCCACTGCTTGGAAACAGCTGCACAACCAGCCTGCAGAGGAACAGCCAGTTTCATGTGTTCATCTAAGTAAAAGCTCCAAAAGCCCTGACCTCCAGTACCAGGACATAAACTGTGAGAAACCCAATCCGTGCCTCATTCAGCTGGGGGGGATGTGGGAGCGGAGCAGCTGTAGTTTGCAAAGCACCTAGTTAAGAGGTCAGCAAGGCCACCACCAGCTCCTAGTAGGTCCTAAGCCCTTGCCCTAAAGGTTGCTGCTAGAACCCTCTCAGCTGAAGGCGAGGTGAGCAGCCTCCTGATCCCCTGGATCCACTGAAAGATTCTTGTGGCCCAGAACAACAAGACCCCACATGAGGATATCAGACAGAGGGGGAAAGTGGTAGCACTGGGGAAGGATTCTCTGGTGGGTTTGCCTAGTTGGCACTGGGGAGATGTGCAGGGGGTGCATGCAGATGGTGGCCTCTGCAGTCTTCTGCACCACAGCCACAACATGGGCACACATCTGGGCTGATCAAAAGCTGCCTTTCTCCTGGACACTGCCCAGATAACAGCAGAGGCTGGGAATACCATTAAATCTATTCAAACTACAGCCTTCAGACAGTTTGTCAGGCACCTTATAAATTTACCAATTTGTCTCCACCAGGCTGGAGACCCTTGCACCACAGCACACTTTTTTAGGACAGATCTGCTCAGAGAGGAGCAATACCCATGAGACAGCACAGCTCTTGGCTGGTTCCAGATTCAAAGGGAATCTGAAGCGTGCTAAGACTCCTTGTGCCAACAGAAACTGTCCATGATCGATCTGCGTTATCATTTTGCTGGTATTACTACAAGAAATGTTTAATAGCTCAAAAGCTAATCAGATAGAAGCTAAGGTAAACCATCACGATGCAAGATTAAGATTCTGTTCTTTTGGTGATGCAGGGAATGAAAATCAACTCAGTTCCTGGCTTTGGAAAGTAGGGAAAAGATTTGCCCAATAAATCTTTACCTAGTGATATAAAGGCAAACTCTCAAACAGGCCTGAGAAACGCAGCTTAGGAAATAGGAGCAATAACTTGCATGCGTGATGACTCCATGCTAAAATGCTTTCAGATGAGTATCTCATAATCTCCCTTTCCATCGTGTCTCTCTCTCTGTCCTGCCAGTAACTCCCCTCTGTATAATCAACAACGCTCCATCTTCAACTGCAGCCAGAGCCATTCCTGACTGAGGACTACTCATGATTTAGATAAGGCTCCAATACTTAACTGCTGGATACTGGATAATCAGTTCAACTGCCTTGGCATTAATCATAATAATATTCAAAATTCATTAGGCTAGATTGTTTGGAAATCTATTTCTTGTTAATGTCAGATTCACTGAGCATTGTCCTGGCAGCAAACAGACAGAAAACTAATACAAGGCAGGGTATGGATCTCCCTATGGAACAGCTCTTTTCTTCATATGTAGCTGGACCATGATGTGGCAGCTCCTACCTGGTTTGTCATTTGTGAATCTTGTTAAGAGCAGTGGAACACCCTGAGCACGCCATGCTGCCTGTTTGTTGATCAAGGGAAGCTACAGAAATATAGAGCTGGATATATAGTATATACTTAATTATATATACAACATATACTGTGGAGTTTTTAAGGGGGAATATTATATGTTCTTATTTACACCCACAAATCTTAATAGCTTTTGTATCTAAAACCTGGACAAGCAACCCAGAGAATTCTATGTGCAATCATAGTATGGAGGTACAAAAATTGAAAGTATATTAAAAATTAAAATCTGTTCCTTGCTTTCCCCAAAACTTACAGCACTTTAGATTAAAAGATGGGGCCTTAGCATTTTGCCAAGATGAAAACCTTTCAGGACTAAAATAACTGGATCATTCCTTCTAGCCAGTTTCGCATAGGCCAACTGAGGATTGTCAGCGCACTTCCTAATGGTCTATTTGGCCTCTTTAAGCATTTTGGGTGTTGATGCTTTCCTTCAGAGTTTTCACCCTCTAGTTGAACAGTGGTTTCTCAGCAGGGAAACATCACTGAAATACAGACCAACATCAGAAGACACATGGGCTTTTTCTCCTAATGAAGGCAGTGCAGGCACAGATGGCATCTCAGAGAAACACACTGCAAGCCATGTTAAAATAAACAGCTCATCATCGGAGGCTGCAGTGTCACACCTACTAATGATGTGATTAAACTCATCAGTGTCGGTGGGAAAGCTGTGCCAGCTCTGGCGCTGCTGAATTCAGAGCTGCATTTCACAGCAGAGGCAAATCCCAATCTGCACAACCCTCACCCCCCATGAGTGAGACCACCGTAGAGACACACTGGAGATAACGATGTTCATGGCTGAACTTCCTCAGACCTAAACTGAGGGAGGTCGCCACTGATATGTTCTACACATGACTGACTCAAGCATCCCTGTCCAAAGCTGGTGTGGCAAGGAGAGGAGAGGCTGCCGATGGTGACAGCAGCCCAAGAGGTCCAGGTACAGGAGAAGACAGTGACAGCACCCATCTGATCACTGCTGTCATGGGGGAGCAGCAGCAACACCGGGAATGGGAAGGACTAAAACCAGCAATAGCCAAAATGGTGGCACGTGCAGATGGCGAGGGTGGGTTTTGGCTGCAGGATTCTGCTGGAAAACAAGCTAAATATGAAAATTTGAAGGAATCAAGCTCTGCATCCTCTTCTTCTCTATTTTTCCAACTGAGATGTTCTGTGCATTGAGGTTCCCTCCAATCTTTATCAAGTTTCCCGGATGCCCTTGAGTAGGACAGAGCTGCTGCAGTCCCATGCATTTTAACCATTGTGTTAAAATTCTTCCTCCCTACTTTATTTAGCCAGGAGCATAAATAATAAGCAAACCCACAAACACAGGAACCTGGTTCCCAGATGCCATTAGAGCCCTCGAGCACTAAGTGGCCATCGCAGATATCACTAGTTGCCTTCTGCTCCCCTTCCTGCAGCCATCCAGACACTCCATCCATTGCACAAACCCAGCACCCGGTAGGACACGTCTGACTAGTTTTGCCCGTAATACAGAACTGCTTCTAGATGGTCAGCTCTCCAAACAGGGCAGGTTTTCCTAGAGGAGTCTCTAGCCACCAGCTCTCCATTAGGGTTAGCCACAATCGGAAGGATGGAAGGAGAAAGTGAGTCTAAAAAACCGCTAATGTTCTGCAGTGCCGGATAGGATGAATGACCCCTGCACACATATGCTGAGCAGACAGGACAGTCCTCAATTATGTCATTGCTGGAGCATTTACTTCAAGGATAAATGTGACTACAGATGCTGGGCTTAAAGCCTCGGCTGCTTTTGCTGTCTCTGGATAAGCCGCTCTAGCCCAGGAGCGTTAGGTATGTGTGTGCAGCATGCACCGGCAATGACACGCATGTTGGCCTATGAAAACACTTTACAGCCCAAAAAGTAGAGCTGAAAAAAACCCCTTATTAAATTCCATTCTTCCCTCTTTCCATTGTGAGACCAGGCCCTAAAGGATTTGCTAAGGTATTGATGGGTGCCAATCCATATATCCCGGTGAACAACCCACAGCCTCCCTCAGGAAATCACAAGCAAATCTTGCCTACACGATGGAAATTTCTTGCTTGCCACACTGATTTTCCCCACTCTCATCCTCACTGCATTATCCCCGTGCTAACTTTCATATACTTTTCTCAACATTTTCTAACCTTCAAGCTCACCACTTTGTAAATATTTACAATCAGGTAGCACATCTCCCCACTCTGGTCATTCTTTAGACAAAGTATTTACATACAGCTCTTTTTTGTCCTCAGTAATCAATGGCTTTACACTGTCTTTGTTTCTGCCACACCCCTCCAGAGGTTGCAGAGCTGAGTCGGGGACATGTGACTGTTTCATGAAAGAGTATTTAAAATAATGATTGCTGTACAGGAACACACTTCACTCTTTGACTTGGGTTCTTTACATGGAGGGCTTCAGAAGATCATTTGTTTCACTGGCACACTGAAACCCACATTTTCTAGGGAGCTGTTGCCCCACAAGAGACTGTGCTTGGTTCGAAGAGGACATGGCTTATAAAGAAAAAATGTAACGTGGCCTAGGGCTGGCACAATCTCACTTTACAGCGCTACTTGCTGTATATTGATCAGAACGGGCTCGGTGCTCTATTAGCCACACGAGAGGTGCACTGAGCTGCCACTGGAATTTGTGCTTGATAATCAAAGGCATTTGTCATTCTTCCAAATGCTCTATGAGAAGGAGTTTGATTTGGGTGCATGTGAGAAATGGAGGAAAGCAATCTGGAGCAAGAGGCAGCAGGCATGGGGAGGGAGTCCTGCTGCCCACCCATTGTGCTGACCCACAGGACATCCCCTCTGCATCATCCTCCATGACTATCATCCTACAGGGCAGGGTCTGTGGCTCAGCAGAGCCCTCCACCACTGGCAAAATTGATCCTGTTGAAACTTGAAGAGCAGCAGCAGCTGCTGCTGCTGTTCAGCCACTTGGCACAGGAAGCTCCCTCACAGCCCTCTTTTCTTTTTTGGCTTTGCCATGTTTCCTGAACAAACTGCTCTGTTTTTTTTTCCCCTCCCTCTCTCTGACAGGTACAGGTGGCCTTGCTGCCCTCTAATTGCACCTCCCCCAGCTTGAATTTTAAACCATTTAACAGCTTTAAATGCACCTAATGAGGCTTCAGCCTGCACTTTGCTGCCATCCCTCTGCTTCTCTGACACAGGGAAGAAGAGTGGTTTGGAAACCTATCGCGGACTTCCCTGCGTTGGAGGTCTAATTACACGGTAACGGGTGACCTCGTAAGTACAGGGTAATCTCCTGTGTAATACCGGGGTAAATGATCCCAGTACTCCTGTCTTTTCCACTGAAGCCTTCCACTGAGATGGAAATACAGCCGGTTAAATGGTAATTAATCTTTGAACCATTTGACACTTGCCCAGGGCGGTGAGGAATAACCAGCACTGCCGCTGGGACAGTGGGAATGGGCCACTTTCTTAGATGCAGCTGTCTCTGCCTGTCCTATGCTAGGAATCAGTTATTTGGAGGGACACATCCAGAGTCATCTGCAGGAAGAAGAGCACACCAGAGGCACGTTTCTACCTGAGGCGAACAGGCCCCTGTGCTGCCCATGCAAGCCAGATAGGGCCAGAGGTTCCAAGCAGCTCTTCCATGACTGGGATGAGCCGTCTGGAGTGCTTCCTTACTCTCACTGCAGGGGACGTGCGTGGGAGCAGCACCAATGAACGCTTCCCTCTGAAACCATCCCAACCAGCCAGGCACAGCCCCAGGCATTCACCCTGCAAAACTCCAGGAAAATCAGCCAAGAGATCCATTTTCTCCCTCCCCACTATGAGATGCATTTCATTCCCTCCCACACTAACAGCCTGTTGCCCTAGGGCTGGGGGACTGCCTGTCTGACCCCTGGTACCTTTGTAGCAATGGAATACATTTGCATACATTTTAGACCCACTGACATCATTCCCTCTGAAGACCTTCAGTTTTTTATAGTAAGCACAGTAATGATTTTCAGATTATAGGCTAATAAAATATTTTAATTTGTTAGGCACATTAAGGTGGGCACTGTATCATTCTCATGACATTTAAATAGTGCTTTAAAAAAAAAAAAAAAGGGGGGTGGTGGTTTGCATGCATTTCTTTTCTAAACAGGAGCACTGAAATAGAAAGTCAAAATCCCACACACGGGTACCGAGATCAGCTCTGACACCTCCCCTCTGTGCCTGTTTCACTTGAACACCTGCCAAGTTAAATAAGCAAACATGGAATTGCAGCGTCCTAGTTCCAAACCTGGTTTTGGCAAATAAGGCCTTCTCCTTAGTCACTGTGGCCATGCTGTGCAGCAGAGGCCCAAGCTAAGCACCGAGCTCCTGTGCCATTGGGTCACAACTAGGCTGGGTCACATCTAATGGGTAACACTGAGGTTTTGTGCCTCAGTCTGCATTCAGTAGTTTCTCCCCTCTGTCCATTTCTTTTGCACTCTGTTTAACTAACTAGACAAGTCATAGGTCTAGAGCATCCCATCCTTTCCATGACATGCATCATACACTGTGTGCCACAGGGCAGACTGCTGCACCAGCAATTACATGGTTTGGAGTGACTCAGACTGCACTGGATAAAGCCAGGGGCATTTTGGAGGGGGGAAGTTGCCCTTGCAGCTCCATGGGTTTGTATGGCTGATAGCTCTGGAATTTCTTTCCTAATCTGTAAAATGGGGCAGTGCAACTCCACCCTTGGAAGTGCTCGAGATCAGGTTGGATGGGGCTTTGAGCAACCTGGTCTAGTGGAATGTATCCCTGCCCACAGCAGGGGGGTTGGACTAGATGGTCTTTGATGTCCCTTCCAAACTAAACCATTTCATGATTCTATGAACTCACTGACTTCTCAAGAATGCTGTGCAGGTGATGGCCTGTACAGTGAAAATATAAATGGGATGGAAATGCCTGCCAGCAAAAGAAAAAATAGTCAAATGTTTAGCTTAGTTATAAACATTTAGTTAGTTATACCTGGCAAAAAAGATAGAGGGTTACACAATGAATATGATGGTGAAGAACAGCAAAGAAGTTCCTTTGTTCTGTGAGTACTTTTGCCTTGTACCTCACCTGGACCAGACAAGTTTTAACGGCAGGTGATTATGTGAAGTCTGTACTACAAGGCAGAGGCAAGTTTGAGCTCAGGCCTCCTCATTATCATTACCTGACCTTGCACGTTCTCTTTTGCAACCTCAGCATTTTTTTTGTGGATAGAATTTCTGGGTGGTTATTTTAAGAAAACTGTGTTAAATTTCTTGCTTCTGTGCCAGGTACCTGCTGTTTAACAAACGGGCCATGACTAAGCACAGGCTGGAAATCAGGAGCATCTCCAATTTAAAGCAATGAGATTCTGGGACTGTCTTCCCTTAGGAGCACATTTAATAGTGGTGCTTGATTATGAAAAGGATAAATCTGATGTGATTGATGCAGCAGGGGATTGGATTTGATGATCCAGGGAATCCCTTCCAGATCTCTTTACTCCTAATGAATTTATTTTTAAAGGGATTTTTTAAGGTTGTGGGGAGGATGCAGTACTCTACTGATGGCAAACAGTGTTGAGGTGTGTAGATACCTAATCATAGTTAGTGGGTCTCCATCCCCAGATTTAACCACTTCCCATCAACAAGGTGGAAAAGTTCTCCTTCCTCGTTCTACCTATCTTGAACATTCCAAGCAGAGCTGAGTGCAAGGATCCTACCTGCTTCACTCTGAATTTTACAGCTACTAAGTTCTTCCAAAATTCACTCCATGCAACATCACCACAAATGTCTCAGCTCTCAGATTCCCCACATATTCCTAAGATACTTACCTGTTTCCCAACACCACAATGATTGCACCTCTTGTAATTTTTTTTCATGTGAATCTCCTTGGTGAGGATGAGCAGGGATCACCTTTCAACAATGTGAAACTGAGGCACAGGAGAACTAACTGAATTTCCTGTGGCAGCAGAAAACAACAGTAGCATGGAATGGACCTGCAGCCCAGTCTGAGGCTGGGATCTCACTGCTAGACTCTTCTCCATGCACCTAACTGAGCTCTCCCTTTCACAGCAGGAATAGGAGAACACAAAGTGGTTTTCAGATCAAGCACTCACTGATTTGGGATTTCCATCCTCTGTCAAGCCATCAGGGCTGAGCTTGGGGTTTCTAAGGGCAAGGATGTTTCACAAGGGATGACCAGGGAAAGTGATTATGTTCTTTTTCCCCCCCGAGTAGTTTTAATTCTTTAATTCCTACTTGCTAATAAGATAAAATGTTGTGATTACTGCAGGATCAAATGGTGCAGGATAAGCTAAGGATTTTATTAATTAACATGCTTTTAGAGCTGGAAAAAAAAATAATAAAAAAGCAAGAGGATGGTAGATAACAGCTATGAACATGGCCCCAGCATTACCTGCCATGACACTGTAACCAAGAGGAGGCTGTCATGTTAGTGCTGGGCATGGCACTCTGATAGCAAATAAAAATAATAAATCAGAAGGTAAGGCTTTCTCTCTCCAAAATATGGCTATTCACAGACATGTGCTACATTTCTCTAAGGCCTGATCCTTCAAGTATAGCACTTCTGTGCTCCTCTGGCTTCCCCAGGGATTGCTTGGAGCAGTGAGTGCTAAGCCCAGTGGCAAGTGGTTGCAAGATCAGATTCATAGTGTGCCAAGAATTTTGGATGAAAAGAGCTATAAAGAAGTCACATATTATTATGTCACATTGCAAAGGTCAACCCTAGTATTTGTTCTGTCATAAGGACATGATTCAAAGGCAAAAAAAGAGTGTCAGGGCACAGGGGAAAATAATTTTTTAAAAACTGCCTTCAGGGCCAAGGATACAAAATTACATCAGTGCTAAGAACTAAATTCCCATCCACACCCCACAATTCAATTTTGGCTCAGAAAGGCATAAATGTAACAAAATCACCTTTCAGTGGCAAATCTTATCTGCTGACATATCCCCTGCAAAATCAGCAATATCTGAACTCGCACTCCCGCGTGATTCTGGCAACAGTCAGGAAGTGCCAGAAACTTGCTCCTTCAATTTGCAAGATCCACTCAGCTGCTTAAAACTATGCAGGCATTTGCTGGAGCAAGAGAAGTGTTCCTGACACAGGGTGGTGGGACAGCCAGTTCTGCATCACCTGGCCAGGAGCACATACCTCCCCTTGCAATGCCACAGGGAGGTTTGGGTAATTGGACTCAGGTAATTTATCCCTGCCATGGCTACTTTGTAAATATTTATGCTCATCTCTCTGGGATTGCTGGCACAGGGAAGCTATTGAGAAATAAAGTCCTAACTTATAAGGAGTCATAACTGCTCTGCAGTTTGGGTGGATTAGATCGTTCCACTTCCAGAATGGGCTCAAGCAAAGGCTCCCTAACTGTCTGGATCAACAGAGCATTGTGTTGAGTGACAGCAGCAAAACCCCACAGGACAACCAAGTTTTATGTTTGTACCTCTCACAGGCTCCTGCAGCTCACCCTCCAGCTGCCTGGAGGAGGCTTCTGTGATGCTGGGACAGCCAGAGACATACCGGGCTGAGGATCCTACACAGAGGCTGCAGCACCATGGGATGCTGGCTTGGCTCTGTGGGAGGGAGGGCAGGGTAGACAGAGGTGTAACCAGCCCTCAGCAGGCTCACACAGTTCCCATGGCTCCCATCAGCCACTGCCTTGGCAAAACCAAACTCTGCTCCTCTGTCAGAGCTTCGAACTTGCACCAATCCCTCACTGTCTCCCCTGTGGGCAAGGGGTGGGACAAGCAGTGGGCAGTGATAGCTGACGGTCACTCAACTGGAGCTGGAGGCAACCAACTGGTCAGATACAGAGAAAGGTAGCAGACAAAAGTGTCAAGGCTGGCATCTGACAGTCCAGCTGCTCAAATGGTCTGCTTTTAGTCCATGACAATTTGACCATCCAAACAACTGTTGAGGGGGCAGTCCCAGTGAACGGTGCAAATGCCACGCTGCTTGGAGTCAGAGGGTGGTTTAGCTGCACAGAGACAAAACATGCTGCACTTGCTGCCAGCAGAGCCTGAGAACAGCCTGCACTGTCCACTAGTGCAGGCACAGCCTGGTCACTCACAGAGGAAGGTTGCACTGAGGACTTCTCCATTGATCCCCACATAATCTCACCACACAAAGAAGCCCCAGAGAGCCGCTAGAGTAGAAATGTGTGCAGTTCCCACCACAGACAAGAGCCCCTCTGCTGCCAAAACACTCTAGACCCGACCTAGTCCCAAAGCCACTCAACCCCACGTGTCATTTCATGCTCAAGCAGCACCAGTCCCCCGCTTCCAGCTGCCCCAGGGTTGAGATGCACTCACTGTTGCCGCTGCCGGCGGTGCCAGTCTCTGTCGCTGCCACGCTGCGCTGAACTGGCCCTTCGGACGTGGCCCTTCCTGACAGTGAATGGGTGAAAACAAGGGAAGGAGACAAACAAAAGAGAAGGGAAGGGTGAGAGAGGGAGGGAGGGATGGGGGGGATGAAGCAAGGGGACAAGAAGGGAAAGGGTATGTCTTTAACTGAACCATAAGTCTTTCACTGGCTGCAACATCCCAACACTGTGCAGCCCTTGCTGTGAGGGCAAGGGGTAGATGAGACCCTCTGGCCCCAGTCACCACCATCTTGCACCACACACCATCACCTGCACCAGTGCAGAGGGAGGGCGAGCTGGATAACAGTCAAGGGGGACTCAGCCTCCTGAAACTTCTCCTTGGTCTGAGAAGCCACCTAGAATGCTCATATAGAATGTCATCCCTTGGGGGACGCAGAATTCATCTCCAGACAAGAGAAGTTTTAGGATGCTTGAACAGTTTCTCCGTATCTGGTACTTAAGCATCCTTGCCCATTGCCAGCCCTCCTGGGCACAGTGCAGGTACTCGTCTGCCTCTTCCAGCAGAACAAGACCCAGGCCTGATATCTTTACTCAAGTAAACTCAGGCTAGCCAGTGTTAAGGGTATTGTTGGCCAAATGTACAGTGAAGCACCTCACACATCACCCTACACTTGCCCAAAAGTCTTTGTCCCATCAGTATTGTCACAGTTAAGGGAAGAAAATACCTAAACCCACTGCTTCCAATCACCTACAAACCTGCCAGCACTCACAAAACAGGAGGGGACAAGGGAAGCAAAATGCTGGAGCAGGAAATGCAGCACTACATTTTCCTCTGCGTCAAAGTAGGAGAGATTTGGAGAATGGGAGAGAGGAAAAGGGATAGGGATCTCAGTGAGCAAATTGAGAGTGAAGGACTGGCATAAGCTCTGCTGACTTTCTAGTGAGCTTGTTTGTGTTCCCACTGAGACTAAAAGAAGACAAAATTCCAAGATGGAAGGGCAATTGGTGAGCATGGTGATTTGGTGTAACACACTTCTCACTGGGTTACTGAGGCGCTCAGGCTGAGAGCTGCCTGGGGAACTCACAAAATACACCCTCAGGGTGTGTCCAGATGGTCATTGCCCTGGGCACCTTCCCACCCTGCACTAGCAGTGGAAACTGAGCTGCTAAATGTAGATGACAGCTCATTCTGCTTGGGGAATTGCCCTGAGAACGACTGACTCACATCCCTTCCCAAAAAGTTGAGGTAGGAAATGGGTGGGGGAAAGGTTTAGAAAATTGGTTCATGCTGGCTGTTTAAATTGCTTCTGCATTACAGTGTTACAGTTAGGGGAAAAGTAAAGAGAAATCTATGCATAAAGCTGTATCCTAAAGCCAGCTGTGGCAGAGGTATGGAAGCTAGAAAGAAGCAGAGCAAATGAAGTCATCCAGCAGTGGGAAAAAAACATCAATATAATATAATGCAGAACAAAGCAAATTCTACCTCAAACACAGAGCTGAAAGGGAAACATCTTCCTCTCTCAGATCTATTACCATGCATTTATTCCAATAACAAATAACTAACCCGAAGAGTAACCCAAACCCAATTTATTCCTCCATCTAAGTAAATATGGACAGGCAGCTGAATTTGACTGTAAAAAACACTGATCTCATATGTTTTCTTTGTATATGTTTGAAAAAAAAAAGGAATGAAGTTTCTGCCTTGCTGCCAGGGGATGCTGGCAAAGCATTTGAGCTATAGATATTGTATCTTGTCACTAATGACTGCAGGGAACTAAAAGGGATTTGAATTTTTTAATGCTTCACATTAATTGATAATTTGGTCTCAGAATCCACAGTGGAACACAGGATTTGCTATATTGGATCAGTCTGGTGGCCCATAAAATCTGGCATCTTGCCTCAGTGATGCTCAGAAAAATTATCATCCCTTGTCTTTGCTTATAAGGTTGCTGACCATTCCTGTAAGGCCATACAGTGGGAAGGGATGGAAAGTCTCTCCGGCCTACACAGCAAAACATGTGTTTGGCAGGGCTCTACTACATTTTTTTTTTTTTTTTGGAGGTTTTTTTAAGGCAAGGAAGAAACTCTGAAACTACGATCATTTTTTTTCAGACATACTGCTGTTGTTCCACCTGGTCACCACAGCCCAAATACAGAGAAGGTGGAATTGTGTTTTTCAGAGGGCAAATGAGAACATGGCTGAGGCCAGAGGGGGGAGATGCCTTCTGCTGAGAAGAAAAGTATTGATTAGGCAGTATAAAGATTTCTCTCGCTAATTCCTTTAGCAATCTTATCATGTGTTGCCCACGTAATTGGATGGGGAAGAGAGAGGTGGAATCACTTAAGCGTTCAAAGCTCAACACGCACTGAGAAAAGATTCCCATTTCGTGTGTGTGTGCAATTTTGTGCATCGTTGCCCCTTGATTTTACATTGAACATGCTCTCTTTGACAGCTGAGCCCTAAACAGTCTATGTATTAAGGATAGCTGCTTGCAAACAGGGGCTTTCTCCATCCAGCTGGCAGGGAGAGGGAACTTGCTGGGGCTGTGAGAGAGGCAGGACTATGAAACTGGGGAATATTGGGAGGGAAGAGTCTACAGAAACTCTGACCATGCAGGAATCAGGAGGAAAAAAGAAAAGCAGTGGTTTCTTTCCATGCAAGCATCTTAATTAAGGAGGTTGATGAAGATACTTGCATCTTAATTTTTCTAGGGAGGTCTTCAGTTTGTCTTGGAGCAAAACGTAATTTATCCTTGCTCTCACTAAATTGACTTAAAACTATACTGAGATTTGGGGATGCTGCCCACCTTTCCTGACCAACATGTGATCTCTTGGCTGTACCCATGGTAAAGGAGAGCTGAGATCATGGTCCTGCAGGTGGCAAGGCAGGAGGAGGCCAGTGGCCAGCTGGGATGAAGCGAGGAAATGGGTTCAACAACCTAGACAAGATGAGAGGGGAGGGTTTTACATTTACACATCCCAGTCACCCTCAATTGCAAGTGGCAGTGCTCCTCCCAAAGCATGAGCTGTTCATTTCCATATGCTCAGAAGGAGCCATACTCTTTCTGCTCCACTTATGCTGGAATAATGAAGCTTGCAGGCATGTGGTTCTCTACCTTCTTCTGCTGTAGCTGTAGTTTAAATCAGGCCACCTTGGTAAAACCCAGGAACCATCAGCTTCTCTGAACTGACCTTACAAAATCCTTTTGTTTCTGGTGACACTTTTGGATGGATCTCCACCATGGTAGAGTCTTTCATGGCTCAAAATGAGGCATTGTGTTCTTTTCCCTGTGTGTCACAGCTTTCGGGCTAATGGGATGTTCCAAGGGGGGACAGCAGGAGGAAGCAAGCACGCTGCATGCAGGCAGCCTCTAGCAGGTGTTGGGAATTCCACTTGGATAAAAAAAAATTAGAACAGAGGGAAAAAAACAGTCTTATAGTCAGAGGGAGGGAAAAATTACTCAAGGACGGATGGGGATCACAAGTAGCTTCTCTTGCCTCCCTGGATCTGTTGGCTGCACCCAGAGAACACTGAAAATGGAAAAGAGTTCTGCCCTCCCTAGTTAAGTTTTATGGGAAGGAAATTGCTTTGAAGGAAAGGGCTTTTGAACTCCCTGCAGGAAATTTGCTGTCTCAAGTTTTTACAGCACAGGTTTGGTAGTTTGGCTGCACTGAGGAACAACCCCAGCTTTCTGAACTGAACTGAATCTCTGACTTCTGGTGATGGTGTCACTAGCCCTCACCTGGCTCCAGCATTTGACTAGTTACTCCCAGCACTCTCTCCAGCTCTCAGGAAAGCAGAGATCAGCCTGGACAGCTTTTAAGAGCAGCCAAAGTCCAGTCAGCATGGGGAAGACTGGAAGAGTCATCTCTATTGAACCTGAACCTGCCATGTATATCACCAGGTGTTTTAGGAAATACTGAACAACAAAAATGTTCCTCCCTGTTTGGCTACATCTATGATCTCTGCAAATTGAAGGTTAAAAACCATCAGGAAGCTAAACTGAAAGGCTTTGAGCTCCCAGGCCTCTGGATCTCAGCCCAGTGGTTGGGAGAAATCAAAAGCCTCAATTCAAATGCCTGGGAGTGGGGCTGAGATTTGATTGAAAGACCCTAAGTTTGATTAGCTCTCAGTAAGTGTGTGAGGGTTTGGGTGGTATGGGGCGAACACAGAGAGGTTAAGCATGGAGGTCAGTGTTTAAGTGAATATTGAGACTCTATTAAACAAAAACCCTGAGCCAAATGACTTGCAATGACAGCAGTAACATACCCCGAGCAGGAGAAGAGGTGAGCGTGGAGGTCAAGTACCAGAGCAGGGAGTTTTTATTTCCCAAAAACAAACTGCTCTTTTGTGCCTGTGCTTCAAAGAAGATGTCACCAGACTGTGAGAGCTCTTCACCTGCCACATCCCTCTCATTACTGGAATGAAATAAATGGCAACAGCATGAAAACAGCAACTCAAGCAGGAGAAAAACAGATAGGCAGTGAGGAAAAGGGGAGGAGGAAAACAGGGTGCGGATGCAGGTCTTGACAGGGTGGAGAATTAGGGCAATTACTGTTTCTGAGAAAATGCCAGGAATACAGCACAACCTAATTTCCCCAATTAATTCTTCTGCACTTGAGCTGCTTTGTGTGAAGGGCTCTTAATGTTTCATACAGGAGGGAAAAAAAAAAAAAAGACTCAACATTTGTTTTTCCCTTAGTGTAGAAATGGGGAAGTGTTGAGGGAAAACGTCTGGCTAAAACACAAGATGATGCTGTTACTTCTTCCTTTCAGGAGATAAGAAGCTGTGCTGTGAATTCAATTTGCAGAGTTTTTTATAGGAGCCACAGAGATATCAAAGACCAGCACGTTCAATATCACACTGATTTTTCCTGCAAGCAGAACACACCAGGACAGGCACAGAGACACTTAACCCACGTACCCACATTGAGCAGTTCCCTCACCTCCCCTCTTTCCAACCCTACTGCAATTTGGGGGGAATTTGGTTCCTCTGCCCCCAAACCCAGAGTCAGAGCAGTTTTGAGGCACCATGGCACGAGCTGCCCACACCTCACGGTGTTTACAGGTGTCATCCAGGGGGAATGAGAACAGTGGGGCAGCGAGAAGAAGGAAAGAAATAACAAATCAGGGATGATGGGATACATGGGATAAACAGATGCCTAGAGGGGAATATAATACTTTCAGACATGGGCTCTTGCACACAGAAGACTATGGCTCTGCCTGGCTGGCACAGCTGTATCAGTACTAGAGGTCACATCTTCAGGTCACTGTCAGACTTTTTGCCCTTACTCATGTAGGTATGACAAAGCAAGACATGTTTTCAGAATCCATCTTAAGACAGGAGAAAATTAAAGCACTATTCACTTCTAAAACCTTTCCTTATTGACATATACATTTACAAGTACAAACCCTTCCCAAAACCCAAGCAGAAAGGATGGAGACAGAGCAGCACATCACACTTTTCACCTCAGAGAAGGGGTAGGAGGAGACAAAAGGCAATGCATAGATGTTTAGCACCTGCACAGCACTGAGGTGCTGAAATGGTGCTGCTGTTGGAAGCTGAACATGACACAAAACATTGTACCTTCTACATGAGATCCTACACAACAGCCAGCATGGCCAGGGATGAAGCTTGCTCTCCCCCACCCATCAGCACTAAATCTGAGCCTGAGGACACTATCTGGATGCAGGGAGCTTGGCCAGCTCTCTGTCCAGAGCTGACTTACTGCCAGCGTACACCAGGTCTGCCATAAAACCCAAGAGTGGCAGCTTTTTTCCCTCACAAATGAGGCAGTACCACATTCTAGACAGAAATTCAGAAGGAGTTTTGCTCCCCTCTGCCTGTTGGCATTCCCCTTAGCAGGTGATGGTGCAGAGCCCCAGCACCCTCATCATAGGGCTCCATTCTGGTGCTAACAGGGCTGGGCAGCAGTTTCCCTCTGCTGGGATCCACCTCCCATGCTGTAAGCACTCTGCATGAGACGGACAGCAAAACAACAAAGAAAGCATCAGAGACACGAAAGTGGGTGTTGTACAGCTGATGGATCCACATGGGCACTAAGGGGCTCCAAAGGAGCATGACCCAGATAGCTGCTAAACCTCAGTGATCTACTGCTCACACGGGAACTTCACTGGAAAAATAACTAGCTGAACCCATGTGAAAGAAAGCAATCTTGGAACTCCAGTGGGAAACAACTAAACTAAGAGATGGTCTGGATGGGAGATGGTTATCAGAGAGCAACCTTACAATAGGTACTGAAATTTATCAAGAATATGGGGGTTTTGCTGGCCATTTTAAAGAAAGAGAAAAAAGAAAATGTTTACAAAGTAAGCCTTCACGCTTCAGAGGAGGAGAGATCCCAGACTTTTTAAAGAACACTGACCTAAGGCCAAAGTCATAGCAAAAATCTTGTTTTGGTTCTGATGGTCTAAGGGTGTGAGAGCCAAGGTTCATGGGAAGAGATATTAATCTTTTATTAAACCAACTGACACAACTGAAAATAATAATAATAAAAAAAAGAACTCAGAGAGGCTTTGTGTACCTAAAATTCATTCTTTTTTCCCCTTCCAACAATATCATGTGTTCTATTAAAAGATATTACTTCTTCCTGAAAACCTTGTCTGTCCCAAATCCAAACAATGCTCCAGAGTAGTGAGGACAGAGAAACAGGGAGCATTTTTGTTATTATGTTTATCTATCTCTGTGTTGCTAGAAATACAAAAACACTTTCAGAGCCCTTTGAAAGTCCTTCATGTGTCTTTTTTTTTAACAAGCAGGTGTCCTCTGTGTGATGAACTGTGACCACAAGAACACTCAGCAGAGACTTCTGGGAAATGATGGAACTAAATCCCCAAGAGGTTTCAAGCCCAGCCTGGGATTTGAGGCAGGATGCCAGAAGGGCAGGATAGAGGAAATATGGACAGAGGAATGTCTTAATGATATTTAATGCCTAAATAAATCCCTCCTCTGTTTGACATGTGTCTTCACTGATGATGTCCTACCCATGTTAGGACATTACCTTGGGAGTTCTTAAGGAGTCTTGACTACAATTTAAGACTATGTTCTCTTCCAAAGATGAAGAAATGCTGCCCTTTCCCTGGACAGTGACCATGATTTTGTTTTGGGATTGAATTATGCGTTTTGGGAGACAAATGAAAATTATCTGGCTTTTACTGGAGTTAGGGTGGGTTCAAAGTCACAGAAGGGCTCTTGGAGCAACCAAACACTTGTCTGCAGGGTGAAAGAGCAGCTGGGAATTCTAATCTCAGCCCTGAAGATGCCTCCAGCTCTGACACTCCTCCCCCAGACACAACTAAAGCCCTCAGCTCCCTGGACAGAACCGGGCAGGCTCCATGTGCCTGACTTGCTGCAGTCTCCATGCCACACTCAGCTTGGCTGAGGCACAATGTCCCTGACCTGCAGCGTCCCACCACCTGCTGTCACAGTCCTGAGTCATACCTAAAAAAAGTCGCCTACTCACACAGCTTTTTTTTTAAGAAAACAACAAGGAAAACGAAATCCGCCCAAATCTTTTCTCTCCAATATGGATATATTCCGTCCTGCCTTCCCACAGAGACCCACACCAAAGACTGCACAGCACGTTACACAACACAGCACAGAAATGCTTCTTCAGCATCCCCGCCTTTACTCTTCACACAGAAGCTGGGCTACTTCTCCCTGTCTCCTCAGTTCCTCCACTTTCCTCCGCTTTCTAATCAGATGCTGATCCACCTCTCCCCACCACTTCCACCTCCACAACCATCTTCTCTCCATCCTGTCTTGTTGAAAGGAGGTTTAAAGGCAGCAGCTGACGGGATCCCTCTGTGATGCAGGAGGAAAAGGACGCATCTGTCTTCAGGCAGAACATGGAGATCTTTGTAGAGAGGGGAAACGAGCCTCTCTGCTGCTTTTGTTACGCAAATATTTGTTTTCTGTATCCAAATGTGTAACAGAAAATTAAGCGGCTCACCTTTGTTAAAGCACTTTTGCATCCCACAAATGCTGGAGCCAGATGGTGTTCTTTCTTTGTCTTAAAAATGGGAAAGAAAGAAAATGCCTAGGAACAAATCCTCAGCCTAGAACATGCTCATATATCCCACTTAAGATCCCCTATATCCACATGCCCAGTTATCCAGGCATGTGGGGCTTGGGCAGGAGCAAACACAGGGACAGGGCAGACTGAAGTCTGCTTGCAGAGAGCTCCAGACCTGTTTTTCCAGAAAACAACAAATTACCGTTTCTCCCAGGGCTGCAGCTCAGACAAACCAAGCAATGCTTTCTAGAAACCATATGAAGCAGAATTTCACTCCAGGTCCTACTGGTGGCAATTGCAGGCTGTGCGCAAGGGGAGAGGTGCTGTGAACAAACACCGGGAAACAGACTTGGGAACTTCCCCAGGAAGGTTGTAGATGTGACCAGGGACAGCACCAAAGTCTTTAAAAGTTCAAATCTTCAGACACAGAAGCAGTTCAGTTCTCCCACTTGAGCTTCTTCGCTCATTTGCTGGGAGGAGTGTGGTTGGATTGGGGCTGGAGGAGGGCTGAAGGACCCTTGGCCTCTGGACTTCTGCTCTTTGCTGGCCTGGGTAGGCTTCCCAGCTCTGCCACTCCTGCTTTGGCCTTGGGCAAATCACATAAACCCTCTGCCCCTCATGCCACCAGTATAAGTGTGGGCAAACAGAACCTTGTTTTGCTAGGACCCTTCTTTGGACTTTGAGAAAAGGCGTCCATGAATGAACTTAGTGAGCCAGAGTTTTAAAAGTACTAAGAATAAGTGAAAACAAAGAAGGGAAAATCAGTGAAGAACAAAAGACTGTTCTGGTCTGAAACTTGGCTCTTGTTCTGGTAAAAAGGTGATAACTAGTTACTACTTTAGTCATACATGGCAATTTGTCTATTTAGAGAAAAGTTCACTAAAAAGACTTACAACACTGCATGAGATATCATGGAGTCATCCTCAGCAAAGCACTTTGCACAGACAGGATGAGGTCTACAGGACACCACCATAGAGAAGACGAAAAATCCAACAACAAAAAACTGTGGAAATAATCTCAGTTCTCACTTTTTGGGGGCCCTCCCAGCCTTCACATGTCAATAGCAGCAAATTCTCCCACTACACAGAGAGCTCTCGGTGCTGCAGGAACACAGGCTCAGGTGGGATTGTCCCCAAAAGTGTGACACTGGCTGTGGTTGGGGCAGGACTAACAGGGCTGAAGGGAAGAAGGCAGGTGAGAACATGGGCAATCAATCACATGTGCTGCTCCTCATCTTCCCCTGGGCTCTTCTCTTTCCTACTCACTCTTTCCTGAAGTATGAGCAGTGGTGGGACCACAGCACCTCTTTCCTCATCACTGCCCAGTAACTGCACTGGGACCTTTTCCCAGCGCAGGCTTTTCTCCTGTGCAGTGAAGATTGTTTCCCTCACTGGTAATTAAACTTAGTGGTAAGCCAATGTTCTGGCCTGGGAGAGGTGATATGTCTCAGCACAAATCTGATCATGTTTTTCCTCCTCCCAAACACAGTAACTCCACTTGGCAGCTGTCTATCACATAATGAAAACTTTCTGGATCAGATCAAGACCACAGGTCAACCCTTTCTTTGGGTAGCTGATAGAAATCATCCTCAAAGCCAAACATCCATGTTGTAGGCAGAAATAAACCAGCCTTAGTCCAAGCATCAGCCTGGAAACTGCGGCTCCATAGCCTGAAAAGCCCTTCCCTGATGGTGGATGGCCCAGAGACAAATACCTACTCCAGTGTGCTTCAAACACTTTGCACATCACATCTTCTCCTGTAGCTGGGGAAAGGTGAGAAACACTTTGTTCCCCCAGGGAGGCTGCCATCCTGGGCAGGCAGGACAGTGCAGACAGGTACAAAAGGAGTGTGCAAGACAAGGGGACAGCGTGAGCACAAATCACACAAGAAGAGGCTGGAAAGGCGTTCCTGGCTCATTGAGTCTGTCCCCAGAGACAAGTGCAGGATTAGCCTCTGCACTAAACCCAGGCATTTTTATCTAGTTGCTTCCTGAATTTCTTTAATGACAGGCTTTCAGCAACCTACCCCTGGAAAATTATTCCACTGTCTAAATGATGACCCTGCTGGAAAAAAAAAAAGTGTTCTGAGGTCGAACCTAAATTGACTATTATTTCCTCTTCCATATTTTATGCACTTATCAGTCAGTCTTTCAGTTGCCTTTCCTCTAGGTCCCTGTATTAAGTTTCTTTAATCTAGCACCAGAGGTCACAGCCTGTAGTCTTTATCATCTCTTTGGATTACCTTTAATTTATCAATGTCTTCAAAAAAAAAAAAAAAGGGAATAAAAATAGGCAGTAAGTATGGGATGACTTCAGAGACATCCCAAAGCATGTGACTGTGTGCTGGGGTATCACAGAGAGTCTGTGTGTAGGCATCTGCGTGGATGTCTGAACTACAAGCATGGCCAGGACTGAACAGGAGTAAGATCAGTGTCTAGGGATGCCTGATACACATCTGTGCACACATTTCAATGAGGAAATAACAAAGCAAGTGAGCCCAAGGGCTCCAAAAACTGACTTGACTGTAACATTTCCTAGTCTTCCTTTGCTCTGAGCATCAGACTGCTGCTGGAGCTGCCTTACCCTGTAGTAATCAGTGCTGTAGACATCTCTTGACATCCCAAAGTCTCCAATCTTCACCAGCAGGTTGGCTCCGACCAAGCAGTTCCTGGTGGCCAGGTCTCTGTGGACAAAGTGCTGGGAGGCAAGGTACACCATTCCAGAGGCGATCTGGCTAGCGATGTGGAGCATCTGGGATAGCCCTAGCTCCCCTTTGGCTTGTCGAGGCTGCCCATCCACGAGGATCATAGCATCTGGGCCATGTGCCCTAGAGGGAGGAAGAAGCAGAAAGCACAGAGTTGCACCTCAGAAGTGACCAAGGAGATGGGAATCCCACACGGTCGCTGTTCCCGCTGGAGTGGGGACTTGGACCCCAGCTCTGCACTGTGAGGATGTACACACAGCTCCAGTGGAAAGGAAGAACGAAAAGCTTAAGGGAACAGGAATCTGGGGGAACATATGGTGGGTGAGTGGGTGTCATACATCCTTATGCATCCTTAGTCTACTGCACACAACCTGTTGTGGCCACAGATGGAGACAGAATGCCAGAACAGTGGGACCACTGGCTTGATGCAACATGGACACTCTTCTCTGGTAATACTTGTACAGAACTAATGAACCTCAGGATATTTACACATTAATTCTTACACCTGTGAAAACCTTCCAGAGGTAGAGATATCACCCACTTTTCTCCCACAGCTGTCATATTCTTGCTACCTAATCTTTTAATCAATCCCAAACAGCCTCCTTTTCTTTCCTCCATATCACCAACCAACCACCTCCTGATCAACATTAATACAGCCAGAGATCACAGAAAATGTTTCAGAGGAATGCTAGCAGCTTCATCCCTGGAAAATCCCTTTTATATCCTGAACTATCCCAAAGGTATCACAGGTTACCTGTGACAGCACGAGCGCAGGAGCAAAGTTTAACCCTGGCTGTCAGCAGATGCAGAGAACATCCTGTGCAACAAAAGGAAATATTTTGCTGAACAAGGTGCATTGTAAATGCAGGACTTTAGGTCAGTCTTATTCCTGTTCTGTCCCCTTTTTGTTCCCTTCCTCACTATGTACCAAGCCTTTCCGTGCCGTACTCCCTCTGTGATGTCTCTTCCCCTGATAGGGCTCGCCCTGTGGTAACCTGTGTGAAAGTAGAATAACAAAAGCCCTTGTATTTAGGGAAATGCAAGAAATGTTGCTGTGACCTTCCCTCTTGTGACTAAGACACAGTACAGCATTTCCTCTGAGGCTTTCGTACTGTTCTCTTTGAAATTATTCTTGGCATTTTACCCCTGTCATCAGCAGTAACCCCACAGAGAGACAGCAAATTGAAACTGCATATTCACAGCTTTCCCTCCTCCTTGACATGGGACTGAACAACAAACCACAAGATCCAAACTGTTTCCCACCTTTATCTCTGTTCCTGAATTGTGTTGGGCTTGAGGGTGCACCAAAGAAATGAGCATCCAGATGTTTGGGGTTCAAGCATCAATTTTTCAAATGCCTCCCTTTTCAGCTACCTTCTGCTGCCCTAACACTGGGAACATGGCTCTGAAGGTCGTCTCCTGGTAGAAAGGACAGCTGGAAGAGGAGAGAAACTGCAGAACTAACTGCTAAGGAGCCAGGAGTGTTTTTTGGGAGCCATGAGTGGGTGGTGCTGCTGAATGTGGGATGAGTTGTCTGGGAGCAGCAGTGAGAGTAGCAGAGCCGGGGCTGCTAGAGGCATCTCGAAGCCCTGTGGGTATGGTGGGAGCAGCAGCACACTGGAAGAACTACTGAAGAAGCTGCAGAAGAGTGCATGCAGAAATGACTGTTTGATGTCTTATTTAAATAGCCCACAGACATGTTTACCCCAGGAAATTACTTGGTGGTGACAACAAATGGTGACAGCAGGTGAAGCTGAGCCAGGACTGAGCAGGTTAGATAAAAACAGCAAAGCAGAACAAACAATAGCTTCTAAAACTGTTCTGGACAGTTTGTGCCAATCATGCCTTGCAGTTACACCATATTTAGCTACAGCTGATACCTGTTGTCATCAAATGTAAACATTCCTAGGTGAAAAGTGAAGGATGTATTACTATCTCATTACTGCCACTTTTTTTAAACACAATAATGGCCCCCAAAGAAGTGTCTGTGTCTGAAGGGAACAGGTGGTGTTTAAAACATGGTAAGCCAACACCTTTAATTCACTGGCTCTTTGTACAACCTACTATACAGGACACATCTCAGTATGTCCTCTTTACTATGTACATGTCCCTCCCTCCCTCCCTCCCTTTCTCCATCCCACTCCCTTTCTTCATCCCATATGGTTATAATCCAGAGGAAAGAAGAATCAACACATTTATGATATAAACAGGAAGGATATTAGTACATTTAGTTGTATCAAGAAGCCTGGAGGGAATATGAGAAGGGTATGTCCATCTTTTCTTGGGGAAAGAGGTTTCATTCAGCTTTAGAGAGAGGCCATAAAATTGGGTGGATTTCCTGTTAAAGAACTGTTGGAGTTTTTTTCCATTATAGAGTGGTGGAGGCTTTTGGGAAAAAAATCACCCTTCTAACTTCCTCTTCTAAAATTCCTCTTCTGTCCCAAGACAGTCTGACTGTGGGGCTGCTTCACCAGAAGGGCTGACACAAAAACACCAGAACTTTGCAACTTTTCCAACAGAACCTATTTCCTGTCTGAGTGGCAATGACTTACTAAAGACTGCAGAGAGGGTCTGTAATGGCAATATCCAGTTATCCCTACTTCAAAATTGCCTCTGTCCCAGACAGACAACAAAAGCTATCAAACCAGTGACAAAAGGGAAGGGGGGAAGTGATGGACATCCCTGGTGAGCAGAGAGGGATGTGGTCACTACAGATCCCTGAGCAGCGGGTGTGTGTGCTGGGAACACCCAGCCTTGCCACCCACCCACCCTGGCAGACTCCAGCCCCTGTACACACCATCCCTAGGGATGCTGTGCTCCCTGGAGAGGAATGCCTGTATTTCTCAACGCCAAGATCATGTCTATTGGTATTTTCTATTAGGCTGCACACCACAATTGCAGTCTCCCCTGGTGCAGACAGCAGGGTTTGTTGTTGCACCCTCAGCAACAGACTTATACACAGGGGCCCTGGGAGGTGTGTAGAGCTATCTCAGCACATGCCACCACTAACCCAGCAGGTAGGTGTGGATCCTAGTGCTTCCCTTTGCCACACCAGTCAATATTACAGACCAGTAAAACTCTTTGTTCTCTTGGAAGCACACAAAGATCTAAAAACACTTGGGGGAATTTATTTATTGTGCTTTTCTCTAGGAAACTGAGTCTAAAGTGAGCCTCTTCCATTTTACTGCTTTTCCAATTTCTGCAGTTAAACTGGGAGAAGTCCATCTGAGTGCCTGTTACAGACTCCCAGCATCCCTAGCCTCCAGTGTCTGGGAGTCACTGTCTCCTGCTGCAGGCTGGGTGAATCATCACACTATCAAAACTGCTGCTTGCTGAGGGATGCCAGGCAGCCCTGCACCATCCACCCTTTCTTACCCCTTTGCAGTCCCTGTTCCACAGTTTCCCACCAGCAGATACCTGACTTGATAAACCAACCCACAGCTCCCTTTCCACATGTCCCCCTATGCACTTCGAGTTCCTGTTTGCTGGGTATAAGCTCCCTTGCTCCCAAAGCCAGCTTCCTTTGGGATGCAAAGGGGTTTCACTGCTTACCACAAACCAGCATGCAGAGAGGGAGAATGTATCTGCTTTCTCCAAGGCTGCACAGGAAGGAGAAGCTGGCAGCTAAATGCAAGCGGAAGATGAGGAGCTGCAATCCCAGGGACCACACATCTAGAAAGTTTCTTTTCCTTCATAAAAGCCAAAGATAATACAAGGAGCTTTTTTCTCCAGTGAAACTGGAGATAAATTTCATCAGGCATGAGAGTTTCTCAGACATGTCCCAGTGAAGGGTTGGGACAGGGATGAGGGTGTCCATGGCTCCAGCATGGTATCAGCCTTAGGGACACACTGTTGTGTGAAGGAAACCCATGAGGCTTTGGCAGTGGGCACAAGACATCTTTCTGAGACAGTGAGAGAGCCTGTTTTGGACTATACTGTTTGAGAGGTCAGCTTGAGCAGTGAGAGGTTGTGCTTCAGCTGTAAAACCTGCCTTCTCTAAGGGAATTAAGGCTACTGGTTCTGCCAGGAAAAAATGATGGGTCAATTTTCCACTCTTCTTTGTGAGGCACTTGAAGAACACCATATCTCATGCTCTTTTTCAGACTGCCTTCCTCCAGTCGTGAGGCTGAGGCACTGTCCTTAACACTACATCACTAATCTGTGCTAAAATAATGTTTCAGTCCAATTTATGGTTTCATGCCAGCAGGCAGAGTTCAATCTGCTGCTGCTGGGAGGTTGTTGAGCCCTTGCAGTTACCAAAAGAGAGGGTCCCAGGGTAACCAAGGCTGGTCCCCCTTGAATGTGGATCTGAGGAGCTCTGTAAAGCCAGTGTAGCAGCAGCCTTCACTCGTCCTACCTTGCCAAGGATGCCTTTGATCTATCCAGAGCCTGAGACAGGGACTGAGCTATAAAATCATACTCATTCTACTCACAGCTGAGGAAAATGAGGAGGAAAACCAATGCAGGAATGTTCTCAGCTCATTCACTGCCATGTGAATGCCCCAATGGAGCTGCACACAGGTTCTCACTACTTGACAGATGAAAGAAAATACCTCGAGGATCCTTCTTCAGATCTCTTCTGGTCTAGGTGATTGCTTAGAAGCGAAAACCTCAGGGGAAAACCAGTGTCTCCTGGTCAGAAACTGACTGTAATGGTAGAAAAATACTCACTGAGTGTATCCCAACCCCAGATCTAGACCTGCAGCGCACAAGCTTCTTGTTCCTCCTGCAATCATATTCACACTTAGCAGTCAAAACAGGAAAATATCAAGGGTCCAATTTTCTAAATATTGGGAAATAAAACTACTAATTATTTCAAGAGGTAAGTACCACTCCACTTGCACGCAGGTTTCAGAGCGGAATTTCTGTTTTATGGGAGAAGAGCACCATAAACATCCTCCCACAGCTGCTCCTTGCCCCTTGCTGCCAGTGGATGCGGGGCACACAAATGATCTGCCTCAGGCTGATGAAATGGTTGAATGACGGGGGGCAATGGGGGCTCCAGCAATTTACATCTCTCTAAAGACAGGGAAGGCAATTACGGCTCTTTTTCAGGCCTTTGCCAGGCTTCTTGAGCAGTGTGGTGCTACTGGTTAAGGGATTTCTGTCTGATGAGGCATGGGGACCAGGGATCAGGGATGGACTCCAAAGTCACTGCCTAAGGCCCCTCCAACATTTCTCAGGTCTTTTTTGAATATAGCAATGAGAACTAGAGATCAGTAAATGCCCAGGATACCAATCAGATCAAGACTCCAGCAAGTTTCTGAAAGGAATATTTTGGTTCTTGTGATATTGAAGCAGGAGTGGGGTGACTGAGGCAGTGATGGCAAGTGGCCTTCCTGCTTCAGCAGAACAAGGCTTTGCTGGGTGTACAAGACTTGCAGCTGCTGGCAGCTGTGGCATCATGTCCTTCTACCCCAAAAGGGCAGAGGATTGCAGACACACCTCCTACAGCTTCAAACTTGCTGAGGTGGGAGAAGAAACCCCTGGTTTCCACAGCTCACTCTTGAGATTACCTAAGAGGAGATGTTGGGACAGGGCTAATAAAGCACTAGATCTGGTGAGGACCATCATCTCCTACAAGCTGTCCTCGGAACAACCATCTCTCATTCTTCAGCTCGCTGAATGATGTCACTGAGCCAGAACTGACCCTAGGGTGGCCGTACAGCAATTCCCACGCCCTCCTTCACACTTACCTCAGGAACTTGTTCAGGTCCCCGTGCTTCATGTACTCAAAGACCATGATGAGGGGGTCTCCGTCCCCACACACGCCGTAGAACTTGACAATGTGCTCGTGCTGCAGGTTGGTGAGCAGCTCTGCCTCCCGCTGGAAATCCTTGCGGGCTGCCAACGTGGGGTCTTTCAGTGCCTGAAACGAGGGACACAGACGCGAACAGGGTGGGCTCGGGCGAGGGAAAAGCAGAACAAATGGGTCACAGTGTCAGAGGGGAGCTGGTAAGGAAGGGAGGGGAGCGGAACCGCTGCCACTGGCCCCGTTGCACTGGGAGGGCTGGTGGCACCACCTAAGCATTTCACTTATGTAGTTACCGGCCCAGTGGGTTCCCCAGCTCATTTCTTAGGCAGCAGCAAACACACCTCAGAGGGTAATAGCTTCCAATTATTCCCAACTTGGGCAGAATTTGTACTGGTGACCTAGGGGTGAATGGCTTCATATCTCATTATTATTAAATTCCTGAGCCAGCCAGTCCTTGCTATCTGTCTTTTATTTTGAAATAGTTGACTACACTGCCTTTATTCAGAAGATGGATTTGCCTGGCTGTGCAGTTATTGTGTGGATTTTTCAAACTGCCTCCGAAGAAGGACATTGTCAAGTCTTTTCTCATAATTTTTAAAATCATGGTTTTATTCTCCGCTGTTTATAACAGCTCCCCTGGAAGACTGATGCTGAAATTGGTATCCTTATTGAGAATATCTCATCTTCCACAATTTGAGCATGCCACTTTGCCATTGCAGGGCAGCTTGAGGGCTCCAGTTGGTGAGGACCAGCCTGACATTGCAGAGTTGCCATGAAGATGTTGCTGTGGGTGCAGCTGGCAATCAGGGAGGAATTCCCAGTGAGTCTGGCTTGTCTGTGCATTATTCTGCAGTTGCAATGGAGAGCTAGTTTGAAAACAGCTTGTTGTCATCTCAGGATATCAAGGGAGGGAACTTGATAAAAAAGGTGAAGTCCAGACCATCTGACAAGATGAAATGGCCATGAGAATCAGCACGGTCTCTGCAAACATTCAGGGAAATGAAGAGGCAAATCTGGTTTTGAGTTGCTGTGTCTCAGTTACTTTCTCCTCATCCTCTACATGCCAGGACTGTTTAAGACCAATTCTGACTTTTAACTGTGCAGCCTAACAGGAGCTGTAAAAGACTCAAGGAAACTTGTTCCAGTTGTCCTGAGTCAGTCTGATGTGCACCAGTTCCCCCTCACTAGGTAGTGCTGCTGTTACCTACACACACAAATATACCTTCTCCATTTTCCCTGTGCCTTCAATCTCCCCATACAGACAGGAGAATAGGCATGAGCAGGTGCAATTTGTGCTTAAAAAGAGATGTTAAGCATCAGAAAGCTGTGTTTGGAGGACAGGACCCAGCACACTGGGTTACTGCACCTTGGCTGGCCCATGGTACTGCTGGATGTAGCGAGTCCTTCAGAGCAGGTGCTTTTCCCCTTGGAGCAGATCTGCTGCAAGGTTGTTCCCCAAGCCTTAGGACACTACTTTTTCTTCTTCTGCCCCCAAACTCCTAGACACATGGCGTAAATCTATTTTAATTCTTTGTCCTTTGGCATAGCTTGACTAGAGATATTTAGATGAATGTTAGTTACACGGTGCAGATGGCAAAGCATCCATCCTTTTCTCAGGCACCCAATTCCTTTTAGGCATTTAATATCTTCAGAATGTTGATGCTACCCTATTTTTCTGCAGGGAAATAGTCCCTTCCCCCATCACTTTTCTCCCCCTTTTTCCTGTGGTTGCACATAGTATTTCAAGCTGCAGTGAGTTTAGGTTTCCTCTCCTTCACACACAATCATTTCTACAAGGTGTTAGGACTGTAAGTTTGTAAATATGACACATCAAAAAGAAGTTATTAAAACCCCCCACATTACTAAGATTGAACAACCAAGCATTTAGAAATGAGGAAAACAGGAGCTGGAAGGGATAGAACTGGGAAAGAAGACCAGAACTAGAGGAAGAGAAGGGATGTCTCAGTAAAATCACTGCAATAACTCTCCCGGGAAAGATTTGGGGTGGATTTTTTTGTGCTTCCATCACACGATTCCTCCATAATTTCTGGCAAGTCCCTGAGGATCTGCAAGGTTGCAGCTTTTGTCACAAAGTGCCAGTTGTTTCAAAATTACCTGGAAAATCCCCTCTTATGTGGCATCATGGCCAGGTCTCCACAAGCACTGTGTTTATTGCTGCAGCAGGGCTCACTCTGAGCCTGGTACCTGCTGTCCATAGGGCTGGAAAGGGAGATCAGTAACTCCTTCCACCTGAGTGGATCCCTTCAGCTCAGTTTTCCTGCTTCTCCATCTGCCCTCCATGCCCTGCAAAATGGTGATGATACAACCCCAGCAACTAGCTGGGAAGCTGTGAAAACAGGCACACTCACATCTAGGAAGCTCTCAGCCCAGGAGTGATCATCACAACGGAGCAGCTCACAGAGAAATGAAAAATCTGTGTTCGAAGGACATGCCCTGAATACAGCCCCTCCAGCATTTCTAGTACTTGACTTTGTCACCTCAACACTCTTCGCTGGATATAGTTTTTGTGCATTTCTTAGCATGCTTTTAGAAGCAAGCTGAATAAAACAGGAAGCTTTTGCATGTCATCACTTTAAAACTCAGCTTATCTGCAGGGCTGCAACCTCTAGATTCACTGAAAATCTGAGTCCATTTAACCGAGTTAGTAACACAGCCACTTTCTTTGGCCCTGAGAGAGAGTCCCTGAGAGCAGGGCAGAGGCAGGCTCTGGGCTGTGGACTCAGCTGCCCTTGACCAGCATATCCTGCTGCTGCCCTGAGCTGCAGTGACTGGGGAGGTAGTTCTCAGCCTCTATCGGGAGCATAAGATCTTCAGGAAATGCAGCCAAATCTCAACTTAATATGTAAAGCCTTTCTATATATTTTTTTTATTTTTTTTTATTTTACCTCAAAGTTATAATGTGTCCCAAATTAGAGGGATTTTTTTTCCTGCCACTCCTAGAGCTGGCAGGATTCCAAGGCCCTGCTTCATACAGCTGGAACTGTATGATCTTGCAGGATGAAAGGCATTTTGGAGATGTAAGCTCATAGTAGCAATTAAGAGAAACAAGTTCAGATGCTGTTTCTGCCTACATGCAAATGCAACTCAGAAGAGACTCGAGAGCCAGGCTTGCTAGGGGATGGTTGACACTGAGAGGCAGTACCAGCCCTGTAATCAAGCAATTAATCACATGGGTGTCTTCGCTGCCTCAGCTTTAACCAGTCTCAGAGGTGAAAGGTGCAATCTTGCACTTCACTGCCGGGGCAAAAGGGGACACACGAGCTTAAAAATAAAAAAGACTTGAGCTGCCAATGATTAGAACAACTCTCAAGTAACTGGTGCCTCCAGCATCCTGGAGAGAGTGCTGGAACCTTTTCCCTTGTAGAGCATTGGTTCTAATGCAGAAGTTGTTCCAAGGAGTTAGGAGGCATTGGTTAAATCTAAGGGATTAGACAATGTGTGTCTGTCAACTGGTGCCACTTGAGAGGAGAGTGCAGTTCTGCACTGAGTGGTCTCCCCTGCCCAGAGCCCCGCTGATGGGACACAGCTCACACGGGGACTATCACAAGGATGCAAGCAGCACAGCACAAGCCAAGCTGAACTTGTGTTGGCTCAAAATAAGCAAAACAGGAGCGACCTGTGGCTAGGCAAGCAGGAGCTGAGTAGAGCTGAGCCGAGCTGCTTCACCCATCTTGCGGCAAATTGATCCCAGAAAATTGGTTCATCGTGCTTAGCTTTTAAGTACTTATTTTTGCTGAGTCCTTTGTTTTGTTTCAGCTTCTGCGTGTTACGCAAAAAGATAAAATCCAGAAGGAGCAGGGCCCCAGTGTCTCACAGAGGGAGGTGGATTCACACTGCGCTGCTTCAGCTGCACAGGAGCTCACGGCTTCCAGACCAGCTTCTCCTCCCTGTCTGTCTCCTGGCTGCGCCAACAGGAAGGGAGGTTTTGGCATTGGTGAGAGCAGACAACCTTGAAGCGAAACACTGAAACTTTGTGTGACTAAGTGGATTTACCACAATCTCCAGCATCAAATAAATCTCCAACCGTGGCCCCCAGCCCTCCCCTGCTTCCCTTTCCCATGCAGGCTCATCCAGTATCACTTTGCCAGCCAGCCCCTGCCCTACTCTCTGCCATTCACCCTTGGGATTTACCTTCACTGCCACCAGCATTTTGTCGTTGGTGGGGCTGAGGTTGTAACACTCTGCCAAGAACACCTTCCCAAAGGCACCTTCTCCCAGCTCCCTCTTCAAAACGATGTCTCTCCTCTTAATATGCTGGACATCTGTTGGAGGGAGGGGAGGAAGAGGGAGAGGGTTGAGGGAAGAATGAATCAGGGTTAATTCAGGGAATGGAAAACAACTAATTCAATTTTCTTGCAAGCTGCAAGGGATCTGAAATTGCTTTGCAAAAATATCTACAGGGATCTTTTTACCCACCCACAGAACGCAGCCATCTCTGGGATGGAGCTAGTCTTACGCAAAACATCTGTGAGGAAAGTACTTGAGGTGTACCACGTTCTCATGATAAGCTCGTGGCAAGTTTGTCCACAGGGAGAGGAACCTTTGGGGCAAATTCTGCTACAAAGACCTGAATCTCTTTGGAAATAATTCATCTCCTGTGAGGAGTAGCAAAGGTCACATACTTCCGATGCCAGGCAGGGTGAGATTAGAAGATCCTGTTGAGTTTTGCATTTCAAATAGGATTAGTTTAAACTCAAACACAGCAGATTTTTGAGGTTGAACCTTGGCAACTCAAATCATTCTCAAGAAGAGGAGGACCACTGACCCCCAAGCAAGGTAGGGCATGAGCAGGAGCCGGCTGGAAGCACCGAGTACTGTCCTGCAGCAGGACCCTGACCCTGCAGCCTTCCACTCAACTGCTACCTCAGAAAGAAGGTCATCCCAGGATACAGTCACTGGCACAACAGACAAACTGAATCCATTAGTTTCAATGATCCTTTCCACTGACATTTAGGACGGCGAGGACTGACAGAGAATAGCAACCAAGGTTTCAGGAAGAATCAGAAAGAGCAGTAGCTATTAATTTACCAAAGGTACAGAGGCCGATGAAAATTGGTCTGCTCAGCTAACAGGTCATTCCTAAGGGCTGGATATGCCCAGGGATCAGGCAGCTACAAGGGTAGGTAAGTGACTATGGGATATCCACTAATGCTGTGGCATGATTAAATGCCACTGGTTGCTGGGAGAAGTTGTGGGTCTCCATATTCTCTTCTGGGAACAATACTACACCTACTTGCCACCAAACCTCCAAGCACCTTTCTGACATCACAGCACCCCTGCAGCTCCTCATCAATACAAAGAGGCCTTTTAATGCCCATAATAAACTGTGGAAGCAGCTACAGATGTACAGTCACCCGAGTGTTTTCTGGAGGCACAATACCCAAAACTTCATCTCTCTAAACTGCCCTTCAGTGAGGCTCACTGCCTCCCTTGAGAACTCTGCCAGCACAGACCACCCCGAGCTTCAGCCTGAAGGTCATGGCAGGGCAGTGAAGAGCTGTACACTTTTCTCCAGTGCCTGGTAAGCAAAAGCTGATGCCTGACAGATCTCCCCAAGCAGAGGCATTATGCGAGACAGTGCCCTCTTCTCACTCCCACCCTGCAGCGTTCACAATCCTGAATATGTTTGCTCACAAACTGGACCACTTTTGAGTCTTTTCCATCCCTTCCATCTGGCCCAGGTATGCACCTCTTAGCTCAGGTGCATTTTCCTTGGGGCACTGCAGATGCAGGAGGCGGAGGTGACTGACTCCAGGTTTCAGACTGACTGCAGGGACATGTCACTTACAGAGATCCCAATCTGCCCCCAGCTCCTGCCACCCAGGTGTCCAAACAGGCACCTGTATCGACCCACGGGGGCATGTGCCCCACAGCAACATAGGTAACACAAGGCATCAAAACTCCAAAGGGTTAGAAGACAAGCATCCTAATGGATTTTGTGCAATTAAGCTTTTTAATTAGGAGCTCAGAGGCAGGTTTAAGGAGCTGCCATCTCTGGTCTTTTGGCTTGTTTGGGAAGATGGATGTCGTGAGATTGCATAAGCAATGGGCCTTGTAATGAAAGATGCCTCTCTGGGGAATTCCCATTGACCTTTCTGTTAATTGTTCCACAGACTGAAAAGTGTTACTTACCAATATTAATAATATTTGTAACATTAAGGCACAGGGTGGTAGGCACATCCAAAATTATTCTGGCTTTAAACCTGCAGCAACAGCCAGGGAGAACAAATCACATGTGGACTTTGCCTTCTCCACATGGTTTAGCTGAGTGTTTAAGGAGTACCTTGAGAAATCTGAGATATTATGTGTTGAAATGTTAAGTGATGCACTTGGGTGAGGAAAGTCCTAATCTAAGAAAAGCTCAAATGGCACCAATTTACTTCACAGAGCAGAGAGAAAGGATTTTTTCCTCTTCCTCTTGGCAAGCATTTCTGTAACACTCATCACTACAGTACCTTGGACTTACTGTATTGACAAACCACATATTTGCATTGTTGGTCTCCTGAATAGCAGCAGTCAAGAAAGCTGCAGGAGAATGATCTTATACTCAGAGGAGCCCAAGGACACTTCAAAAAACTCAGAAATGTAGTAATTGCAATCTGATTGTCCCGTTTGGTGTGAAATAAAGGTAAAAAGGAAACTGTCTCAGAATAACTGGCAATACTATTTGAGAATGTTTACACTTCTTGTGAGCAACACCATGAGAACTGAAGCAAACTTCTATTTCTGAAGTCTGCAGGGTCTTGTCCAAAACATTCAGCTTCCAATTTTTCCTCCCAACAACATCTTAATAAATGATCAGACATTTCTGAGAGCTGGCATCCAAACTGTGTAATTATGTTTACATTATTAAAATAATATCCCATCTGTGTTCAAGACCAGATTTTGCAACAAGATGTTAAAGTCACCTGAGAAGCTTCAGGGAAAATTTATATGAAGAATTAAAGGTAATATTGCAGCAGGCAGAGTTGAACTGAGAGGGGAGCATTCCTTTTGCAGTGGTGGATACACACAGCACTGCTGGATTTAAAATAAACTTGGGTGGTTATAAAAATAAAAAGGTCTTGAAGTTAAGTAGTTTGACAGCAACTGGACAATCTTAATGCAGAATCAGAAAAGTACTTTTGCTGATCACAATTCCTCTCAACCTCAATTGGCCATAAATTTTGCTTCACAGCATTTTAGACACAAATGGAATAATAAGTGATTTATAATAAATTGCTTTTTCACATGCTATAGGTCTAAAATAGTGAATTTTACACCAAATTCTTCCATTCACAGAGAGATCAGCACTATGATAAATTCTAAATTACCATTAAAGATGGGCTTTGGCCATAAAGCAGTGACAAACCACGCCGGCACAGTGCAGATGGCTGTGTTATTGTGCTAACCCTGCACCTCTGTGCTCGTCTGTCCTGGCTGTAACTCATAAGGAAGGCAGAGTAGCCATGAAGGATGCTCTGCTGCAAGGGCACCTCAGAGGTTCATCTGCATAAATCTGTTTACCTCCTCCTGGAGAAAGCGGAGCCCTGTCTGATAAACAGCTGGTGTTTATTTGTTTTAGGCAGGCAGTGGTGTGCTAATCTGTCTCGGCTGTGTTGCAGTCAGCCCTGTAGACAAGGTGTATGCAAACTGCCATCCCCTAAGTACCACTCCTTCGTTTTTTTTCTCTCCTTGTACCATTAACTTATAAAAACAACCCAACAAGACAATTCTAAAGAAGAACCTTTGCAGGAGCCACATCAAGACCTGACAGGAAAATAAGCAGACTTGACAGCACGATGGGAACTCATTCAAAGCTGTGCTATATCTACAGGAAGGATGTGAGCACACGACACCGAAATAATTCCAGTTTAAAATGAAACATCTTTTAGTCCTTGTTTTGGGATTACTATCTTGCTGCATGACACAGAAGGAAAGCCGGGCAGATTCTCCACCTTCCTTCTTGTCCATCAAGATTTAACACACGGATAAAGCATTTCAAACTCTTGTTGTGAATAGCCCATTAATCACACCAGAAAGCACCCGACCTGCAGCTGGCCCGTGACTTCAGTTCAGTGATGGCAGCAGGAAAGTAAGTTAGAGCATTAACAAGAATAAGTCTTGGACACCGCACCCACCTTTACAAATAGCTTCCAAAGCTGAAAGCTTTCCCTTTCGCTGGAAGAGCCGAGGCAGAAGGGTGGCAGCTTTGGATCTGCAAAGGGACCTTACCTAACCACCTCTGAACCTTTTTTGCAGGACAGCTGACTTGATCTCTGCTTAAAGTGAATTTAATCAGAAAAGTGGCTGTCTAAAACCAGAAACTTCTTCCTCCCCGTCATTGCTCCCATGTGTCCTTAGTCATGTCTCTTCCTCTCCACGACACAAACACATTCTAGTTTGCTAAACTTGCAAACCCAGCACAGCCATGAGATACAGGGAAAGAAGAAGAGAGAACAAGGTTAATTGTGCGTTTCTCATACATCAGTCTACCATTTTCTGATGGGTCACTTCTGCACTGGCCCTTGTGACTGAGCCTGGAAAAGCAAGAACTTTTCCACTTGTATCATTGATTCAATGACTCTTCTCCCATCCTTTACGCTCATATTGCAGAGTCTCTCTAGCTTATGGTAAGGTCAAGGAAAAAAGACCCTGACTCAACCTCCACATCCCAGGTAGAGCATATGGAGCTGGTGACAGACTGTGTGCAATGAAAACAACTTGTGTTGAATAACCACCAGATTTCCATCACATGAGCGGATATCGGGACGTCACATTGGTACATTTCATGAATCTAATTTTCCAATTACTGTCTCATTTCTAAATCAGTCCTGGGCATAAGATAAAGAAGAGATGGGTTCAGTGACACTGCAAATTCTGCATTTCAGATTCCCATCACAGCCAGAATCCTTGAAACCACAGCTTGAAAATACAGTTGAAACCTGGATACACGATTGTGTTTGGCCACAGATGATGACAGGGGGAGGTAAATGGACAAATTAAACTCCAGGCAGAATAAACCATGAGCAGTACCAGTACTTAAGTTACAGTAAAATCCAATGCTGGATCATTTACACCAAGTCAATTTCAATTTTTAGATTAATTAATTTCAATTAACTCCTCACACCTCCTTCTTTCAAACTCCCAACCAGCAAGCACTCTGTCTCGTCGTGTTTTTAGTGGTTTTCCTGATCTTGGATTATTAATTCACAAACAACATGTGGCTTGCTGGCTGAAGAGAAAAAAGTTATGGAAATTTTTCCATTTACTTCTGCCTCCCTCTTTATCAGAACGTTTCTATTCTATCTGAGAAAAGAAAATATCAATTTTCTATAATTTTTTTCTTTCCTCCTCACATGTGGCCCTGTTTCCCCTAAAGGTACGTCCTTTCCTGCATCTCTCCATCACCAGCTCCTCCTTCCCTCAGCTTTTTCAAATCATGGCTTTTTTTTTTTTTTTTTTCTCCTTTTCTTCTTCTCTATTTTTGCCCCTCTTGCTGTTCAAGCCCTGTTTTAAAACTGACTTATTTTAGATCTGTTTCTAGGGTATCCTGATTTGAGTCTGATCCTGGGCTCTTTGTAGATATGGCCTTGATTTTCATAAGCTTCTAAAGCCTCATTTGCATCAACAGCACTTTATAAATGATCACAACAATGACATTTTTAGTAGCGGCTGAGTCATTTGCTGTAACAGCTAATTTATGCCAAAGAATTGTCTCTTTTCTTTATACCTAAGTTGTCCACAAAAAGGTAGCAAAGTTCTCACTTAGTCAATATGATTCATTCATTTCTTTCTTGATACTGCTGAAATAACTCTTATAAATAAATGCTGCATAGCTTTGCTGCTCTGTGACAATTAAACCCAAATAATCAAAGCTTACAACTTATACTGGAAATCTTATTAAGCCATGTAAGTACCAAGCAGAGTGCCTTTCATGTCAGGCAGTCAATTGCAGCCTGGATGTCGACAAAACATGTTGATGAGTTACTGATGTACCTGATCAGAGCAAAGCATGCACATCAGGTAGGACCAGATCAAAAAGCCTTGCCACTGGAGGGCTGGTAAGTCATTCTCTCACAGACTTGTCTCATAGAGAGAGAAGATAATGCATAGGCAGGCTGCAAGAAGATGGAGTCTCCCTCCTGGCCTGGTGCAAATCCATCAAAGTCAATGAAGGATACTGATTTCAATCAATGGCTCCTGTGAAGTCCGTGTAAACAAAGGGAGAATCGGTCCCACACCATTTTAAAAAATGGAGACATAAACAAGCTGGTTCATATCTCTGCATGGAGTTTGAGTAGGTAGCCCTCCACTGGTGGTGGCTTCTCTCCCAGCTCTGACATGAGCCACCTCTGGGAAAGGGCCTGGGTACACGCTTCAGCGACTCGGCGCTGTGCCCAGACACTGGTTCTTTGCCAAGTTCCTCTGTAAGACACCCTTCAAGGACTTGGATTCAAAAGAGTCGTTGATTTTAAGTACAGTACCAAGCAGCTCTGACACAAATCATGGAGGTTTATGCAAAGCATATCTGAATCTTTGGGAACTTGGTGGAGCATCTACAGTCCGTGGCTCAGTCAAGGATCACACTCCTTCATAAAGACCTTAAAAGATAACTATTTTATGTTTTTGCAGTTCTTTTCATTTTCTTACCATCAGTTTCATTCTTGTGAGCAGAGCAAGGCAAGAGTGCAGGTCCCAGGTGGGGAGGAGGCATTATTGCCCAGCTGACCCAGCAGACCCAGAGCTAACACACTACATGCTGCTAAATGAACCTTGGTAAAAAATAACAAGCCTTGACGCATTTAGCTGGGCAATCTAGGTTAAAAAAATTATCCAGGAATGCCAGTCTAAACCAGGAGCTGTCAGTGCAATCAGGCTCAGAAAAACAGACCAACCTCTGCCTGCAGATCTCTGATGCTTTGTAAATACCTTACATCCACCACTTCCAAGCATACCTCTGGCAATCAGGACATCAGTCAGCTCCTCTGGCTTTTGCTGTTGCAATAGCAGATGGAGAGGGAGCCCTGACCCAAAGGGCTGCCTTTCAGCTAGCTCCAGCCCGAACTGATTCGAGGAAGAGCTGCCTTTCTGCAGAGCAGCCCTCAACCTCCACAGAGGGATGTGATTTACAGCATGGAGTGACTGGATTAGCACCCGCTGAGCTGCCGTAACCTGAGCTGCAGCACCAGCTCTGAGAGCAGCCACACAGCAACCACCAACAGTCCACATTTACAGTGCTCTTGGAGCTGAAGACAAGTGGAAAGGGAGTGTGTATGTCTGTGTGTGTGTGTGTGTGTGTCTGTGTGTGTGTGTGTGTGTGTGTGTGTGTGTGTGTGTGTGTGTAAAGGAGCTGAGGGAAAGGCAAAGCACAATCCCACCTTAAACATCAACTCATCAGATGCAAGTCCAGAACCTGCCAGGGTCACTCACTACATCACGCTGAAAACCATTTCGAAGAGGGTGGCATTACCTGGACTGACATACCTGCAAAGTTGAAACCCAAACCAAAGAAAAGTCTCATTTTCTTAATGAAAAAAATCTGGAGAAAAAATACAGTTAGAATGCACTTGGCACCACTCCACAGACACTAAGCAGAAATGTCTGTCCCAGCTTAAACCACCTGACACGCCTACAAAAACAAAACACAACTTCAAACCGTTCTCATCCATTTCAGTCACATAAATCTGAGTACAAACCACTTGGTAATTATTTTATGAAGAGAGCAATGCAAAGTGTCCCATGGCTACTGGGTCCTGAGCAGTCTCAGCTGGGATGCACAACATGCATAGTCCTGAAGAACCAACAGCCATACCAGGGAGATCCCTGGAAAAAGGAAAGGTTCACCCCATGCCTGCCAATGCCTCTGTATGCACCAACTCCTCCTCAGCTGGCTCCCACAGGAACACAAAACACTGCTGACGGGACCAAAACCTTATTAACATTCCAGACAAAAGAGCTAAAAAAACATCTAATGATTACCAACATCTTCTGCACCTTCTCAAATAATTTCTGGCTGGCACTAGGGTGGAAAGATAAACTGCCTCTCCAGCTTCAGCAGTCTGTCTCCTTAGGCATCCAGCACCAATTTCACATCCCAAGGGGACACTCAGGCTCTGCTTTTTGTACACAAGGGTTAACACACAGCCACGTTCTTCTGAAGAGGAAGATTAGGAGCATCAGAAGACAGGAGGGACACGAGTGGGCTGCAGAGGTCTTTCCACTGGGTGAAATGCCCAAGAGCCCCCATGGCAACGTATCACAAAAGGGATCTCACACAAAGCATCCTCCTCACGGACTCACTGATACACTCTAGCAGCTCTTGGAAACAGGGATTGGGATTCTTGGCAGGGTGGGAGGAAAAGGGAAAGAGAGAGGAGAAGGGAGTCTTTCTGGTGAGCCTGTTTTCTTTCCACCAGCCAGGCCCCTAGGTCCCCTGCTGCCAAAGCACTCAGAATAAAACATTAATTCAATACCACACATTTAATTACACATTATTTGAAAGTGAATTTATTTAACGGAGGAAAATAGTCTTCAGAGAGCATCTGCCTCCCTCAGACTCATGCCTCTGCAGGGAGGGGGGCTTGGAGAGGAGATACAAGGCATAATGGTTTGTTTTACATCAGCAGCTATTGCCGTTCAGCTCATCCCATCAAAAGGGGAGATTTTAAAGATATAGAGTTCTGTTTTGCAGGAACTTACCGGTTGATTTGATTTTCCAGCTAGTTTTCACTTGATTGGAAAGTGCTGCTGCAGACAGATACCACTTGTCTTTCTTTTTTATTATTTTTCCAAGGGAAAGGAAGGATTACTGGTGGAGGGATGGAGGAGGATCGGCTGCCCCTGGAGGGACCACGTGGTAGTCAGATTTCAGGCTTAGGGCTTTAACAACACAGTAATCAGACACTTAACAGCATCCTATTGCCGAGATGGATAATCACAAGAAAGCTGGAAGTGACTGGGTCTCAGCAGCAGCCTCCCAGCACTGAGAATGTCTCCCAGCAGGAATGCAGAGGCTTACCTTCTACCCCAAGGTCCCAGGGGCTCTTGGCTATCGGCTCCCCCAGCCTGAGATCTCACTGCCATCAGGAGCCTGGCAGCACCTGCTTTCAGGTAGTGCTGAGCCTCATATTTCCCCAAAGATTCACTGCAGAGACAGGAACAGACTCCAGTGCCTGGTGCAGGAAGCAGCCCCTCTATGGCTGCATATGAATTGTGCTGAGCTGTTGGAAGGCCAGGAATGAGATGCTGGGTCCTTTGTAGGAAGGAGTTTGCTCTCAGTAAACTCAGCCTGATCTTTTGCCTTTGCAGTCCTCTGGGTCGTGGCACCCCCAAGTCCCAGAAGGAGGATGTCACACAGGGCTGGGTTAACTGGCTCGTGCCACATTAGCCCTTCTCCCAACCCTCATCCCTGCACTGGGTCTTCCTCACACTCCTTAATTTGGGAGCAGCACTGAAACGCTCCCTCATCTTTGCAACAGCCTCGGAGTGACGGGCAGACACAGAGTGTGCCATTCACCACCACTGCTGGCACCCAGGAGAGCTCAGCCCAGCCAGTACTGACCCCCACAGCACGGTGCATGTCTGACCAGCAGACATCCCATGGTTAATCACAGCCCTTTTTAGCCTCACCAGCCAGATCCTGCTGGTGTCATCCCCATTCTAGCCATCAGCCCCAGTGCCATGCTGCAGTTGCCGACATAGCCAGGTAGATATTGCAGCAGAGGCTTCAAGTCACAGCATTAAGCTTTTCCTTGTAATTTTGAGGATTCTCAGGGGGTTTTGATACCCCTATTTCAACCCTGTTCAGTCTCTTTCTTGATCCACGGTTTGAAGGATCTAGCCCCCACCAAAAACGGTAAAAAATTCCAGATATATTGAATGTGTTCTGGAAACGATGTGACTATTAGAAGGGTGGCATTAAACAGAGAGGTATAGTTTGGAAGAGGTTCACATGCTGTACTACAGCTGTGGTCCCTTACTCTGAACAGAGTAAGAACTGGCCCCCAAGTTGAGTGCAAAATGAAGAAGGATCTTTAGACAAAGGGCAGTTCCCTACAGATATGGAAGTGCATAAAGCTTTTAAGAAAAATCTGTAGTGAAAGAATTTCTGAACCACCTCAGAGCAGGAAATTCGGTGAGAGGGTCTCATCTTCCGCATTTTCCAGCTATAGCTCTAGCCTCAGCATCATCTCAAAAGGAAAAGACAAATTTTTGAAAAAATAGCATCATGTGCTTCCCCCCCCCCAGCTGTGAACTGGAAAAACAAAAACAAAACCCAAACCCAAAACTTTGCAACTGTGAACTCTGGGTACCAACATCTTTTCTTGCCCCCTTCCCAGTCATTTTGCCACCACCAGCTTCCTTTGGTGGTCATTAAATGAGTGCCTCATGCAGCCAAACCCATGGAACAAGAAAAATCCAGAAGTGAGTCCATATGGAGCAAAAACATGAGGTGTTGAAAGACAGATCTCAGGCTCAAGTTAGGATTTCATTAGAAAGTCTCCCTCCAATTTGCCCAATTTCCATCTCTCCCCTTCCTTCCCACCTCCTGTGACTCCCTTTCTCGCAGGACCGACATAGGAACTGTGCTTATGTCTATGGCTTGATGAGGTGTTCCCTCAGACTCATGTTTTCCTAAAACCCCAAACAGACCTTGTCCTTTAATTCTGCCTGAGGTTTCCTTGGCATTCCCCCTACTTGTTCTGTCTGCACATCCCTTTTTCCATCTTTCCAACTTCTCCTGCAAAAGGAAACCCCTGAAGGAGGAGTAATGTGAGACAGCTCTGCCTGCTGGGCTCTAAAATTACTGTGGTTTGGGTGATTTAGGCTATTGTTAAGAGGCAGCAAATTATGCAGAGGGGGATAAAAAGGAGGAGGATCGTACAAAGGAATTAGTTAATCTGATGGGGATAGCAGCTGGTCCTCATTTAACCCTCCAGGTGTGTGCATGATTGGGGTTTCCCGAGCTCCTTTGGCCTGTGTCTGAGTCACAAGTAGGATGCAATGAACGCTGTACTGGTGTTAATGTGATTCTGCACACCAACAGAAGAATGGGAACCTTTCTCGAATGTTCCCCTCGCTGCTGAAAAAGAAAGAAGGTAACAGCAACGCAGCTCTAGATGAGAGAAAGGAGCCCACCAGTACCCTGAGTCCATCCCACAGAAGAGGATCCCTGAAAGGCAGTGGCTCAGCCATGCGTTGACTCCAGAGCTGCTCCACCGTGGAATCTGACTTGTTTCACAGGCACTGGCTGAGCAGAGGCATTGTCCAGTCAGCACCACCTTCCTCTCCTTGGCAGGAACAGAGCTCTTTGAGGAATGAGAGGTGAACCAGAAAAAGGTCTCCTTGGGTAAGGCTTTGAAAATCCCTCATCACTGGGAGTTCAGTGCTGCTTAAGGAACCACAGGCATCCTTCCCTACTGGCACTGCTTCATCATATCCCTGTTGTGTCCTGCATTTATTGTGATGAGAATCCATCTTGTTTTATTGTCTCTGACACTCCTAGCATGTGGAGAACACGTGGTGATGAAACAATATATATTTGTCTGTTTGTCTGTCTGTCATCTTTCAGCAATGTTCCACACCATTATGAGCCAGCTGGTTTGGGTGAATTTTCACCAAAAAAACCCACAAACTTCACTGAATGCAAGAGGGGAAAAAATAAAAAAAGAATCCTACAGTTTTCTCCTGTGGCCAAACATCAGTGTCTACACCAGGGGAAAAACAGCCAGTTAATTCTTCTCAAAGGTCCTGGTGAGACTCAAGAAAACATTCTGCAGTGCTGGTAGCTTCAGAAGACATGATTAATTGCAGATGGTGAAAAGGTGCATGTTCAGCTTTAACTGAACTATGTGTGAGGACTGGATGATTTTTAAGTTGGTATTCAAGGCACATGGGGAAGGCAACCCACTAAGAACTTCAGCTGCAAACCCAATATTATATATATGTAATTCTATATATGTATCATATATGGCTTAACAGCTTAAATTTAAATCTGCATTCTGAAGTTTTACAGCAGGAACATACTGCTGGTGGAAAGGAGAAAAATCAGCAAGATTGCTGGGAAAGGTGGAAAAGGGTAATACTTTTTGCAGTTAGGTGAGGATGCAGAGGCATAAAAAGAACCTCCCAAAGCTGGCAATGGTGATTTGTAGATGAATATATGTGGGTGATGCTGAAGAGCACAGAGTGGAGTATAATAGTGGAAAGATCTTCACTATGCCTTTAGCTGTTTTTCCTCACTAGACTAGGACAGGTCTCATTTCATCAGAAAATACCTTGAACAAGATTACATATCTTGCTTTCCTGAACTGCCTTAATTGGAGGGCCATCATCAGATACTGGGATGGTAACATGGAAAAATCAGAGGCCAGTGTCCATAACCCAATCCATCAGTCTGCCTGCAAATCCTGTTTCTGTATTGCAATCTGAGCTTGTAAAGTGACCCCAAATTCAGCTTGTATTAAAAAGGTCACCTTGATGTCTTTTCTTTATCAATCAGAGTTTAAATCAAGTCTCTTAACCTTTTCCCAGGGCAGAGATTTTTCAGGCAGGTAGTGGGAAAACCTACCCAGATCAATATCTGAGTGCATATGAACACCCAAAGTTCAAAACTTCTCTCAGACTTCTTGCATTTACACAGTTGTCTGCAATTCTCCTGCAAACAGAGCTCACATCAAGTCATCTGAGGTCCCCAGACTAGAAACTGGAATTGTAGAGAAAGAAGACAAAAATAAAAAGTAATGGAGGGATAAATAATTGCTGAGCTGTCAAAAATCACATCTTCATTTCTGGAGGGAGATCAATGAACAACAAATTTCTGTGCAGCCCAGCTTGCTTCACTTATCCTTCCTTAATGGATAGTGCTGTGTCTCTGTGGCATAAATTGCAGTTTCCCCATGCCATGTGTGGGTACGTCCCCAGTACTGCTCACAGTATTGCAGGAGGGTCAAAGTGGTGTTCTCTCTCTCTCTCTCTGCTTTTCTTCTCTCTTTTGGGGTCCCTCTCTCTCAAAACACATCCCAAATCACAAGAGGCACTGGCTATATTTGGGGCCTTGGCCATAGTCGGCACTGGTGAAAAATCCCGCAGTCCATGATGATACAAAAGGGAGGACTTTGTTTCCTCCTTCAGTGTTTTCTTTGCAGTTTGTTAGCAGACATCATGAAAAACACAGGTGATTAAGAATGACCTGCAGGACACATCACTTTCAACCTCTTTCCAATTGGAAACACGTTTAGCCATAGCTCTTTTCTGTCCTTTGCTCTTAGGGCAGATTTCTACAGAGGCACTTATTTTAAATCCTACACTGATGCTTCTACCCCTAGTCATTAATCTCAGATGCTGGTCCTTGTCAAATCTCAGTGGGCCTTGTGGAACATCTCAGTGTACTGTATCCACTGAATTTCCCTTAGATATAGTGGCAGTGAGATCCTCAGGGAATGCCAACAGATTAGTTGAGTGTGACCTCCCACAGCTTCAAGCCATGTAAGTTTGGCCTTAACAGACTGTTGCTTTCCAGGTGTTCTCTCACAACATCCCTTAAAATTTAAGAAGCTTTCCAAGAATTTCCCAGAGCAAACGTTAAACTTACTGGTCTGTCTCTTGTCCCCATTATGTCCACCATCTTCCAACCCTTCCAACTCTCATCCAGCTGCCCCATTTCAAATAGGCAATTTAAAATGTTAGCGAAGAGCTTTGCAACTCGTGTGCATGCCCTCAGGTGTATATTATGGGATGTGCTCTCTATCTGTAGAGGATGCTCACCTTCTCCCATGCCCTTGAACAGCTGGCCACTCATATGGGGAGATCTTTCTCTTCATCCTCTACAAAGTTGGATGCAATTTTGGCAGATAAAAAATATTTAATAATCCTTCTCTTATTGCTGATTCAAGCTGGCTTTCGTTCTGTCATTAGTCCAAGTTTTCCATATATTGCTCTCAAGATAAACATCATCTCTTCCATATCCTCTGTACCAGCTCGCTGTTTTCCTCAAAACTCCAAACCCCTCCTCTCTGTGAGGCCAGTTTTGTTGTCTCAGAGATGTGCATGTGCAAAAGGACCATGCTGTATGAAATACACCCTCAGCATCCTGCTGCTGCTTTCCATCCCTTTGCTTTCCCCTGAATTCTTCTTCCTCCCCTCTCCTTTCACTGTGATACTTCAGCAGTGCCCCATCACAGTCTCAGTCTCTTGCTTAGCCAGTCTGGTGTATGTCAGTCCCTTCATCCTGTTTTTTATTATCTTTATTTTTACTAAACTGAATATTTAGGGCAGCCTTCTCAACTGTATCTGAAAGACCTGCACTAAAGCCCAGACAGATTTCTTCAGCTCATTTTGTATTCCCTGTAAGCCTGTTCGCCGAAAGGCCACTGGTTTTGTGCAGCTGCCCTTTCTGCAGACCCTCCTCAGCACTTCAGCTCCACAGGGAATATAATCACTTCAATTTCAAGTGTATTTATTACAGCTGCTCAATTTCCTTTAATCTGTCATTTCTCCTTCTCCTCCCCCCAGAATTTCTTTCTTTTCATTGAGCTATGAGTGCACTGGAGGAGGTTTTTACCTCTGACCCTCCCTGCCTGCTCCAGCCCCATCCCTGCACTGGCTCACGCTGCATGCCTTGTGCACTGATTATTGCTCGTTACTGTGTGGCTTAATGAATGTGCCAGGCCCTTTGCACACAAATACTTATGTCACAGACAGCATGCTCCCACTGGTGACCCCTTGGGACTAATTGAGGGAGAGAAGACAACCCTTTCATACACAAATTGCCTGTATCATCAGCACCGAGAAGGAAAGAAAGACCGAGAAGCTCTCCCAAGCCTGTCTGAGAGACTGAAACCTTAACAACAGAGTGCCCATGTCTGCCTGAGTCTTGTAAAACAACATAATTCTGGGCAGGGAGAACGATGTTTTTATGTAGGGGATGCATGTCCCTTCACTGACAAGGCTGAGTGCAAAACCACAAGCATTCCTTCAGAGCTGGAGCTGAAACAGCCAGAGAAGCCCCAGTTGACATGAAAACCACCAACGTGCCTCCCCGTATGTTCAGCTGTGAGAGCACGCACACCTCCCGAGGTTTAATTGGTGTATTAATGTATTAAAGCACTGACACAAACAAACAGGGACTGCTTTCATAAGCTACAAAATCCTTGAGTACATTGTAATTAGCTGGGCTTGTTAAACCACTTAATAAGCAACAGATAGCACATGTCTGATGCCCCTGCGTCTTGGCTCAGAGGGAAAGACAGGCAAGTGCTTAAATATTAAATGAGTTCAGGTAAATCCTAAGAACAGTTCCACCAACAGAGGGAACTTCTGCTCAGGGCAAACAGAGCTGAGACCAGCACCAGGGTCACAGGTTTCTCCTGTCGCAGTCCCCGGGTGTCCACAGCTCCCAGGCTGCATCTGGGGTTTCAAGGAAAGGTGGGAAGGGCTGGCACTGGGGAGAAAGCATCATGTTGGACATAGGGTGGGTCACCTTTTCAAATGTTAGGCTTCTTGCCCTGCGACATCTCATCTTTGGAGTATTCTGGGGAGGAATTACCTGATTTCTGAAGCAGGTAACTGAGGAGTGTGAAGTATATGGCTGTATCTTAGCATCCAGTATATTGATTTGGATGGGGTAAGGAGAAGGGAGTATATTCACATAACTCCATGCGACAGCAGTGCTACCATGCCCTGGATTTCACCAGCTCACAAGGAGGACCAAAGTAGCCAGAGCCAGGAAAATATCCAAAATAGAGACCAAAAGATTTCTGTCCAGCAAATCATCACCAGGACTCATGCTGTGAGTGTGCCTTTTCCCACTCCCCAAGGAGTCCCAGGAAAGGGGAAAAATCACCAGGAACACAACCAAAACAGGTGAGACAACTGTACGGTTACTCAGTGTCCTGAATGCTAATGGGCAGGCAGTGCTTTAATTTTATCCCAAATCCCAGTTTACTCCTACAGTGATACCATCAGTCCACGTGTCCCTGCGCAGTCCAGCTGGCTATCCAGCTCCAAATTTAACTTTCCCCGGCACATCACCACGCACAACTGCAGCTTTCAGAGAGCGGGCAGAGAAGCTCCCTTAAACACCGCCTCCACCCAAGTCCACCACGGGGATTTGCAGTTCTGCAGCTATTCCTAGATCCCAACTGGATTCTTCTTTTCATCTTTGTTCTGCCTCCTATTCTAGTGCTGAACCCCAGGCCTGCTGCCTTGGAGCTTCCTCCAAATGCTGCATTCATCCATTTTTAAAGGTGACCTTCCAACTTTAAAGGAAGTTAGCAAGCCTCACTGTCTTCATTTGCCCTCTCCTTCTTTTCAACCTGCTCTTTATTATGAATTAAAAAGGGGCCTGAAAGGTTTTCTCTATTAAAAAATAAAAGGCTTTAGAAAGAGCACATTTCCAAATCATTTCTCTCCCAGTTTTTGCAGCAGTGTCTTGGGTGTCACGGTGTTTGCTTGCTGCAAACTATCAGCTGCCAGCTCTGATGGTGAAACCTGCTGGGGGTTTGGCCACCCATCCGACCCTGTGGATGCCTGTCATCCCACCCCACCACTGGTCACCCTCTCCCTTGTTCTGTCACTGCTGAGCACTGGCAGAGCAGTGCCCTGAAAGGTTCTGGGTGAAAAATAACCTTTGAGGGTGCAGGGCTGGAAGTGGGGTTATTTTTAATTTGAACCATACCAGGCACCCAGGTTTAGACTGTGGCCTCATAAGCTCTTATGCTGGCACAAATGAACAGCAGCAAATAATTGAAGCTCTCTTTATTTCACCTTACTGCCAAAAGTGCATCTTACAAATCCTGGGGCTGTATAGTGGTGGAAAGGGAAGGTGTCTCCAGCCTTTAGCAGTAAGATTACTCTTGCCAATGAATTAGTGATAGTAATTAAAAAAGCAATAGCAAAGCAACATGATAAGTTTCCTACTGCTGTGGTACAACATTTTGACATTTAATCAGGACAAGCAGAACCTGAATTTTTGCTGTAGTACAACTGATGTAAGAAGGAAAACCATGATCTTTTAAAGTGAAAGCTCAACTTCCAGACCTTCTCATAGATTACAGAATCAAACAAACAACAACAAAACAGAAAGAAAATGCAAACAACCAACCAATCCCTCTTCCTCCCTTTCCACTTTGTTGGCTGAGAGTTCTGCTGCTCTCCAGACAGGTTGTGTTGACTATTTCTTTCTGCCAAGAGGTCAGGACACCACAAACCAGCATCATACAGCCACGTTCTGGATTTAACCATTGGCATTTGCTTGTATGGACATCTGGCTGTCAGGAACAAGGCTGACACTCACAAACTCATTTCATGCTGACCACCAAGTGACCACAAGTGAGCAGGAGCCCTTATTCACAGCTGGCTTGTGCCCCACTGAGCCTGGCATTGCCTGGCTCAGTTAGAAAACACCCAGCCTCTCTTCCCAAACCATTCAACTATCCCCACCTGCCACTGTTTGCCAGATTGAGTGTTAATCCCTCAACCCTATTTTATCCCATAGCATCACTAGGACTCTTTCATTCTCATTCTAAGCCAACACATCATGATTTTCTCAACAGCCCTACTGTGCTCTCACATGCTCATTAGGACATACACTTCTTTGAAAGCCAATCATCAAGCTGCACAACATGGAGTTTGATTAGGTCCTTGCTACAATTATCTACTGAAAGTAGGAGAGTAGTTCAGATTTTTAGGAGAAAAAGAGGGTTTCCCAAAGCAAAGGCAAGATTTCAAGGAGGTACTACCAGGTCAGGACTTAGTACAATAAATAATGGAAGGCTCCTCGCCTCACAACCTCAGCCTTTTCTTAGCTCTGATGCTCAGTTTCATCTTTGGGCCATGAATGATTCATGGAGCCTTAAAATATATATAATCTATATCTCCTAGAACAAAGAGTCTTTTTTTTTCAGGAGGTTGTGAGGGAGCAGGGAGCAGTATGTGTGATGCCTGCACTTGGGCTTGGATGTCCCTTGGGAAAGGACCTTTGTGGTTCCCTGCTTCTTTCCAAACCCAAGAAGCTGTTCTGAGCTTGAAGCTGAGCTCTGTGGGAGACACCAGCTCAGTCTCTCTGACACAGGGATGTGTTTGCTACTGAGGGTCTCAAGAGCTGCTGTCTTGGATCACACCCAGGATGAGCTCAGAGCCAGGCTCTTCTCATCCATCAGTGCACTGTGGGGGACTTCAGTCATTTATGCAGAACTGCAGATGGGGAAGCTGCAGTAAAAACTTACCTCCATGTCACAGCCCCTGAAGGTGTTACCATCTCGACTTCCAGTTCTCTGCCTTGGGCTGTAGATCACATTTAATAAATGTGTCTCTTCCCTTGGAAATCCAACACCACCTTTCCATTATGAACATTTGATTCCTTCTATGCATGCAAACACAAACATACACACACCCTTGCACCATGATCAGAGAACATCTACTTACTTCTCCAGACAAGAACACCACTTTGGGCAATTCCAGGGTAGTTCTGTCAAAGAAACAACTGAAGAGATGATGATCTTCTGATTTCTAATTAAGGGACCTAAGCATGGAGCTGGGTAAGATCTGGTGAAAGCTCCAACCCACGGGGATCTGTTCTTACTCAGAAGGGAGCACAGGGAAATGGACAGGCAAGAGATTGAGAGGCCTCAGACAGGGATGGCTTGGCAGTAAAAATCTCTGTGGCTCATGTCCAGCAAGCTTGGGATGCCTCCCACCCTGTGTGGCACACTGATAGCTGAGGTACATGGCAGACTGAGCTTCACAGTGGTATAAACTAAAGGCACAACATGCCCCAAAGGTTCAAGGGATCATACAAATAGATTCCTGTGCAGCCTTTTGTTGACAGTAGTCTTTGTGGCATCCAAAGAGCCAGGTTTCAGTCTGTGCTGTATCTACAGCTCATGATCACCACATTTCCTTGCTCTTTTAAATCTTAGAGATCTTCCTTAGAAGGGATGTTGTCGATCCTTACCTATTTGGGTATACCTCATGGTATCTTTTACGCTCAGAAGTCTTCTTTATTTTCTAAGGATGGCTCTGTCTTTTTGGTGAGAGAGACTCTTCTTCCCTTGTGAGACTGCTATTGATATCAATCTGCTTGGCTATTTTGAGGTTCAGGCCAGCACCGCTGAATCCAGAGAAGGAAATTTGGCACAACATTAGATGCTTCACGCCTTACAACCGTGCAGAGAAGCTTAAGGACCTACAGAGAACAGTACCCAGCTCCCAGGAGTCCCCACTGAGGTTAACAGGATTAAACTGAACTCAGTCTAGTCATAGGATGGTACCTTCATCCAAGATATACTGTCAGGGATTTTGTTACCTTCTTCTGAAGCTGTGGCCATACAGATCTTCTGTTGGGATTGAGTGGCAAGCGTGTCATATGGCTGCAAAACAGGCTATCTGTCTGTGATGGATGCTCTGCTGGCCCCAGGCAGGAAGGTTAAGGCCCAGCACAGCCATTTTTATCTTATTGCTAATGAAAATGAGAGGCTGGCACTATCATCAAGGTGTCACCCTGGCAGCTCTGTTTTCTAAAGGAGTGAACAGCTGTGCCAATCACCTCCCACAGCTCTGCCATACCTGCTGTCACCCCAGCTGCATCCTCCAGTCGCCAGATCTGACCCTGGTGGTCAAACAGGAGCAGCTGTGGGTGTTAACCCCGGTCTCCAGCAGCACTTGGCTCTTCTCATTTTCCACTCCCACACAGTGACAGATCTGCAGCAGAGCCCTTGCCTTCTCCTGAGCAGGGACTGACAGTTTCTCACTGATACTGTCTCATGCAGTCAGTTATCATTTATGCATTTAGAGCAGATCCATCAAAATAATTGCTGCTAGAGGTCTGAATTCAATACATTACACACAACAGCTCCCTGAAAGGAGAAAAATGACACTTACCTGTCTTTAAGTGAGTCCCTCCTCAGTCTCCTGCAACATCTGTGCACTGTGAGATGTGGTGGCTTTGGGGGACGGGTATCTCTGGAGTTGTTCTAGCAGTGCTGAGCATGTGACTGGAGCTTAAACACTCTGAAACTTTCAAACCCTCTGGGACCATACGATGAAAAAACGACTCCCAGAATACAGAAAGCAAACCTGCAGCCACCTTCAGGAGTCTGCTGGGGACTGGATCAGGCACTATCAAGGAAAAAGTGACTGCACAGCTGTTCCTATCATCCCCAAATATTGTCTGACATTGATACAGCAAACCCAAAATGCTCTGTTGATCCAGAATATCTCTAAAATTGCCAGGCAACAAGGCCTCATGAGGAAACCTAAGCAAAGGTACAGTTCTTTAGCCTGGCAAGACAGGCTCAGAACACTGATGTTTGAAATGTGTACACTGTATTATCATGATGTCACCTTACATGCCTGTTATTGGCACCAGGGGCTGAATCCTGGCGGGACCAGGCCTTGGATATATCAGCTTGCAAGACCATGAGCTCCTTCTCTCTTGTATCAGACAAATGTTGCACTATACTCCACCACCTAATTGGCCTTGTCCATGGACAGCAAACATCCTTCCCTCCTTCTCCCAGTCATCTTAATAAACAGCCTGGACTCATCTCTGACCCACTCAAGATAACGATGACCTGGCCACAATCAGTTTGTTCAGACATCCTGGCAGTTTAGCAAGCCTAATGCAACTCCAGTGTGGCTCTGCCTGACTCCTCACGAAGAAGGCTGACCTCCAGCAGTGGCCGCACTGCCACCAGCGGATGGAGATCCACATACAGGTCAGACACTGCCTGCTCCCAGAATTCAGGCTGGAGCCATGAAAGCTACTTACTCTGAAAGCAAGCTCTTAACTACTCCAAAGGCCCAGGCAAAAGCAGCTTTTCTTGCCTGCAGACAGATCTCTTGGGATGGTACCATCCCCAAGATACAAAGCAGAAACAGGGGGTTAAGGACAACCCCAAATACCAGATGACTGAAGGGCATCTCTGCATATTACATGTCTGGCTGCCTGTCTGAAACATTCACTCATTCAACTTGAGAGCAAAAACAGCACCCATCACACAACATGAATATTTGAAGCAAAACCTTTGAGAAAAAAAAAGGCCAAATATTCTGAAATCATAAGCAAATCCTTACAAAAAGCCAACTTCTCTGCAGGAATCAAACACAGGTCACAAATGACTCACTAATAGCAGAGCAAGTCATTTAACCAGCGCTTGGAACAAATCCCTCCACTTTGTATAGAACAACCAAAATTTATTCCTGCTGATTAGTCAGCAGTTACACTCACGAGTTCAAAATTAATATAAAAATTCAAATGTAGTTATCTTGTACTTGCTTTACTGCTGGAGAGACTATCTTCTTTACGAAGGAATCCTCCTGCAGTTATTTACCAGTGTGGGAGTGTGGGTTGGGATTTATTCTAGCTCTGTGGCATCAGACTACATGCTGGCACCACCAAGGAGCCTGTCTGTCACAAGGAATGCAGGGGGGATGACATTGGAGAAACCACAAAAGAGACAGGCAAAGCAAAATTCACCACAACAGCAGAAGATACATCATCACTTCACCAGGTAAAGCACATTTTCCAGCTGTGTGTGTGCTGGTCTCCTGTCATACTCTCTTCCCTTAAAAGCAGCTGTATACACTTCCCCACAGCTTGTAAAACTTTTCTTCCAGTTGCTCAGGCTCTGCAGGCACTGGTAAGTACATGGTTAATAAGGAGTCCTTGGCTCACTGAACAAACTGCACCAAAAGCGCTTCCAAATGTTAAGAAAAATGAAGTCACTCAGCATTGATTTCTTGTATGGTCTCTTGCTGCTGCTGCTCCAAACCCATGGTTTTTAGCTTTACTCCTGTGTCTAGGCCTCTTTATCCTCTGCTAATGCCAGAGCTTAACCCTGAGGATCTGCAGCTTGTTCTGGGTACAAGTCAGAGCAAAGCAGTGATGCACTGCTGCAGTTTGCTGAATCAGCAGAAGCAGCTCCCTCTGACTGCCTGCAGCTCCCAGGAATTCTGCCTCCCTGGACAGCAGGATACAGATACAGGGAAACAGCAAAGACCTGCTGGTAGATAAAACTACCACTTTCAAAAGAAGCTCTAGCCTCTTTGGAAAGAAGGGGTGACTCCTTAAAAGCACATCTAAATAAAGAAAAGACCAGCAAAGAGCATTAGGACTCGATGCAATGTGGAAAAGCAGCTGTGGAGACTCAATATACCCTGATCACGATCTGCAGCATCACACACATCAGACACTGCCCTGCAGCAAGTCTGAGCCCATGGTCCCACCAGGCTTAGGTGATTCCTCACTGATTCTCACTGATTCCATCCTGCAGAAAGCTATTGTGCCAGAAACATACTCTGCCCATCACTCCAAGTGTAAACTAAAAGAAACATGACTCCAACTTTTTACAGTCAAAATACAGCGAACAAAAACTTTGCTTCTTTGCTTATTCACGCACAGGCTCAACACTCTACAAGAAATGAGAAGGTAGGGTTGCGGTGTTCAGGAGCAGCTGATATGGACCACTGCCTGCACCCTACCAAACCAGTATCCTGAGCTTCTTCAGTAGCAAGCTCTGAAATCAGCTCAAGAGTCATTTGAAGGCAGCGTTGGCAGGGAGAGCAGGACAGCAGCGTCAACTCATGGTCCACTGTCACAAAGAAGACAGAGCCTTCACATGGGTAATTCAGGCAACAGACATGACAAAGAAAGAAGAACAAGGAGAAACAAGTGCTCAATCCCTCTGCAATGCATATTGGGCATAATGCCTGTGGGCATAGTTAAACCAGCTCCTTTTGGATGGCAGCATTAAAAACATTTTGGGAATTCTTATATAAGGAGTCAGTTGTCCTGAAACACAAAGCAAAGTGAACCAAAGCTGACCACCATACCAGCAGCCTAAGTAATTGGCTAATCAACAATTGTTTGCAATGTTTCTCTTCTGTGAAATGTGATAACAGACCCTGGAGTAGTGGGAAGGAAGAGGCAGAGCTTCCAACACCCACGTTTTTTCCCCAACCTCAGAAACGAAAAGGAAGCAGGGATGAAATCTAATGCAGCTCAGCTACTCATCCCTTGTGTAAGGTTATGTCAGGGGACAACCATTTGCCTCAGGCATTGAAGACATTCCTGGAAAGGTTAAGGTCTCAGCCATCACCTAATCCTGAAAACCACAGCATCCAATCACTTCTAGAGACATAGGCACTAGAAGGGAATGGCATCCAGAAATTCACTCACAGCATCATTTTGAGACATTTGCTTGAAAGTCATGCCAGAAAGTTAAAGGAACAGAAGGATGCTGGAAAACATGTTTTTAATTTCCTCATCAAAACTCTTACCAGGTTTTCTAAGAGGGTTCCAGCACCATCCACCAATGTCTGCTCAAACACATCCCCAGACTCATGCCCACAGTGACCTGCAGGTTGGCACAGAGGCTTTCAGTTACATAAATGACATCTCCTGTTTACAGTTCTAAGACACAACCACTAAGACACACCCTCAAGCCAAGCCCTGCGTGCTGCAGAATGGTCCCTTTCTCCTCCTGGAGCATCCAACAATATGGACATGAACTCCTGATGAGGAACCTGAGTGCAGCGCCCACCTGTACCCCACTGCCTCTACATCAAACACACCCCTGCTAGTTAACAGGACACTAATTGTTCCTGAGGAGGAGACAACAGTCCAACACCCAACAGGTGGTCATTTTGCACAGGCAAGCAAGGAAGTCTGAAGCAACAACATGTCCTGAAACAAAAGCACTGCAGCCAGAACCATCTTTTCATGTCAAGCTCCCTGAGAGATAAGGTTTCTAATAAAACTTTTTCCACTAACTATAGAAACTCATCTTGGCAAACTCTGACACAATATCCCTGCAGCAGCTCGTCCCTGAGAATATGACCATTTTGAGCCACAAAAACCAGCAGGTTGTCAACTGAGGTCATCAGCAGCTAAGCTCTCAGGCAAGAAAACATCTTTGTGCCCGATAAGAGTGACAGAAACAAGAGCTACATCTGAGCAATGTTCCCATCGCAAAAGTAAATCCCACCCTCCGCACCCACCAAAGAAGAAAACAAACCAAAATTCCCACACATGGACCATCTCACGAAGAAGTAGACTATAGGACATGTCGTTCTGAATGTTTATTTATTTTGTCTTCAAAGAAGAGGCCTGGTGCAGCTGTTTCGTTAGAAAATAAAGTGTTTATTAAGAAACTAGACATTGAACACCCCTATAGTCTCTGTGAAAAGGGACCGTCCCATTTCCCATTAGCACAGGATGATAGTTATGGCAAGATAAGAATGCTCAAAGATGGAGGAATCTCATTGACAGAAAATGAGGTAATGATTTACAATAATTAAAAATAAAATAAAATTTAAAAAAACCCCATCCTTAGACTTGCTACTTAAAGCCACCAATCGCAAACAGCCACGACTGGCTTTCGTTTTCAGCAGTGAGGAACCAGAGACTTTAATTGGTGTTAAACAAATTGAGACATCTATCACAGTGGGGAGAACTGCTTTTAATTACGTTGTACGGTCCGGAGGATTTCTTCTAAGCAGAGATGGACCTGAGCTGCAAAATTCAACCCTTCCTCTGCTAAGGTGTTTGGGTATAGGCTTCTGGTCCAGGCCCACAGATGTATCTCTACGACTGATACACACGGTTGAAAGCAGAGTCCCCTGAACAGTGCTAGGGAGAGGAGACAGTTCAGACGGACAAGACATCCCCAGGTCAGGTGGGCGACTTCCAGGAGATGGGGAAATTCAGTTCAGACAAGCACCCAGTGATTCACACGCTCGGTGAAGCTCCTCCTCACTCTGTGAATCTGCAGAATTGAGGTGTCAACAACACGCGGCCGTAGGTCCTCTCTGGCAGTGCACCTCTTGCATTTCCAGCTCCGATGCGGGCAGGAAACGTTGTTGGGAGATTTGGTCATGGTTTCTGAAGCCATCCAACCTGAGTCAGGTCTCCTCGTACTAACACAGATGCCCCCCCTAAGGCATGTCCGTTAACTTAAAGCAATCTGCCACCATCTCTCCAGTACTCTTCTATTGCACTTTACCTTTTTATGCAAACAAACCGGGAGAAGAAGCGAGAGAATGGAATATTCCCAGGGACATCCCTGTGGAACAGCTGATACTAAAACCTCCTGGCAGTCTCCAGGTTGGTTCATGCAGGTCACCTGTAAAGGCAGGATGAAGCAGAACATCCCATTCTGAGGCTTCTGCCCAGCTCTGGTGGAGAGGGACCGTGACTTTTTCCAGTGGCAGTGACCCTTGAGGGCTGGTGATTTAGAGACACCCCTGATGTGATAAGGTCATCTCGGGCCACCAAGAAGGCAAGCAAAGCTGAGTGGCTGGTGAGCAAGCTCCTGGTCCAATATTCCTTTCAAAAGGATCTGGCCACACCTGAAGCTTTTGGAAGGTTTTTTGTCCTCTAGAGAAAATCTACTTTGCTTATAGGTTATGACTGATACGTGTGAGCAAATCTGTATTTCCCGTACACGTGACATCCAGAGAGTCCAAGGAAAGCCCTGCAAGTTGCCACAAGGGCATCTGGCTTCTCTTGAGGACAGGATAAAAGGGTTTACTTTTCCATCTGAGAGGCTTTGGATGAAGAAAGACAAAAGTGGGATGGGAGAGGGGGAGACAATACGAATATTGGCCAGAACCAGATTGAAACCCCTGTTTTTGCCAGAGAAGAAGCAACAGAATACTTTTTTTTCCCTCTCCTTCAGTCAGCCAGCCTTGATGGTTCTGTGTATGTGACTGGGTTACAATCAATCTCTAGTGGGGTGGGAATACAGGGGAGAGCTAAAGGGGGCTGGAAAAGGCCCAGCAACTGGGACCTGCGTGCGTCTGATATGCTTTTCCACTTTGCTTACTGCCCTAGTCCTGGCAAGGACACAGACCCTCCTGCGCTATGGATTCTCCATCCATGTGGGAAGTCCAGGCAACTCCTCAGATAAAGCTCATCATTTAAGCAGCAGGGAGAGACCAGAGTACGACAACGATATAGTCAGATCCAATGAGCCGCTCTAACACAGACAAACAGACAGACAGACAAAAAAAGCCTCCTAGAATATGTGCACTTCAAAGATAACCACACTCTCTTCCTGTCAGAGAAGTAAGATTTTCTTTCTTTTTTTTTTTTTTTCTTCCCATCCTCATTCCTTCCAACATTATTTTCTGTGCGAGAACTGGGAGCGGGGCTGCCTTTGTTCTTACCAAAAGTCTTCATTCTGCTTTAGTTTCTTCCAGGCCTCGGCTCGCTCTGGGAGACCTCCCATGGCGGTGCCACGTAAGAGGTGATGGCAGCACTCACTGGGTGTTGCGAAGACACAAGCTTACAAGGAAAACTCCAAGCAGGGAGGACATGACTAAAGGTGTCAGTTTGGTTGGCTTGGTTGGTTTTTGTTTTGTGTTTTATTTTAAAGCAAAAGTACAATTATTTACTGTGTCATTAGGATGACTCCTTTCAATTGGGTTTTTAATTCTCTTTATTTGCTCTCATTGCTGCTGTTGTGCCTTGCAGGAATATTTAACGAACACAGCGACCATTGGAGGAAAAGAACAACCCTGTTATCTGGTGACAGAAAACCACAGTTTCAGTTGGCTTTAACTTGTGTACAGGCAGGGCTGTAGAGTCCTATTAGGAGGAGACCTCAATCCATACAGACCACGCTTACTGCTTCCCACCATTTTGAGGGCACAGCCTATAAACTTGACATCAGAACAGGGACTTTTAAGGAGATTTTAAAAGCCATGACGTCCTTTGCTGAAATAAACACTGACATCCTCAACATAAATGCCTTGGTTAAGAGGTTTGGAATGTCCAGGGAGGCTTATTGGATTCAACATAATTTCTCTGAAACCTAAAGGGGAAAAAAAAACAGAAAAAAGAAAAAAGCAAAATAAAGTAAACAAAAAAACAAAAAAGAGCAAAACTAGAAAAAAAGAGAGAGATATCGACACACATGTAATTATATAAAAAAGAACCAAATGAATAACTAGCAAATGGCTGCCATTAAATTAAAGCCAAAAGGTCTCCTCCAGGCAGGGCTACCTCTCTCTGTCTCTCCATAAAAAACAGGCAATCGTTTTATGTGGAGCGTGCAGGCACAAGTGCTCTGAGGACAAGGGCATGCAAGAGGTCTGGACTGAGAACCAGGAACAACTGTTTTCTAGGTGTTCCCTCTAAGACCAAATTCTTACCTAGTCCTTATCTTTCCCCTAGGCAGACACTGAGGAAAATGGATATTCCTTCCTATGTCTACTTTTCTCTCACGATTTATCTAATCTGGCTTAAAATTCCTGAAGCCAAAGAGTACCATTGCAAGGCTGGGGAGTCCTGACTCTCCGAACCCCGTGGACCTCTCTTAATCCCAGCTGTCCCATCTGCACTGAGCCCTCCATGCTGGAAGCATCTTCTCCTTACAACCCCTGCCTCCCCCCCACACACACACTCTAAAAGTTATTTGAAGGTTTAGGATTTGCCAGAGATACTGGCCAGATGAGAAAGAAAAATAACAGGAGCAGAGAACTTAGGCAAGCTCCTTCCTTCAATCCAACAAACTTACTGGGCAAATACAGTATTTTCAAGGACTGTATGAAATATCTCTTCAGAATGTTCCTGCCTTGGGATGTCCCAGCCATGGAAACTCGTTGCTACTATATGGTCCTAATACAGATATGACTGGATATTAACTACCCATCCTCCTGCCTCATGGATTCTCTATCCATGTGGAAAGTCCAGGCATGGCAAGATGAACATTACTGTCTGAAGCCAAATAAAAGCAAATATTCAAGGACTTGTCAGGGAATTCTCTAGCTGCAGGAAGCAAACCTGTTATGGAGCACTGGGTGTGAGCTCCAGGAGGGAACCCTTCTGCTAAGACACCCAGTCCCTCAGCCCTCTCCTCAAGGTTTGACTGAAGGTGGGCACATTCTGGTTCACTGTCCCTGATGTTTATCCTACATTTCCTTTCTTCCAGACTTAAAATCCCTGTTTTCTATCATCTTTTATGCCAAATCCATCAAGTCCTTGCAGAAGAGACTCATGAGTTTGTCCTCAGGTGTCACCATTTCTTACATTACTTTCTCAGACACCCATTTGTAATGATATTTCTAGAACTGAGGCCATCCCAAGGGACTGGAAAGAGACATGGCAAGAATAGGCACAGGGCATTGAAGGTAGCTGCTAAGACTGCAATGAAATTGTTCTTTGCTCAGATCAAGTATTTGGACATAGGAGGCTTCTATGCCATGTTACCAAAACCCCCAATACAGATGCACTAACTTGCCATGACCAAGACGGACATGGCGGGATCCTGGGACTGCTCTAATCTATTCCAAATTCTCAGGGGTCCAACGGGTTTTTCCAACAAAATTACTGTGATGTCTTGGCTACGTAATTGCTCTAAGGTTTGGAAAATGCTCGTGCTCCTCATATGGTCACAGAATCTTCAACAAATCTGCCAAGTTTGCCCAAGTCTGGAGCAGCATGGAGCAGCCTGGATGCCATTAAGAATTGAGTTCAGTAGGAAAGGTGCTTTCCAACAGGCTAAGAAATTTTCCCACACCAAATCTAAACCAGCCAGAGGATTTTGTTTTCCTATTTTTAATTTCCATTTTTTCTTTTATATCTATTTATATTTCTTCCCTACACTATCTTACTCCATCTGCTCATCAAACACATGCCTCCTTTGATGGACTTGTGGATGCAGACAAAAGCTGTTTGTTTGCTTTGGAACTGTTTAAACTTGTTTGGGGGAAGCTATCTGTTATTCTCAGTGGCCCTTAAGGATTGATCCACATGGGAGAATAAGCCAGGCTCAGCTTCGGTTCATGTGTCATAAACAATATTCATAGGCGAATTCCAAGCATTGAAATATCATTAGTAGTGAGAAAGAGCCTAGCTCAACTCTCACGGTTTAAAGTGCTGAAGCTTGGAAATGTGTATGTAAACTAAGTCCATTTCTTATCAGATGCACTGGGACACAAATAAATACAGCATCCCTGAACATCACTATTTATCGTGTTTTGTTTTTCATAATATAAATATATTTTATGGCCACCAAAGGATAGCTGGGAAAGTCTATCCTCAACAATACCAAGTATCTCCAAGGAGAACTCCAGTCTGCTTTATTTTCTTTTCATTTCTTAGCTCTGCTAAATTAAGGCAATTTAACTTCTGCCGGACCACATCCAACAGACCTAAAAATCCACTGGGGACACACAGCCCCAGCAAAGGGACATGTGAAAGACCAGCCTGACTTAAGGCTGGGGACACCAAGGGCTCTGCTCTTTGCCACCAGCTCTGTGCTGTGGATTGCAGCTGCAGGGACCTCCAGTGACAGCAGGGTCTTTGCAGAACGGGGCTGCAGGAGGGGTTATCCCACAGCAGACACGTAGCCACTGCTGAGGGGCGATTGGGAGTGTGGCAGGAGGACAGCCTGTGTTTCTGAAGCTCAGGGGCTGAGCACACATACCACTGACTTGGGAATGCAATGCAGTATCAGTCATTTAGGCCTCCTCTCCTTCTGATTTATCAAAGTCCCCAAAGAATCTGAAAAAAAAAAAAGCATGCTTCTCTCCTGACTGGTTTCCTCTCTCTTCCTCACTGCTGGCTCCCATACTGTACCTTCAACCCCATTCTCTTGTATGGAGCAGAAACCAACAAGGCTCTTGCTACGTTTGTGTCTTCACTGTCAGATGTGAGATGGATGATGCTCACTGAGATGTCAGGGGTTAAAATGGGTGAATCTCAACAGGTTCAGAGTTTGGATGCTGCTATGACAAATGTCATCCACCATCCAAGCTATTAGGTTCTGAAAAAATGGCTTGGAAATGTCTTTTAAAAATGTGGGGGGTTGGTTCTACTTTTTTCCCTTCATTCCAAAGGAAAAAAAGAAAAAAAAAAAAAAAAAAAAAAAAAAAAAAAAAAAAAAAAAAAAAAAAAAAAAAAAAAAAAAAAAAAAAAAAAAAAAAAAAAAAAAAAAAAAGAGAACTAGAAATGTTCAACTTCCTAGAAAGAGCTGGGGAAATAAACAGTCCCTTTTGTGGAGTTTCACATTTGTCAGTGCCAGCTGGAAAATGGGAGGAAAAATACTATTTTTGACATTGGTTGTAGATTTAGAGGGAAACTCCATTATGCAAGCCTGAAAATAGTAAGGAGGTAAAAAATCCCCACCCTGCAGATTCAAATCAAAAGCATCTCCATAGACCTATGAAACTGGGAAGGGTCTGACAGATTAAACTTTTTTCTTCTCCCTGTTCTACTGAGATCATTTTTTTAACTAAAACATAATATTGCCTCTACTAATAGCCATGGTATGGTAGTGGAATAAATGTATGGAGTGTTGGAGAATAGGGAAGGAGGAATGAGCTCAGACTTGCTGTGCAGCTCCAACAGCTTGAGATGGAGGGGCAGTAGGGGTATTTCTCTAAGCAGGCTGGATGGATGTGGCAATGAAAGGACAAGAAAACTGAAGGCAACCAAATCATTCATTCAGGTTTTGTCCTCAACCCCGGCCATCCACTTAGTCCTCCAGAGTTGTCTTGTGTTTCCCAACACCCTGGTTACTGGATCTTGGCTCCTCTGCCCCATGCCCATACCAATCCAGCCTACAGACAGTGCCCTGCCAGGAGTACGCTTCCTCCTCTGACTGAGAGCAAGACTATTGACACAAACCAGATAATTTCACTGCGCCTTCACTGTTTGCCTTCAGGTAAAATTGCTACCATTCAATCCAGCATGATTCTAGGACTCTGGAGACCAGAGGCTGCTCCACATCGCCTGAGTAGAGCAGCAGGGAATGTGACACAGGGAGGCGAGGGAATGACGCAGAAAGTGATGCACAGCTCCTCACGCCATCCCTATCTGCCACAGCAGGAGTGGTGCAGATCAGTCCTGAAACCCAGGCACAGAACCTGCTTCTGAAACAGCAATATAAATTGCTGTGGGAATGGATGAGAAAAGCAACAGGATGCCATGTAATACCTGGCAAAAATGGGTTAAACAAAAATAGCAAATTAAGAGCAACAAGCTGGCCAAACATAACACGGCTATCCACACAGCTCACGTTAGGCAATAGAGCTTTGAGCTCTCTTCCGTGTTACAGCAGAATTTATGATATAAAGGAAAAGCAATAGGAGACTCCAACAACAGTGTACATTTTATCTTTCTCTATGCACAGATATGAAGTATGAATAGCATCAAAGAAGGCATGAAAACCATCAGGCCTGGCCTGCATCCAGAGCGAAGGAAACAGTCATCCGTCTAGTCAAAGTCAGCACTGATATGTCTGTATCTGAGGGCAGAGCAACACAATGATCCAGGTTTCCTGTCATGGATGGGTTCATCTGCAGGGCTAGGAAACAAAACCCTCTTCTTTTTTTTTCCTTCTCCTCCCAACACATAGCAGGGCAAGATGCAACCCAGCCTGAGGCCTCACTTGCCTCCACAAAGCAGGTCACAGAAGCTCAGCAGCAACACACTGGGAGGCTCTCCCTGATGCCCTCAGCTGCAGAGAAGCACAGCATCTCCTCTCCTGTCCAAGGTAAAGTCAGAGAGCCTAAATCTCCTCTCACTTACACCAGCCCAACACTGTTGACCCCACTGGAGAACAGCAAATACATTCAGTCCACAGATGAATTTCACACCAATACACAGAGCTCAAGCAGATCTCCAAGCAGATAACACCTCTCTTTAGATTCACAGAAAGGCTCCAAGAGCTACAGAAATGTTTATAGTCATTCATTTTCAGGGAGACAGGGTCCTTATTGTCCTCCACAGCAGTTCACCTTGTTTCATTTTTCATTTACCATGGTTTAACCTCAGGCGTAAGAGTCTCCCACTTAAATCAGTGAGACTTGATGTCACTGGAAACCTCTTGGGAATGTGCTAGATGGAGCTCTAGCTATGGTTTGAGGCATCTTCATCTTCTCCACAACCAAAAATCACGAGCAGGGGATCGCAGCACCACATGAGTTTTTGAGGGCAGGAAAGGGAAGAGATGGACCGAAAGCAAGAGAAAGAGAGGGAGCAAATGGATCCCGACAATCTCATTTCCACATAAATTTCTCTAGTGCTTAACTAGAGCAGAGGAAGGAGTAGGAGAATTCTGCAGGCACTCAACAGCCCAACAATGTTCCTTGAGAAAAGGCAGCATTCGCAGCTTTCCACGCAGTGAACTCTTGAAGACTCTGTAAGATTCATTAAACCTTTGGTCGGAGGAATTCCAGTATCCGTTGCGTTTCTACTGTTGCCGCCGCTAATGTAGGCCATGTCCATATTAGCCAGGATCACAAGTTTGTTTTCTCTGGAACTCTTTCATGGATGGAGTAGTTCCAAGATACTAAACGATGTAGCCTGATAGCCCAGGAGGCAGAGCTCCAAGATTCCCCACCAATCCCCCTTAGGAAAAACCCCAAAGTAGGAAAGCACTTAACAGGGTATAAAAATTAAAAATAAGAAGAAAAAAAAAAATAAAATCTATTTAAGACCAAGGAAAAAAAAATACTATTTTCAGGTCTGAGATGGCCTGTGATTTGAGCCAAAGCTTGTCCAGAGGCACAGCCAGTGCTTTTCTCTGGGCTGCACAGAGGTGCAGCTATTTAAAGCCACTCGGAGGCCCATGATGGAAAGCAGCCAGATCAGTTGGGCCTCATCGGTTTTGTTTTTGTTAGATTGAAGCTAGAGTATGTGAAATGACTTCTAAGAGGACCAGGGAAGGGGAAGAACTGGGCACCCAGCAGTTTCGCCCACGACACTCAGAGCTTAGTCTCTGCCTTATTTAAGTGGTACTGGGTCAGAGAGAAGGTCCCCGGGCAAAGAGAATGGCTCTTTTGTCCCTCACAACAGCAAAGACACGTGGCAAAACTCTTGGGGTTTGCAGGTCAGCCACAAGAACAAGTTGCGGGAAAGTGTTTGTGAAGTTTGGTGGTAGCTGATAATCCTGGGCATTATCCAGCTGCTGCCCTGCCTCTGCCCCTCTTTGTTCTTGCACTGACATATCCAGGAGCCTTCTCCTCTACCATTCTCACCACCCAGAGGAAAAAAAACATGTCTCCCTGCCTTCACGAGTCCCCAATTCTCACCACTCTGCACTCTCGCTGCCTCTGCACTACACAAAGCCCAAGGGACCCGACATGAAAGATCCCATCCAAACAAGTAATACATCATTTTCATCACTTTGGTATTCAAATATATTCTTTTGTCAATTTTTAATTTTTTTTTTTTTTTTTTTTTAAGTCAGCCCTCGGAGTGCTGCTGATTTAAGCACTGTGCACAGTGCTACAAGAGCTCCTCATTTCCACTTTGCCTGACAGGTGTTCGTGTCCCTCTGACACTGCCTCTGTTCCCCAGCTGCTTCAGATAGCAATAGTTACCCTGAGCGTTTTACAGAGTTATTGAAACCACTGACTAATGTACCCAGAAATGAATATCCACTGGGAAAGAATCTGGTTGGGCTCATGTTCCTTAATTGCTGATTAATTCCAATTATGGTACAGCTGATCCACCAGTACCACAGATCACCACATCAAAGGGCCAACCAGCACAGGAAGCCCCTGAGTTAGAACAGCAACAGCCCTGTTGCAAACTTCTTTTGAGCTGGAAAGTGCTTCATAAACATTAATTTGTTACGCCTTGCTCATTCCCTGGGGAGGAGGGAGCCGTCATATTCTTTATGCAGACAGCAAAACGGTGGCACAAAGAAAGACCGCGTTTTCTCCAAGGTCTCTGAAGGAACCAATGACAGTTGTGAACATTCAACAGTGAATAGCCCCATCTTCCAGACTCCCATCCTCTCCAGGAGCTCTGGGGTCCACAAGGGGACAGAAGTGCTTGGTAAAGCCAGCAGGCTGGGATATGAGAGAAGACACCAAGAAGAAACACAGATGGCGGGTAGAAGCGCACACAACTGCTGCAATCTGCAACTGGAACCTTCCCAGCCCAGGCAGTGTCTGTGATGTTCTCCTGCTCTTCAAAGGATGGGAGGAGCTTGGTGGAGGAGCTGATCAAGTCCCAGAATAAATCCTTGCTTGTTCAAGTCTCTTTACTCTGCCATCTGCTCCAGCAACACCTTATGTTGTCTAGAAAGGCCAGAGCTGCCCTCCAGGAAGCCCAGGAGCGGTACAAGCCCAAGAGTCTGAAGTGTCAGGAAGAACATCCTGTGGGAAAACATGGTTTCATGGAGTTTACAAGCCGAGGATGGAAACTGAGGAGCACAGGAGATCTCGGCAGGCAAGGAGGCACCGAGCAATACAGAGGAGCTGTAAATGGGAACAGGAAGAGCTGAGGGCTAAAACACAGCGAGAGCAGCAGGGAGCCTTGAGGAACAAGGTTTTGTTGATTTTTTAGGGCTGTTTGAATGCTGTGTTGTCTGGAATTATTGTTTTTCGTCTGTGGCTGTCCAGTGCAGACTGGTTTGGAAATGGAGGCTGCCCCCACAGCTCTTTGACTCTTGACAATTGCCTCCTTAGATGGTTCTCAAAATAAGTTACCTTCTGCACCAAAATACATCAGAAGAGTGTCATTACACTTCCTAAGGGAGAGCTCCTGGCTCCAGATTTTGTCTCAAGACCATGTCTTGGTACCTCCCGGCAATTCACAAACTCTAAAACACACACTGCAGTGTACGGGGAAGGCTGTGCTCTCCCAGCTGAAGACAGAGAAAGATGGGTTTATGCTGATATCATGAAGCTCCTATGGGATCATTTGGATAGTGCCAACCAAATGAGTGACAGGTATTTGTGGTGTCCTTCACTCTGCAGGAGAAGAGGCTTTGCTCCCACAAAACACACACGAAACCTGGTATGGCTCTGCATGAGAATGTACAAAATACCTGGAAAGCTCCTTTCAGCCAGCAAAGCACAGATAAGGTGAGGGGGGAGCCCTCCAAGCAGTGCACTGGGGGGCTGCTGCTGTGCAAGGAGACCCTCGCTCCACCCCACAGCAAAGGGTAAGCTTTGCAGAGCAGGAAAGGTCTGGCATAGCACAGCAGGGCAGCAGCTTAAGACCTAAGCCCAAAATGTGTGCCTGCTGTCAATTAGGGGTCTTCATTCAAATGAGGGAGGAAGGGCCAGGGTTTGTTTCCTACAAGTTTTTTCCAGCAAGTGGTCTAGCTATGAATTTTTGCTCCAGCAATCAGCTCTGAGCTTAACACACTACATGTCTGCCAGACCCTTCTCTGACCCAGTTTCATTCTGGGTCTGAAAATAAGTCTCCCTCTCTCCCTTCTCCCTCTCACATCAAGTCACCTAAGTGCACAAGGCATTTAAAGTGCTTCAGCCCAATCTTATTTCACACCACATCATTCTGTACAAGCCTTTGTGTGTCTGCACCACTCGAGCTATTGGCATGTGCTGATCAAATATCAGCAGAGATGAGGGACAGTGAAGGGGCTGAGCTCACAGGCCTCCGGGTGGGGAGACACCGCAACATGGAACCTCCTCGGAACACGGCTATCCAAAACCCATTTTCCCCCTGCCAGAGGCTTGTATGCTTGAGAAAGAGGAAAACAGATTTATTTTAAAAATAAGGCAAATAAGACTTTCTTCTTCTCCATCATCTATCCTCGGAAGTCCTGCCTTCTGCCCCAGCTGCGACATTTTTCCCTCTATGTAAGCTGCTCCTCAAAGCAAGAACTACCCACAGCAGGGCAAAATCAAGCAAGAACATGCACTTCTAATGGCACTTTCATATTTGCAACATGCAACTTAATGTGGGAGATCACAGTCCACAGCCCTTAATGCAACCTCTCTGCCAAAACCAGCCTGTGCACAGAGGAAACCCAGCCGGGCGGTGCCAAAAGTGCCAGCAGAAAAAGCAGGGGGAGCGTGCACACAACCTGCTGAGCGTGGGACACGTGGGATGGCCGGTGGGGAAGCGTGCAGAGAGGAAAGCAGGGAGTGATGCTGCGGCACGGAGCACGTGGCAGGGAGCAGAGGAGTGCGGGAGAGGGGCCGGAGAGTGCGACACACACGTGTGGGGCTGAGAGCAGAACGCTGCTGAACATTTACTCTCGCATTATGGACTTAATGGCTTTTAACGGGAGACTTTGTAAGCGATCAGGAATTGGAACAAAAGGAGCTGGGGGAATAATTATTCTAACCAGGGGAGCTAAAGAACATGGCAAAATCCGTGCTGAGCAATCATGCTAATTAAAGGCACCCAGAAGAATCAGGATAGAAATGCCAAATGGTTTTCACTCTGCTGCCCTAATCCACTAACTGCCTCGGCACTTTGACTCCCACCAGCTGCGGGAAGGATGGTTCTGGGTGAGTTGGTTTGTAGCAATAAATGACAGGAATAAACAAATGACACGGGGGGGTGGGGTCCCCTCTGCAGTGGGCTGAAGCGATGCTTGGCCTGCCAAACTGAATACTGGCTGCTTTGCACCAGCAGCCTGGGAGAGGATCAAATGCTCCCACAGCCTCCAGCTGAGTGGTAAGGATCCCAACATGCTTCCCAGAAAGCAGAACAGCTGCTGGCAACTACCAGCATGAGCTGAACATAACCCTCAGCCACGAGCCTGGTCCTTTTGGACCAGTCAGCCCTGTTGTGTGACTGCTTCGGCAATGAGCTGTGTTACACAGCTCAGCACAAGTGGTCTGTTCTGGGATATGTTTCCAGGGCCACACCAGAGCTCTGGCAGCACTGAATATGCTCCTTCCTTGTTTTCACAGCTTCAGTCATCACTGGGTTGAGTACACTAAGGTTGGTAAAGGAGCTTTCAAAGGTAAGGACATCTTTGTGCAGCGGGTAACATCATGATCTTCTAATGCTTAAAATGCCAGCTGGGGCTCTTGCCATGCTAGCATCAGAAAAGCAAGAGCTAACATTGCAGCATGGGCGAATTTTCACCCAGAAATGTGGAGAGTTGGCATATGTCCATGTTGTAAGGAAAGGAAACTAACACTGTCGCTCCAACAAACTAGAGGCTTTACAGACCCAAATAAAAACTCCATGCACTCAGCTAGTGTAAAACCCAATCAGACTGCTCAAGGAGCTACTAAGCCTTGGCCTCTTGGGGATTTCAGGGGAAGCTCTTCCTTGGACATAGCTGGAGTCCAACAGGACATCACAAGACAAGGCAGATGGGCGCAGAAACCCGATTAACAGAATAAGGCAGAAAGTGGTGAAATCACATGCTGAGTACAGAAAAGTCTCTCTCTGCCCTTCCCAAAACCTCCAGGTGAAGGTTTCTCCTCAGATAACCGCTTGGGCGAGATATGAGTGCTCTTCTCCCTGGGTTTTGTGGCAGGCACATGCATTGGCACAGAGTGAGAGCTGTACCGGAGGGGGGGGAGCAGCATAAAAGCCAATGCTAACAATTACCATCAAGTAACAGCTTTCTATTTAAAAAGCAATGGTTTTTTTGTTAATCAACAGGTCCATTAACATGAAGCAAATGCCTCTCTAATGGACACCCGCAGGATCACAGGCTGAACTATTTGTGTGCGGCATCTTTTGATTGATTCACGGTAAAGATCATCAAGTAAATGAGAGAGGATGTAATATTTCTGCAGGAAACATTTCACAGCGGATACATTGATTGCAACACTCAGCCAGCTGCCATGTGCCAGTCTCTTCTTAAAGAGACTTCATATTTGATTCTCTGATTAAATATTTTGAAACCGAGAACAAATCAGAGCTCGAGCTGTCCCTGCTTCATGAAGACCTGGTATTCTGCCAAGCAGGATCACATGAGTGACCTATGTCTAGTCTCCTGCCTCTCCTCCTATCCTCAAGGCTTACCATCCTATTCCATTGGTCCTTACCTAGCGATACAGACCACTGTCACTCCACTGCCTGGTCTCTTCCCACTAAATCCTTGCCCCAAGACAAGAGAGTCTGCTTGGTGGCGTACCAGATGACCTATTGGCTCGCTCATTCATTCAACTCCTACATGCAGCTAAAGCTGCAAAATCAAGATCCATTTTGCCTGCCAGCACCTCTCTGTCTCCTGCTCTTTCACCACAACAGATCCATTTTAATCAAAAGCCCTCTGAACATCCAACAGGACAGAAAAAGGCAGGGCTGAGAACGAGGAATACCCTGAAAACAAAGTAAGAAGGTCCAGGATCTATGAGGAAAATGGCAATGAAACCATTAGCTGAATAATTTGCCCCAGCAGCAATCCCAGCCAGCAGAAATAGCCTACGAGCCATTGCTGAGAGCTCTTGCACTCTGCGGTTTGAAAAAGCACGTTCTTTTTTCACAGGCCAAACCCTGGGCTGACACCTCCTTTATGAGCTGCTGAAAAACACCATTTTCTGAACGAGCTCTACAAAAACACAGTGACACTTCCAGTTTATGAGCAAGCCCTGCCACTGCTCACCAAGCCACAGCCTTGGAGCTGTCAAAGCTGCCCTGAACGAGATCAGCGGGGCCAGGAGACTGCTGGCACTGCTGCTGAAGGGACATGCTCATTTCACATGCAAATAAGCCACACAAATTGAGACTAAACCCGCCTTTTCCCCTCTAAGCTACTCATGAATTACAGAGGCGGAAGGCAGGTGAAGGGTCTTTGAGGCAGGTGAAACACAGCGGTAAAAAGGATCGAGCATCTAATTGGAGGCAAGAGGAGAAAGCTGAACACTCACCCAGGTCCCATAGGGAGACACAGCTAACCCTCCCTTCCTGAGATAGGTTCCATCAAGAGACCATCCAGCCTGCTGAATTAATGGCTCCTTGAGGCAAATTAAAGGTGCCAGCAGCTACCATCAGGGCATTTTCTGTAGCTTCCATCCTTTTTCCCCTTCAGTACCACCAGGAAAATAAATAAATAAAACAAGCCTGCAGGTCCCACTGAAGCTGAATTACATGTACCATTACAGCCTCACAGCCAGGCAACAAGGTAAGAGTGCAGGTTTAAGCTTGGCTGGGGATGCTGGGCTCCTGCCTCGCCTGCTTTTCAAAGAAAATAAAATTGAGTTTGTATTGACTACTGAGAAAACGAAGCAACGTTATATGGGACACGACCCTCTGCAATCAAATTAGGTCATTGCAACACCATAGCCAGCATAAAATATTTAGCCTGATAGGTTGTAAGATGAAGAAGAATGATTTTATGCAGTAAATATCAGAAGACAAAAGGAAAATTAATCATATCAAGACTTTCAGCATAGCCAGAGTGAGAAATATGTTTGGAGTTAAGGACAAGCAACAGTCCTGTCTTGGGGCTTCCCTCCCAAACCCTTCTTGTGCCCCCACTCAAACTGGACTGACACTCCTCAGAACTGGTCACTAAAGACATGGAAAAAGTTCGGAAATACCTTTGCCACTTGCTGCAGAGCTCCCTTGCTTCCCCTCTCTGGAGCTCTGACAGTTTCCAGAATAGTAAAGCCACTGTTCACAGAGTTTGCAGCCTTAGCCCTCACTGTATCAGCAAAATGTCCAAGAGCAACATATCCAAGGTGCTGATATCAGGAGTGCTCAGATCTGTTTAGATAGGGGACTTAATGTCCTACTTTTGCTGTTAAGTCACCACCTCTGAGTCTATATATACATTGCACACAGATCATCAGAAAATAAAAAATAAATGCGTGGTCCAGCTGCATTTGCCATTATTGGCTTGGCACTCAGCTGTCCTCTCATCTCCCTTCCCTGGCTCACACCTCTCAAACACCCCTGTCTATGCCCTCTTCCTCAGCGTATCCCTACACAGATAATCCCCCACCCAGCTCTCTTATACTCCGAGCACTTGGTCACCCACAGGACCTCACTTCATCACCCAGCTGATGAGGGTTTCAACCCAAACATCCCTCTGCGAGAAGGGAGGGAGGTCTCCAGCAGTCCAGATGCCCACGTTGGTAGGTATTTATGATGATGTGGAGGCCCCTACACCTCTGGAAAGGCGTGGGTGGGTTAGCACCAGGTGTAGGATCAGTGCTGTTCATCACTGTACTGGGACTGTGAGGATGTAGATGTGGAGCCTGGGCTCTGCATAACCTAGGAGGTGAGTCCTGCCATCCCAGGCAAGTCAAAACCCATCTCAGCACAACTTCCCCAGTGCTTCTTTTACCCCATCAAGCAGGGGAATAGGCACCCAGTAAATTCATCCTGCTACATGTGGGAAGGAGGACACAAACCTTCCTGAACCCTTGATTTACATAGCAGTCTGTGGCAGTGGTTTCCCAACTGCATAATGAGTACATTAACTTTGGCTAAGCTGATTCTCCAGAGATGAAGAGATGGAAAAAATAATCGAAACAAACTGTGATAGAGTTTTTGATTAAGCAGCTGATGATCAATAAAAGTTATCTGCAGGGCACAGAGTGTTAATGAGTCACCATTCCTGTAGCAAAGGAACACCTGAGCCCATGGTCCCTGCTCCACACAGCCCACAAAGGTCAGTAAGACCTGCTCCTCCCAGACTGACAAGGTGAGATCATGGGCTATGGAGTCCACAGGTCTCACCTGCCCTCATTCCTGTTAAAAGTGTGACAGTGGAAGAAGGAAAGGAAACAACCTTAAAGAGGATGTGGCTAGAAAGAGAGGAATAAAAAAGTTTAACAGCCTGATTCAGGCTTGAGGTGCTGTGTTTGGGGGAGGAAAAAAGAAACTGAGAAGGCATTCATAACCTTCTCAGACAGCTCCATTAATTTAAAAAGGCCTTAGAGCTCTGTAGCTGTAACACCAGCACTCAGCACCACTATGGCAGGGAGTAGGACAGACCAGCCAGCTGGGCTACCAACTCTCTCCCACCAGTGATGCAAGGCACAAAGTGGCCCACACCACACCCTGCCATTACTATCCCCTTATCCCTTCCCCCACAATGATGTCACTGCAAAGAAGGTGTTAAATCTCAATACTTCTTAATATCTTAAATTCATCCCCAAAGATTCTAAGGCATTAAAGAGTGGACTTTATAGAGAATTTCTCATAATAACGTAACCACCTGTTCAACAGCACACAGCAGAAAGGCTACACAAGGGTTTCAGAGAGCAAGTGGAAAGGAGAGCTCTGTATTAAAGCTACAGAGAAGAGACAAGACTCAGATTGGCAGAGACATAAAGTATCACTACCTCTGCCTGAATTTAAGAATTTCACTGTAACTAATCATTTTACTCTCCCAGAAATGTCTGGAGAACTGTTAGTGACCACAGGGAGCTGCTAGGATCTTTGTATTACATTTCCTCTCAAAGTTGCCTCCTCTGACAGCCCAGCCCAGCCTGCCTACAAAAGGGATTTGTTTTCCCAAAACTCACTTAGCCTTCCTGTCCTCAGAGGGTCTAGGGAAAGCTGAGAAAAATCAGCAGACAGGATACTCTTTCTGAAGTGTCCCACAGGGAACAGAAGGGATGAACAGCACATTAGGATTTCTCCCCCAATTTCTCAAATTCTCACAGAACTGGGGTTTGCAATCACCCTCTGCAGAGCCCATGTCAAGACAGATCATTAATACTACCTGATGCTGAGGATCTCTTGTATTAAAAAAGCACAGCAATTACTTAGCTCAAATCTCTATATTATTCATAAGATCCATATCCATCATAGATATAGTATTTACACTGCTATGGGGAAATGTAATAAATAAGGCAATAAGCGTTTCCTTCCTCCAGGTCAAGATGAAAGTCTGCATCTTAGAGAGCAGCACTTTCCTTGGGCAGCCAGGCTCATATCCCAGCCTCCCTGCTTAATTCCTTCAGCCAGCAACTAAAGCCAAGGTAAAAAAATAACTGTTCTTCCTCTGAGCCCAGCACTCAGCTTCCAACCAACTCCGATGAGGGAGGCAATGCCCAAGTGAGATGAGATGAGCAAGGAGAGGCCTCATCAGAAGCAGTCAAGAGAACAAAGCAGAAGCATATTAACTGTAGCTTGACCCCCATGAAGGTGGAGAGTTTGATCCAACCTACCTGGAAAGGAGGAGGAAAAGCTCAGAATAGCCATTTTCTGGGATCATAATATACAGCTGATAGTTCCAAGAACCCCTTTGTCCATCCAAACCCCTGACTCCAAAAGACTGGCTGTGAAAGAACTTCAGGTGGAGACTCGTAAACACACAACATGGTCCAGTGGGCTGAACATGGGTCAGGCTACTAGCTGTCAGCAATCTGGTGTGACCTTGAGCAAACTGATGTCTTTCCAGCTCCCTCTCCTCATCCATAAAATGGAGATGAAGATGTTTGACAGCGCCTTGATGGGCCTGAAGGAAAAATGTCTCTTTCCAGGAAATAGTGGAAATACAAGATGCTGAGTGACTTCTCCTCATTAAGAAGAGGATAAAATATACCCCATCCCTCAAATACTCAGCAGCCTGCTGTGCTCTCACTAAGGTTCCCCTGACATTTGGGCTCTGCTGGGATCTGGCACAAGAACAGAACAGTCCCACCCCACCCCATCTCTGGAATTTGGCCAGAATTTATTTTTAACACAGACTCAGTGTGAACATTTGTGGTGGGATTTGTATGAATTCAGGCTGATCTCTGACTCTGAGCTCGTCTCACCCTGGCTGTGCCAATAGCCGGGACTATCAAGAGAACAGATGGCACAATCTCCCCCACCCGTCACAAAGAGTGAACAGACTCTGTTCACAAAGAGTCCAACAGACCCAAAGTGTCCTGTCTCATTCCATGTGCAGGAAGGAATCTTTGGACAGCCACCTCAGATGGAGATACTCCTGCTCTCCAGGGGTAACTAACCTTGTCCTAGAGCATAACACACATTAAACGGGACCCTAAGCTGAGCTTAAAATGACCTTTCAAACTCATGTAGCCCTTGGCCAAGCTCTTTATTTCTTTTTGGTTCTGTGGGCAACGGGATAGAGCAGAAGCTGTGGCCCATCTGAGAGAGGCCTTGAAGACTGGGCTGCAGCTTCCTGGTAAGTCAAGACCTCAGATTTGGCTTGAAGCACAAGGTCCTTTGCTTTGGTATACACCTGATGGCCACCATCTCCCTTGCTCAATGCTCCTTGTCAATTATAGTGCAGAGATGTAAAATGACTGATACTTTTAATACAAAGGGCCTGTCATTTATTTATTAGCTGGCGACAGGCCCTGCAGTCTAGGATGGAAGCATTATAAATCAACTGCATTTCTAACCATTAAAAATTCATCCAATTCATAATGTAGGACGCCTGTAATTTCCTTATTAGTGTTGAGTGTGAAGGATTTTTCTTTCTCTTCCCTTGGTTTTACTTTGCCTCTTTGCTTTCCCAAAGATCTTGCTCATCTGAGGATTAGCTAGGCTTAATCCTGCAAGAGGGAGGTGGAGAGGTGAGAAGGGCTGGGAGAAGGATGACAAGGACTGAAGTAATTTTGTTCCAGTGTTTTCTTCTAATTGCAATTTGCCATATATACTTAGGAGACTTAGCTGCCTTGTCTCCTGTCACACTTACAGGAGCCAGAGAAACTGCCTGTCCTGAATTTAAAAGATGCTTTTAAGGCGGGGGGAATAAAAGATCCCTTTTGCCTCTGAAAGGGAAAAAAGGAGGTGTGGTGGTGAGGCAGTGAAGGATGAAGTAAAATCTGTTAAAATGTATTAAGAAGAACAGGTGTCCGTGCACTATAAACCAGTACGTTTAAAACAGATCAAACACGTATATATATATGAGATTTATATATATAAAAATAGAGAGGTTTAGTAACCTTCAGACTCAGTGCTCCAATTCTTAGAGGAAAAATAGGTTAGTAGGGCTGAAATAAAGGTGTGACATTTTTACAGACCCAGAGCTGTGACAGAAAACTTCAGGAACTGCTGCGACATCAGCACATGAACTTGGAACTACCATCAGGAAAAGTTGAGTCTACGTGAAGCTGTAAATCATCGCTTAATTTGAGTATTGCATCCCGTATCGACCACGCTTGGCTGCAGATGGCAGGACAGCCTGATCCTTGATGGGGTACACACAGAAATTTTCACGGTTTCACTGAGCCTCTGTTTGTTCCCATCTCTTAAACAGGGGCAGGGAGAGAGGGCTTGAACAGATTCAAGCAAGGTTCAGCATTAGGTAACTTGCAGCGTGTTTAGGAATGAGCGTGCAGGATTCTAAAAATGGATTATGCAATAAACCCTGTCTTAATGGGAGACAAGCCCAGGCATTGAGAGCAATCCTCACATGCTGTGAATTCGATGTACTTTTCACCTCAAGACACTTGCATACAAGTCTTACATCAGCTACACGTGGAAATGGGATTGTTGAGTTCTCAAACGGGTATGTTCACTTCAGTAAATCACATCTTGTTCAACAAGGCCAGTGCTTTACACTTAACCACGGTGCAAGACAGCTGCTTCAGGAGCACACTAGCAGAAGTGGTGCTTCCATTAGCAGCAGCATCTTCCTTCATCCCGCTGACCCCACTCCCTGTCTGCACCCACCAACAAGAGCAAGGCAGCCAGAAGGATGCTGAGGCAGACTGGAAATGTTCAGCAGCCAAGAACGACAATTTCTGCATTTTTGTTAGATGAAGCAATCGTGTTCTGCTCCACCTGTCCCATCCTGATAGGAAGCACAAGCCACCCCTGCCTGCCCAGCCCGTCTCCCCAGAGCCAGCCACCACACAAGGCTGGGAAACAAAACCCTCCTTTTACACAATAAACTCTTCAGGTAGAATAATTTTTTACATGGGTCTTTCCTCAGCTTTCAGGACTGAACAGGATATTTTGGGCTGTCTAGCCCAAAAGCAGCACTAAGGGCAGGTTTGTTTTGTTTTGTTTTTTATCCTCTACTGACGTACTTCTGTAGCTTCTCAGCTACATTTTGGGCTGTACTTCTTGTCCCACAAGGCAGCGCTACTAATAATGTTCCTGCTGTGTGTGCGGTCGTGCAAAACTGCTCCAACTCCTAAACAATAGCAGCTATTTTTAATTAGGAATCACAATTTAACCAGACAGTGAACAAACAATGAGAGCCTGCAATCTCTGAACCAGAGAGACATCTCCTGTCTGATCACGATGTGGCCCCTTGCACTTCTGAGAAACATTAAACCTGAAAAACAGCCTGGTTAGACTAAAAAAAGTCACAACACAATGTCCTTGCAAACTCTGGGAGCTACTGGTGCCTTCAGGGGTACCACAGGCACATCCCCCTTGTCCCAGGAATGCAGAGGTACTCCCGCCTCCAGACACTTTCCCAACAGCTAAAACATTATAACCCACAATAAACTCATTCAAAATCAAGACAAATGTTTAAATGGGGGCCAAAAGAAATCAATACCACAACTCTGCCCACACACACATACACACACCAGCTATTTTTACAGCGACCCACAGCACAATTCAAACAATCTATGAGCCATAAGGAGAACAGTCTTGAACACCCTTCGTTACCCTTGACACCAGGGCTGCCTGAGTTTGGAATAGCCTCAGGTCATGCACTGTGTTGCTACCTTTTGACTTGCAGAGATGAAATCACAGGCATGAGGAGCACTGGTTGGTGAACAGAGAGCCCTGCTCTCTCTGGCATGGACAACTCCTTCAGGTTTAAGCACAACACAAGTGCATATGCATAGGGAAAGGCACCAACACAGGCAAGCAGCAGGTAACACTGGGAATATAAACCTATTTTAACCCCATTTTGTCCCACTCCTCTCACCCTGCTACAGTGAGACTGGACTCGTGCCAGACCATGAAAAGCACACCTGTCCTTCCTATCTCTGAACACCCACTAGAAACTGAAGACACAACCAACCATCTTTGCTGGCTTAGGGCAATTCCTGGTGGGAGAACTGCCTGGCTGGGAGCATCACGGCATCCCTGGCTTTGCTGAGGAAAGGCAGAGCTTGAGGGTGCTGAGCAGAAATCCACGTGTGCTTTGGCAGCAGCAGCACTTGTGAGGCAGAGGGGGTTGGTGTGTGGGTGTCACTGTGCAGGAAGCTGAGCCACGTGGAGAGAAGAGTTGCTGACTCAGCAAGTGTTCTACACCGTGCCCGTCCCACGGTGTGTGGGTGAGTGGAAGGGGTAAAACACACCCACGAACACAGGGACAGTGGGGTGTGTATGGAGGTCAGGGAATGTTGCAAGAGGAGTGGGAGGGCGTGTGAGCCCCTCTATGACACGAGCAGGGGACTGGATGCAAGGCAGAATATTAGGGTGCGCAGACACATCATCCATGAGATACTTTGTGTCTTGGGCAGTTCAGTCCAACCCAATTGCTGCAGGGACGAGGCTGCCAGGCAGCAAGAGCAGCCTGCTGTGCTAGAACCACTCCAAATCCAGGAGGAAAACAGGTCAGGACCTCCTCTCATCTGGCTTGTTAAGTGCTTGACAGTTCACACATCAAGGGCTTCCTTTCTGAAATCACCCCAGGTGAGCCAACCCTGCTTGCTGGCCCCACAGATTCCAAGATTAAACAGTTCAGTGGAAGTGCTTTCAGGCAGAGGAACAGGCAGAGTTTTGTATGAGAAAATACTTCCCTGTCAACTCCTTGATGTCTGTATCCTTCAGTATTTCCATCACTAAGGCAGTCTCTCTGCAGGCAGGTCACCATTAGCAGCCCAAAACCAAGTTCTGCTTGACTTAAGGTTTCTCTTCCTTGTGGATCCCCATCACCAGGAACATCTCTGCCAAGTGTATCAGCACTCAGCTGTGCTCCCAGCATCACTTCCCCATGCCAGGGCTGGAGCCTCCTCAGCCCCCTTTGACCCTGGGTGTTGTTACAAATATCTCCAGTAAACACACGATAAAGCAACAGAGATTGGATCTAAAATCCAAACAGCAGCAGAAGGTGCTCAGGTTGTGTTCAAACCAGGTTGGGTCCCCATCACATCTGGAGCAAGCAGGGCTGCACTGCTGGCCACAGCAGCTCCCCCTACAGCAGGCAGGGGTCAGGCAGAGCCATGCTGCTTTTCTTTCTCGTGGTTAATCCACACAGACAGCATCTGGAGAGCTGGCTGAGAGGCAAGCTATATGCAATAGATTTTGCCAGCCTTTTCAAGACATCCCAAAAAACCCTCATTTCTGTAGCAACATCGTGGCAGGAAGGTCTGAAGTGTGACTCAGTGAGCGTGAGGTTGCAACTCAGAGTGCAGGGGTAAAAGGTGGGATGGGCACTCCACGTCTGCAAATGAAGGCTGGACTTCTGGAAAATGTGGATATTTCTTCCACTTGCTCTTTCAGAACTCGATGAAATGATGCAGAGCAGAAAAGAACCACAGGTAAGAAAAATCACCTGAGAGGTGAGCAGGTTGGATCAAGTCCCACTGTCCATGTCTCCTGTTAGTCAGATGTTGCAGTCTGGGCAAAGGACAAGAAAGTGATGCTGGGCACAAGGGAAGATCTGTTATGCTCCAGTGAGGGACAGAAGTAGTAATTTTGGTTGCTCACGTTTCTTCAGATACCAACAACGTCTGCTCTGTAAACAGCCAGCCAGAGCCTGCAGGGTTTCTTGAATGTACAAATCTTTTGCAGGACTTTCACATCAACACTTGGAGCTCAGAGCACTTTCTGCGAGAGTCAATACAAACCAGAAAGAAGAGAAATTTGGAGCAGAAGGTCATTGCAGAGACCTCCAGTGCCATCAACACGTTAGAAGGTGAGCAGTGAGGTTGGGCAGGGCTCTTCCACAGAACTAAGACACAAACCCAGGCTTTGTTAGAACCAATAAGGAGACACAGAACAGAGTAGCAAAACACACAAAAATGAGTATACAGCTACTCACAGGTCTTTGTCAAAACCCTTAAAAGTATCTCACATGGGTTGAGTGAGGACAAGGCTGTAAGATAGTGGGAACTCCAGTGCAGAAGACTCTTGTCCCACAAGTGCCTCCTTCAGAAGAGCAATGGGAGCTGGGTTCTGCTGGAGTCAGGGGCTTTCATCTTAGAGGAGAGGAAAAGAGAAGTTTGGAGAAACAGCAGAGCTCTGTGGGAGGGGCTGAGACCTGCACAGCCCAGCCCCAGGCTGGCCATGGGGCAGCAGAGTGCTGCTGTCACTTCACACTGGGCTCCACATTTATATTGCATGAAAAGAATATTTGACAAATCCTCTTATCCCTGACAGAAAAAAAAAAAATAAAAGAAGAAACAGAGAAACTTCTCCTACCAACTGTTTCAGTTTTCTTCTTTAGGCAAATAAAACTAAAAGCACTTATGACTTTAGTTTCATGTTGTTGTTTTTGGCAAAAATTGGAATATGAACTGACCAAAAATAGAAATGCATACTTTTTATCTTCCCATGCTCAGTGTGAACAGAACATACTAGGCAAACAAAACAAATTAACAGTGGTAAGGGTAAATATCTTTTTCATTCTTGTTTTCAAGACCTATTAGAACCAGAGGTAAGGAAATCTATTTGTTTAAGAAATATGATTTCTGAAATGACCACAATGTTCCTTTTAAGCTGCACTGAAATACAAGATAAAGGCGGGTACTGAGTGAAAGAGTGCTGATGGCGCCTTTATTGTGTGATTTGCCTTGTTTTTTTCTGAAGTACTTCTTTTTAGCCGATTACCATGTATTTACAGTTGGTGTAATTATATCTAATTACTTAATTAGCATGAATACGTGTAATTACTAACTTCGAATATGTAATTATGTCAGGGCAGCCTGTAATAAACGAGGTTGAAAAAAACCCTCATTAGGACTGTACGAAAGGACGGCTGCTCCACCCGTGTGGAGAATGCATCCCAGTCCCCAGACTGCGCCAGTCCTGGAAAATACAGCCAGCTCCGATCATGTCTGGCAAAATCTCCCCCAAAATCAAATCACTTGCCCCAAAAAGTCTAGCTTCGCAGTCTTTGTGGGAAGTGAACATCCACTGCTGGGACGCAGGTGGGGACCTGCCCGCCCAGATTACTTTTCTCCACTGAGGTTTGGATTTTTTTCCCTGATTTGTGTCATTCTCCAGAAGACCTGTTTTGTCAGATGAGAAATATGAGGGAACTGAACAACTCCAAAACTGTACTGTGGCATTCGAGTAAAGCTTGAGAGATCAGATCCAAGAACTAATCTGCATCTGATGCATTGTGCTTGGAATTAATGACTACTTAATTACTATTATTAAAGTAAAACAGTCTTCCAAAATGTTTCTTCTGAAACTTTACCAATATTTCACCGCAGAAATCTCCAGCTACTCATAATTACAAAACTTGTGTTTTGGAAATTAAAATCCTGAACTTCGAGAGATGGAGATAAGGAAAGGAGCTGCTGTTACTGCCAATCCTGCCAGACGGACTAATAGTCACCTTCTGGACACCAGTGAGGGTATGTTTTGCACTACCAAAACCTCTGACCATAGGTTGATGTTATGTGGTCCTTCACCCTCATCCTCATCACTTACTCTGACCACAGTGTTTGCCACAAGTCCCATTCTTCTCCTCTCATCTCTTTATTTCCAAATACAGAGAGGCGTAAACTCCCCACAACCTGTCGCTCCTCCTGCTGATTTCTGCCAAGAAGAAATTCACTTGGTTTCTCTTCAGTGTGCAAAAGGTCAGGGGAAAGAGGCAGTTTTAGCTTATTCTTTTGAATTTGACTTGTGGCTGGACTGTCCACATTGCCAAACTCTTTGCTTAACCCTCCCCAGGCAGGGCTGAGGACAGCTGAGACAAGGACTGGATGTCTGCCCAGTGCTGCCCAGCATGTCATGGAGTTACAGCACAAAGCTGGGGAAACATCTTCTCCAAGACTCAATGTTTCATCACAAGAAAACAGGGTGGCGCTGGTTTCTTCCATGGCTCTTTGAGAATCCTTCATCCAGGAAGGGAAACAGAATTTTAAGTCACGTTTGTCTCACCTGCTCCTCTAAAACAAGCAGTAGCAGAAAGGGGGAAAGAGACAAATGCAAAAATCCCAGAAATTCAGAAATGAGAGCTGGCTCCTGCGCCCTTCATCTCATTGTCACGAGGACAGCACATTCCCAGTGAAGAACACATCTCTATCTCCTTGAGGACACGTTAACAAGAAGATCCCATGGGACAGCAATGCACAGCGAGAGCAAGAGGGGCTGCAGCTCCACAGGCAGGGAGCTGCTCTCCATATTTCAGCTGCAATTCCATTATGCAGAGCTAAGTGGCTGGGAATAAACATCCGTCATCCCTGCGTGATAAGTGATGCTTGCTAGTATAGAGGGTGACAGAAATCTATATCACATCAATGTACTATTAATGCTGCATTAAGCATATAGAGTTTGCTCTCCTCATTGCAGCCTGGCAGTGGGTATCTGCATGTCCTCCACCCAGACAACATTCAAGAGCACAGAGATGCTTGTGGGAAGAAGGAAAGAGAAAAGCTTCATGATGGAGAGGGGAAAATGCTTGCTGAAGATGCAACTCAGTGCAAAGGAAAGATGCTAGGTCTCATGGAGCACCTCTGCTCACAGCTGGGCAGCAGCTCTGTGGGAGGTGGGTGGCAGGAGCTCATCTGGGCATTTGAGGCACTCCCCCAGCCCAGAGGAGCCCTCTCTACAACTGACAGCAAATGAAGAACTGTTTGTGTCCAAGCTCTGCACAGAAGGAGAGAAAAACCCTCCAGCGTGACAACCACGGGCAGAACAGGAGCAACAAATACTCTCCAGCTCAGGCTGAAGTTGAGTAGAGCACATCAGATCAAACAAACCCCTTACAGCGAAAGGTCCCCAAAGCATGGTTAATTTAAAAGGTGAATTATGAAACTTTCCGGCCCCAAGCAAAGCCACCAGTGAAGTCAGAAATTTTGTCCAAGACAAGTCTCGGGGACTAAAACACAAAGCACACACCAAATTCAACTCTGCCTGAGGGCTGAAGGGCTTTGCCCTATGAATAACAAAGAAATCTAAAAAAATTAAGGCAGTCAGCCTGCCAACATCCAGCTGTGGTTTGCCTCTTGTTATTACCCAAAGGAGTGCCACTGTTGTGGTGTTTAGTTCCAACCCCACTGCCTTGCAGCCCTGGAAAACCTGGAGCATTCCCTCCTGTGGCACATTCTGCAGGATAAACACCCTCCAGATGCCATCCCTGTCATCTCTGTGAACCAAATCCTGCTGTGAGCAACTTCCCCTGCAACCCACCCAGCTCTGACAAGCCCCACGGGGCAAACACTCAGAGCAAAACTTAATCCTCTGAGGTTTAAGCTCTGCTACTGCACAACCTCAACAGCACCCACATCTTGAAATGGTCGGCACATAGATTAAAGAGATTTGAGACAGCACAGGAGGGAAAGGAAAAAAAAGTTAAGGGGGGAGCCCCCCCTCACAAGCCATCAGAGTTTGTAAATCATTCTGAGATGAGGTGCTATAAAAAATGTAAAATATATAATTAACGGCACAGAAAAACCACGCTACATTCGGCTTCTCCGCTCCTGCCTAATCACCACCCTCATCCTCCCCTCTCTACAAACAGACCAAATTTAGCACATTAAAATGAAAATTAAGGGGAAAGCCGGGCACATTCATTGAGTACATCCCATCCCTCTGGCAAGTGAAGGATGGTGATAAGGGCTTGGGCAAAAGCCAGCAGGACCCAGGAGGGTACACAGCAGGGACTGCACCACGGACACCTCCATGGGAGCAGCAGCTGCAGCTCCCCTTCCCCTGAGAGAGGAGAGGAGAACAGGAGCAGTGTGCTCCTACTGAGCACTTAATGCCACATGTTGGGAGATCAGCCTTCTCCCTGTTTCCAAGAGCTGAGTTATGTCTCCTACACCCACGAGTCAGCAGAAGCCAGGGGATAAACAGGGGTGGCCAGCACAGCACTCCCTGCTTCTGGTTCAGCCACAGAATTAGCCCAAGTTGAGCCTTATTCACCTTGGGTTCTTTTCGAAGCCTTTTATTTTTCCAGTTCTACCTGGAACCAAGACACACTAAAAGGATGAGCAATAGCAAGAGAGGAATGTTACCCAAATCCCCTGCATTGCTTGGCTTGCATCTCAGAGCTGGCAAGAGGCCTGGGAGAGCTCAACTACCACCTGTGAGCTGCGTGCTAGGGAGGGCTGCATCCCACCACTCATGTGGGAAGTGGTGCAGGACTCCCAGAAAAGCATCCTTTTACACAGCACTTTTATACTCGAATTTAGAAACACAAACTGGAGAGGACCACTTGATCACCACCTGCTAGTCTAATGAGCCCAGTTCATGACCCAGATTTATACAGGAAAGGTGCAAAAGCTTTACAGAAGCCTGTAAAAACAAGACATCCAGCATCTAAAACCGCTGGAGATAAAGATATCTCCACACATCTGCCGCACCTATGCCCATGCGTCCTGAGCTTCTCCCTGGCCCACTGGGGAGCCAAAGAGGCAGCCCTGTGTCTGGGAAACTGCTGGAGGAGGAAGGGGAGGCAGGTCCTTTTCCCAGCCAAGCAGGAGTCATGTCCATCCCCATGCTCTCAGCTGGCTCTTGCTCACGCCTACAACCTCATGCTTGGAGCTGATGAGGAAGAGCCTGGCTTGGAATGGCACTTTCAGGCAAGGAGGGAAGGTGACGGGTGGGTGGCGGAGGGAGGGTGAAGGGAGGTGAAGGTGAGAGTGGAAAGTCGTCTCTGGAAGCATCTACATGTATGTTGTGATTTCTGAGACCTGAGATTCACTTTGGTTTCTGGACCATACCAAGACCCACTCTCCTCAAAAACCTCCTTCTCTTCTTCCTCATCCTCTTAACCTCTTCCTCCTCGTCCTCCTTCCCCCCATCCCCCCAGCCCATCCCTTGGTCCTCACGGGGGGCTCCGGATCGGGCACTCACATGTGTCTGGCTTGTGGCAGTTGTGACCTTGTCGGAAGTACTGGGGGTTCTCGATGACGGGAATGCGGGTCATGCCGATCACCACTGTGTCCGGGCCAGCATCCAGGGACGAGGGTGTCGTGATGCCGTGGTTGATGTGGTGGAGAGGACTGGCGGAATCCTCCTCTCCGCTGATCACTGCCACGGGACCTGCAAACAGCACACACATCTGTCAGGTACAACAGGGGGAAAGGGACCAACAAGATCTGCTGACCATGTGGGGAGGAATTGCTGCAGGTTGGCAGTAGATCACCACCAGCCCATGGACAGGACGCCTGTCCTAGCAGTCCTGGCAGTTGTCCTGTCTGCAGGGCTAATTTTTCCAGGCAGCTTACAAGGCAGGGAAGATGTTACAGGTTTTCTTTCCTGGCTTTGGGATACCAGACTAACAATCTTGAAGGGTTAAGCAGCTACAGGTGACATTACATCAGAGGTTAGTAATCCACAAAGTCCTCTCCTAGAGTTGTCATAAGAGAAATCAGTCACTGTGGTGTCTGTATATCCTGTCAGAATTATGACCAAGCTTAGACTGGAGAAACATCACCCCCAAAGAGTTATTTCACCCCAAAACCATATTCATGCCATTCCTGTTGCCCAACGTGTTGCCCATATTGTTTCCCCTCTTCCAGTTTCATCTGGGCACACAGAGCCCTTCAGTCAGGCTGATACCTACAATAAACAGGAACCCACAATAAACACTGTACTGTACACAATAAACACATGTACTAGATCAGATCCTGCTCAACTCATGCTGCCTCCCACCACCACCACAACTGGCAACACCTCCCTCTTACCCTTCTGACCCCCAAAAGATGACACCACCATCCAACAGGAAAGAAAATGAGACAAAGACCCCCAAGATGGGAGCAATGGAAGACTCCTATTCCTCCACAGCCTCTCTGGTATGCATTAATTGCTCTCACTGGAGCAAGGACACAGAGGCAGTTTCCCACAGGAGGACCCCTCTGCCATGCTGGCATCCCTTGGAGGCCACAGGCACCCAAGGACAGCAAAGAAGAGAGACCCCAGCAAGATATGGAAAAGACAGTGCCACAACCTTTCGTCTGAGCTGCAACAAACCCAGAAGACTCCCCACTCCTTGTCTCCTCTAACTCATCTGCCACCATCTCAAGTATGTTTAAACTCCCAATTCCTCATCTGCTGCTTGCTTGTGGGACCTGGTGATGGCTCAAGGTGGTCCCTCTGCATTGATCCCCATGCAATGTCTTCAAGTTGCTGCTCTGAGAACAAGGAGCCCTCAGCACAGTCCATGTGCCTTCCCCCAGTCCTCCAGCACTTATGTATCCTTGTCTACCTCCATGAAGAAGGTCCCCAAAGCACCAGTGTGCCCAAATGCACATTGATCTCCCTCCTGCAGATGGCCAGCAACCATGTTCCAGTTCCTTCAGACTCCTGCTATGATTTCTTACACTCAATGTCTGCGCCCAAGAGCAATAACTGATCTTGCTCTAACCAGGCTGGTTCCCTTAAGTGAAAAAAGTGATGAAGGAAGGAGCATCCATACCTGAGAGCCAAGACTTGCTTCCCTCACAGAGATATTTCACAATATTCAGCTGTTTCTCAATTTTGGGGTCATGTTTTATTTTATTTTTAGACCCCCTAATCCACGTTGCAGCCATTCTTGCTGCACTGGTGTTGGACAAAGCAGAGACCACAGTGAAATTCTCCATGATACCTCCTTAATATATTCACATGGGAAGAGAAACCACACTCAACTGGTGATGCTCCTTTTCTCCTGTCTGGATGCTACCAGGGGCTGCCAGAAGGTCAAGTACAAAGGAGCAGAGATGCTGCATTGAGGTATCAAATCTATTCAGAAAAGCCAGCCTTTTACCTACGTTGCATAGAAAATGCTCATCTACCATCAGTAATCTACCTCTAATTGCACAATTACTTTATTATGTAGCACTAGGAAAGAAGAGGGGAGTCTTCAAGCCATTTTACTCTCTGGAGCTACTGGGAGGACGGGGCTCCATGCAGTCATTCTGCCTGCAATAATTTAGTCTAAAGGCTGCTCATTTTTGGAGCTTCAAGTATTGTTTGTTCTTCCAAGTGGGATATAATGAAGTTATTGTGTAATTAGCAGAGTCCTGGCAGCTGTGACAGGTGTTTTAGTCACAGGGAAAAAAAGTCTCTCCCTTTATTGTGAATTCGTCTTGGCAGGTTCTGGCTTTTTTAACATTACTCCTTGGGCCTGTGTGACTTTCTGCTTTCAAGAAGCAAAGGCAAAATTCAGCTCTTGTCGCAAGATGCCTCTGTTGGAACTGTGCACGCTGCATTTCTCCAAACACAAAAAGCAAACAGGCAATTTTGGTTTGAATGACTTTTGTTCTTTTGCGATGTCAATTCTTTGCAGGCAAACCAGGGGGAGTGGGTTTTGTGTGGTGTGCGCATTCCTTTATCTGTACCCTGCACCACTGGCTGGCCCAGCCGTGGTGGGAAGTGGAGAGCTCTGAGTTTCAAGGTGCAGTTTGAAAACCAAGTCATAAAAATATCAGCTGGTACAGACTGGTAAAAATAATTTTAGAAAAGACCATAGAGATCTCCCCTGCAGTAGAGCAGTGTGAGAGCCTATTGGGGGCTTACAGCTTTTCCTAAGCAGCCAAGGTGTTGCTTCAAAGGAAGGTGCTTCATTAGGCAATGGGATGTGAAAGGCCTCTAGTAAGTGATGGCCAGGCTGGATGAGGCTTTGAGCAGATTGGTCTCATGGAAGGTGCTCCTGCCCATGGCAGGGGGCTTGGACTAGTTGATCTTTAAGGTCCCTTCCAACCCAAACCATCTTATGATTTTATGTGAACGAAATATTCATTGTCCTCTGCTCTGAGAGCAGAAATCACACCTTTGTGGCAAGGGACAAAGAGAATATCTCCTGCAGCATTAGGATTTTTAAGGAACACAGATTGTGGCAGTGCTCCTCTAGCACAAGCAGGTTAGCAGGACATGGCTGCATCTAAAAGAGTAGGGCATAATCAAGGTTAGGTGAAACTAAGCACAGCAAGCATCTATTAGTCATTGTTCCAATGGTCATTTCTTTGCCAATAAACAGATCCAGAGTCTGACCTTCTGTATGCTCCATGGTGTGGGTTTTTTTCTGTGGCTTACTTTTTAGGAGGACTTTCTACACGTGTTATCCTTAGTTTCATGCCCCAAATCTGCCCAAGATTTATGAGGTAATCATGTCTCAGCTGATCCACAGTTGCACTCCCGTTCCCCAATGAACACTGGGTCCCATGAATGGACTCGGCCTCTCAGTCATCCAGCTCAAGTCAGTGCTGTCAAGCTTATCCATGTACAAGATCGACCAACCCTCAGAAGCCACAGAGCTGAACTCTGATGCTTCATGACTATCTCAACCCCTTCCCACTTCTGCAAAAGTGGGAAAGCCCAAGAACTTCCACTGGCAGTCCTGACACCACAGGGATAGCACAACTCAGAAAGGATATTCTACCCTTGCAATGAGACAGGGACAATTTATTGCCTCCAGATGTATTTCCAGGTCTAGGAAAAGAAAAGAGATAAAATCCCATTCTCCAGAGTCCAAAGGAACACACACGATGGACATGCTGCACTAGATTTCCAGCTTTCCAAAACATTTCTGATGACAGTAGGCCCTGACCAGACATGGACTAGAACATGCTATTCAGCCAATTCATCCCAATATCCTCCACAGGACATAATATGATAAAAGACGTAATTTTCAGTTGTGGACTTCTCCAAGTTTCAACTAATAATTTTTTTTTTTTTTTTAGGAGAGGGGTGTGGAGAAGTAGAAATCTGGACAACATTAATTCCTATAGTACAGTCATGGTTCTTTATCACTTTCATTCTCTCATTCCCACCTCTTCTGGCTGGTCACAGCTGAGATCCAGTTCCCCCTAAGCCCACAGCCACTCTGTTGCCACTCTGAGAGTCAGATGAGTGCTGGACTCACTGCACAAGCCTGAGACAAACTTAAAAAACATCACGGATATCAAGCAGTCACTGATCACTTTTATAGGTGTGACTATTGCTCTGACTCAAAATATACACTGCCATTAGCAACTCCTGGGAATAAAACAGCTACCCAGACTTCAACTTTTTAAATCTATCTTGGCAATAGTACATATTTTTTGCTGTTAAGTAGGCGAAGAGGTTGAGTTTTCTGATGTATAATGCTGATTAATGGCTTTATTTGGAAGAATTCCCACTGGTTTCACCAGTGCATTTCCCAGGTAAAGTTAAAGCAAAAAAATGGAGCAAAAGAAAGGGAGAGTGCAGATGTTAAGACTTAGGTTTACTTTCCATTTGACAGGGAAATGGGCAGAGAGATACAGAAAAGAAGATGGTTTTGTACAGTAAAAATGCAGAATAATAGTCAAGGGTAACTTGGGGTAATTCCTAACCTACTATCCCGTGATCTTGAAACATTATATAAAATACTTTGGAGCTTTTCTGAACAGTGATGCAGTGGCTGTTTCTGCAAATAACTCAGCCTGTGCTATGGACAAACATACCATGGATATTAACTATAAAAAGAGCCTATTTGTTAATACTTTAAGAAGTCTATGCCCATTCTGAGCATTGAACATGTTGCATCTATACTCTGAAAGGCTCTCCCATGGCTCTGCTTCCTTCCAAGCAGGAGTCTCATCAGCCAGTAGCATCCACACTGTGTGCAAGGACAGAGTTGAGCTGTTCTCTATGCCAACTCCATGCAGTTTTCCTGACAAGGAAGCACTGTCACCAACAGTGATGAAGGCCCTCCATCACTCCCTTTCTCTATGGGGAGAGGTTGAGGAGGTATTAGAGCTGCCCAGGGCTACCCCTCAGTGAAGAAGCAGACAGCCCCTGGTCCAGCCCAGCACTACAGCCTCTGCCAGCAAGTGGAGGAGTCAACCTCAATGACCAGAAAATCAGGATCAAATTAATCTGATACTATCCAAAGAGCAGCGAGGCAGCTTGAAAATTGGAAATGTCACAAGCAGCAATGCTGTTCTGCCTTCCCTCCCACATCTTCTCTACAGCCAAGTCCTCTTTCCCAAGAAAGACACCTCACTCAAACACCACCATTCCCAGTCTCATCTCCACCCTCTGTTCTCCCTCAGTCTCCCAGTCAGGCTATAGTCCATCCATCCCAGCAATGTCCCAACTCTTCTCACTTTGCATCCATCCCAGTAATATCATCTCTGTAAACACTCCTACAGACTACCCCCAAATCTCTGCTTTTCAGAAAATCTATCATTCTCTATTCAGCACTGTTCCCTGTGGCTAAACTGAAGTTTGGCTTGGTGTTTACCTTCACCTCCTTGTTTATCTGGAAGCTTTGTGAACAGGATATAGCTTTCAGTCCCTCTCTGTGAATTGCCTAGTTCATTCACAGTGCTACATGGACAACTTGTTACTTATGAAAAATAAAGCAAATAATAATAATAAATAGCTTAGGGATCCCTGTTTGAGAGACCATATTGTAACAGTAAATTATTTATCAAGGCTAAGAGCTATACTTTATAATAAAACACAGGCTCAAGAATATAGGGTACTTTATAAATAACCACAGATTATAGAAGATAATGGTCACTTCATACACATTCATAACATAATGAATGCCCCAAGGCAAACACGTAAAGAAACAACAAAAACTCCAGCTTGGTATCACAGTAGCCTCTCCGAAGCAACAAAAATGATTGAAGGTGGAGAAAACATGACCTCTAAGGGAAAACTGAAAGAATTATGCTTTGTGTTGAGAGGAGAAGACTGAAGGGACACGTGATAACAGCCTTCAAATATGTAAAAGGTTGCAGCAAAGAGAAATATAATAGCTGTTCTCCACATCCACTGGGGATAAAACAAGAAATAATAGGTTTAAATTGCACTGAGGGAGATTAGAGTTTGAATGTTCTCCCTAATGCCTGGCGGTACGGCTGGTTGGGTTTATCTGGAACAGATAACCCAGTGATGCTGCTGGGGCTCAGCCACTGCCGGGCTGGGAAGGGAAAGGTTAAAGAAATTTCTTTCAAGGACAGTTTAGCTACAGAGAATGATGCTGCTCGGAGTCCTCACAGGCTGCAGCACTTTTCACCTGTGACCAAAAAGCCCTCAGCATCTTCCCTTTCTGATGCTTCCAAAGAAACTCCAAGCAGGGACCTCTCCAACCCTGCAGACCAGGTTTGGGCAGCATCAGAGGCACTGTGGGCACAGCACTGGACCAGGATGGGGCCATGGGCTCTCCAGTGTGGTTACAGGAAGCACAACTCCATCCAGGAAGCACAACTCCATCCACATCCCAAGCCACGTGCTCAGGACAGAGACCAAGCTTGCTGAAGCAGAGAATAGTGAGGCGAGTCCTCAAGGCTGCAGGGCAAACCCCTCTCACCACCCATGCCTCTGGGAGCTGTCGTGCGGAACATAATTTTTTGATCAAAAATGATCACTGCAAGAGCTAATTGTGCCATCCCCATTCTCCCTTGTAATATAAAGGAGCCATATAATTAACCTACTTAATTAGGAACTGTATATGACCCATAACTAGCAAAAAAAAAAGTGCTCTCCTAGTAAAGTGGGTCACCATGCATTGTATAGCAAGCACTGAAGCAGACCTCATTAAGCTCCAACATATATTGTATATAAAATCCCTTTCCCTCTGACTCCAAACCCCTGTTGGCACTACCACATTACCCCAATCATAATCTTAAATGCTGTTCTTCAGAGGGTCATATCACCAACTGGCAAGTAGATAATTCCAAGGCCAGATCTCTCAGCCCAGCTTAACAACTCAGAGCTATGCACACACATACACTCGGACAGAAAAATAACCTCAAACATCAGCTTGTCAGAAAAACAAACAACTACAAAATAAACTTTAAAAAATTTCCAACCTTTTGTTGGAGCTGAAATCAAACCACCCCCCAGGGCTGATCTCTGCACCAGGAAGAAGGGGAACTGAAACTCATAAAACAATGAGTGAAAGCACAACAAATACAATTAAAAATCCAGCCATGCTCAGAGCAAGATTGCATTTACTGTCTCATAAAGAGAGCCTCGTCCTTTCAGGCAAACAAAAGGAAATCAATTTCTTAATTTTTATTGGCAGATGTGGGCACGAGGCCAAGGCAGCGCTTGGTGCCTACGCAGGCCCTGTTTGGAGCCAGTCTGCCCTGGGCTCCAGCTTGTTCCCTGCCCTCCTACAATGGGGAGCAGCCACTTCTTGTCCCCAGAGTCACCAATCTCAACCACAGGATGGTCCATCATATGGCATCTCTTTCCCTGACCTGCAGCAGACCCCTCACTTGTACAGAACACTGGGCTTTATCCAGAGATGTCCCCAAATTCCAGCTCTCGGCGCCTGCTTTGTCGCCACCACCTCAACCATGTCCAAGCAGTATTTCCCACACCCATAAAGCTTAATTCCATCTCCATGTCCCAAATTCACCCTGAGTTATCCCCACATCATGCCAAGGGATCTGGAGGGCACTGCTGCAGAGGCTGGCCTGTACAGCCCAGCCTTTGCTCAAACCCCACTGTGGCTGCCTGCAGAGCCTCCGAAGGTGACAATCCCTTCTCTGCCACAGCCCACTGGGCACAGTCTCTTCCATCAGCTTTTTAGGGAAACAGCGCAAATAAAAAGTCATATCCCCGAGCTTTGCAGGCAGATGAAGACATCAAGAACACAAATCTGAGCTCTCAAAGGGATGTATTCCAAATCCTCAGCTTCCAGCCCCTCCAACAACAAAGGCAAGACAAAACAGCTAAGCAGCAATCCATTTTCCCTTCTCCTCAATGAGATCATCGCTTTGAGGCCCTCATAATTCAAGGAGATGAAGATCCCTGTGAACTCTGAGGTAGAAGGAAGTGCAGGACAGGCCCAGGATCTCTGCTCCCACCACCACTTGGGCTGGACATGTGGCTTTTTCCCCACTTCCACCCTCTTATGCATTGCAGATGCATTATCATATAAAAAAAAGCTGTCAGATCTGTTGTCAGTGGGCGATCCCTAAAAGCACTCTTTTTTTGAGGCAATCCTCAAAGCACTTTCTTTCCTGATGCAACATTCTGCCAAAATACTGCCATTTACAGAAGCCCCTTTCCCTCTTTATATATTGACATTTCCTTCCCTCTCTGATTTTTTTCAGGTGTTTGCAGTGAGGAACAGGCAGCTCTTGTGGAGGGCCCTGTTAATCCTCCCTTCATCCTTTCCAGCCTCCAGCCACCCTGGCATTCCCGTTTGGAGCATCACTCCAACCCCATCTGGTGCAGAGGATGTCCAAACCTCCCTCACTCCTCCCATGTCCTTTGCTTTCCCACTCTCTCCTAAGCTTATTTATTGAGCTCAGACACCAATACTCTAAGCACTCACACTCAGGAATGGAAACATTAAGATCAAATCATATAAAATATAAAGTCAATGCTTATGACGGCACAAATGCATAAATCCAGCAGAACCAGAAACAGAAAATGCTTACAGTAAAAATGGTGATACAATCTGATAATTAAAAAGGGTAGGATCTGACAAGCCAGAGCCATGTGTGACAGCAAAGCTAGCCAGCAGCTGAAGGAAGGCAAGGCAGGAATTTTTACATCTAGGCATAAAGCTTCCAGCCCACTGTTGCCAAATGACTTCAACTCAGAAAGTGTCTAACCAGCAAAGGGGTTGCAAACAGGCCACAGTGTAACCAGGAGAAGATTTTAGATCCTGCGATGCTGGAATCCAGGAATTTGCTGACTCCTGACGGATCAACAAGCTAATTCTTTCCCCCAGGTAATAACATATGTATATTGGGAAGTCAGTTCATTTGCCAAGAGGAAAAGGTTTTCACTGCTGAGATCAGGTGAAACAACTGGTGAATAGTTTAGGCAATGGGAGAGGAAGAAAAGTCTGTTCTATTCAAAGGCCACTGCAGGGAGGGAGACAGTATTTTAGCCTGTCAATGCCAGTGCTGGCATTCAGACCATCCCCAGTCACCTTCCACAATTCCTCCCACCTAGCTTCCCCCATTTGCTGGTAACAAGCCAATTTTTCCCACTGCAGAGTATGCATGCTCCCTGTGGGGTGTGAGGAGGAGCCAGAAGAACCAAATATCCATCCTTGCAGAGAAACCTCCTGTGGTTGCATCTTGGCATGGCAGAGCCAGCAGCAGCACAGAAACACACACCTGGACAGGGCAGGAGGAGTGAGCGGGGGCACCCAAGAATGCAGCCCCTGTGCATGGCCAACCTCCCTGCATGGCCCCACTGCAGCCCCCCTGCCCCAGCCCCAAGGTCCAGAAAGGATTGGTGGGGCAGGATGGCTGGCTGTTGGGTACTGTATGCGCTATGATACAGCAAAATGACATTCCTGTTGCCTTATCTTCAATGCACAAAGCCATAATTTCCATCCCTCTTTATAGGATCAGGCCCATTTGAAGCCAAAACCTCATTTTCACCCTGCCCCAGGTCTCCATCATTCCACTGCACCCAGCCCCGCTCCACAGCTGGGCACCATCCTGCCTGCCCCAAATCATCTGCTCATTGCCAATCACCTTTTTTCCGCATTCTTCCTCTTGACCAGATATGCCTCTTGTTTTTTTCCAAACAAAGTCACCAAGCTGTCACCTCAGGGGCACCTTGAACTCTGGAGCAGTGCAGGCTTTACAAGACAAGAGCCAGGCAATGGCTGGGCAATGGCCTCAGCAGCGCCTATTAATCTCTTGGCTCACTCATCCCTATCACAGACACACCATAAAAATGATATAAGCATTTCATTCAAACGGCACTGCAGAGAGAGTGGGGAAGAGCATGGGGCCAATTGATTTCCAGTATGTCTGCTCTTTACCTCCAGGTATAAATACAACAGCAAAATCAATCGGAATAACATCATATCAGCTTTCTAATCTCTTCTGTTCACTTTATATACTGCAGCGTTTCCTACAGCTTTTCTACAGGAGATTCCAGCACCTCTACACCCCCCAGCCTCAGCTTTTGCAGTCAATTCCTCGCTCTCAGCCCCTCCGGTGACAAGCTTCAGGATCTGTGGATCCAAACCTCAGCTCTCCCCCTGCTCCATGCAGGAGGTGCCAAGAGGTCTCCCAAAGCAACGCGCCTCAGCCGCACAAGAGCAGCGCTCACACGCGACGGCTGAGCCCTGGGCAGTGTTAGCACTTGTTAAAAGGGAGATGCTCCCCTGCTCACACCCTTTCACCATGGATGGCAGCTTGCTCGGCACTGATGGGCACCCAGGCACGCGCAGATCCGCTGCCAAGCACACCGAGGGGGACAGCCCCACCGACATGGGGACACGGGAAAGGCGGCAGCACCATCCACATTCCCCACGCCCTCAAGACCCCATGGCTGGATTTAGCACACATGGCCCTGGTGGGGCATGGCAGAAGATGAGTGACACCAAAGACCCAAACCTAGAGCAAGGCTGATTGCTCAGCACTGAGGAGACACTTTTCCTTTCTGCATTTCCAATTTATCATCAGCCCAAGGCTTTTTATCCTCTCTCCTGGCCTCCAGCCACCGCAGAGGGAGACTGTGACAAACTGATAAACACTGTCCCTGACCCTTTCCTTGGGTGAACATGCAAATGCAGCGTGAGAATGGGGAAAAGGCTGCGTGACAAGGCAGGCAGCAACAAGGGGTCATCTGCAAACTCCAGCTCAGCATCCAAGCTATGCTCTCCCCCATCTCAAAACCAGGCCTTTGCTGAATAGCTGGCAGATGGAGAGAAAAGCAGAAATGGTTTAATCATAGAATCACAGAATGGTTTGGGGCAGAAGGGATCTAGTTCTGACTTTGCACCCTGGGCAAGGACACCTTCCACTAGACCACATTTCTAAGGGCCTATCCAATCTGGCCTTTAACACTTCCAGGGGATAAGGTACACCTCCATCTATTCTGCAGTTCTGCCTGCAAAGAACATGCACATGGCCTGGATCAAGGCCGTGGCAACTACATCACTTTCAACACTCACCAGCACTGGGTGAAAGCTTTGGGAAGTGTCATCTAGCCAGTTTAGTGTGAAGCTCCCTTAATGCAAGAGGGCCACCAGTGATATTTGCTGAGAGGTCTGTTGGCAGCTCCATCACCAGCATGTCCAGCCTGGTGCTGGATCACTGACCTGAGCCAATAGCCTGTGACTGTGCCAGGAAACACTTAAAACAGCAAGAACTACTGAAGGTCTGAAAGTCAACAGCTGGGACCCACTACTGCCCTCCTGCCTGAGGCTTTTCCTGACCTTTGCAGAGACTGGTGCCCAGTGCTGCCTAACAAACACCATCCATGGAGCAAAAGACATGCCAGCAGCAGCAGCAGAATATAATTCCCACCAGCCAGGACAATCACAGGCTGAGGGCAAACATTAGGCATGTTTCTCATTAGCTCCGTGTCCAACAGCCACCTCGATCCCCCTCCCTCCACTTCCCTTCCCATGCCTTGGCCACTGCAAGATCAGTCTTGGGTCATCTTGATCTACTTGGAAAGCTTAGCCGCCATGAGAGCAAAATGCTTGTCCTCTGGCTCCAATCTCTTACTGAAAATAGTGCCAATGGAAGTGTCACTATCAATTTCATAATGTTATTGGATAGATGTAAAACTGGGCCAAAGTCCCATATTCCTGACAGGCCATCAAAGAGGTGGGGATTATGGGTAAGGAGACAGGCAGCCCTGGCAGGAAAGGCAAAGGCTCCAGATCAATTAGCCTGACGAGGCTATCTTCCAGCCACATCACTTCGTGCTGACACCAGCTCCTTCTCCCTGGAGCCTGGCCGCCCCTGAACTGGGGTGGTTTATTTTCTCCAGTGGTAACCGGAGTCTCTCCAAGCCCAGGGAGCTGCACATCCCCTCTCCAAATATCCAATTTATGAGACTCCCAAGACACTGAAGGATTTTGCAGTCATTACAGGACATTAATTTTCAGGCCTCCCTAATTTGGTTTAATATTCTGTCAAGCTGAAAAAAAAAAATCAGACATTAGAAAAAATAAATGAATGCCTTACTCTGCATTGCTCAGAGGTTTCAAATGGAAGGAGCGCTCAAAATGCGAAGTACCTGGCACAACACATGTTTTGTCTTTGCTCTGTGTTTTTCTTCTTGGTTTTCTTTCAAGATACTGCTTGGACCATGAAACTAAACTGGTCAGTACCATCTGGTTCTCGTGCAGTAATTAATAGCGCCTGTAATTTTTCAAACAAAAATAATCTTCGGTTGTTGCTTTTTTGGTCAACTTTTGACCTTTGTGTTTTTAAATGGGATTTTTATGAAAACATCGAGCTGCCATCAGGGCTGCAGATGCCAATGGGTTCAGTTCCAGCAGACACCTCAGTGCCCAGTCCCTTCCAGCTAGCAAGCAGCTGCACTTGCTCAGGGTGCAAATTTGTACACCCAAACTGAAAATCAGACTCGTGATGTTTGCTCCCAGGCCAAAAGATAAATCCCTACATGGTCAAAAAATAATAAAAAATCCTTGCAGTCATAGTTTGTGTCTGTTCATGTATGAGGGTAATGAAAATTTAAAACTTCTACTTCTCAAAAAGTAAATGCCCTTTTTTTTTTCACCTCCACAGCCCTCCTTGAAATGATCTCCAGCAGTGGTATCAGTCTTTCAGATTTATTCTATCCCAAAATAAATAGCGTGTTGCTTACAGAATCAAAACGTATTTAACTTTTATAATGGTTTAAATCCTGAATCTGCTCCCGTAATATTATGAGACTCTTCTGGAGTATGAAGTCCATGTCAGAAATATCCATGAACAAATAAACAAATCTTTTTTCGTTCGTGCTGAGCAATTGGGAGAGGAAGCAGGGCTGGGGTTTGGGCAGCCTTGGTGCTCTACAGCCCATGATGCTCACATCAGTAAGAGTTCGTTGGATGTGTTAAGCTTTGCTGCAAGCCCTAGATTCAACAAGAAATGAGGTTTTGAAGGTTTTTACAAAACCTTTGTAGACTTACAGAGTAAAGGGAAGCCCTTAACATTCTCCAGGCAGAACTGATTGGAAAGGAACTGATGCTTTTTGGCTCAACTAATACTTACTGTTGTATTGACACACTGGTGTTTTCCAGGTTGTTATGCCTTTCTCACAAATTTATAGTTCTTGGTCATAAAAGTGATGGTTTTGTTTAAAAGTCATAGAAGAGGTCCACCCAGAGAAAGGCTCTGAAATTAGAGGTTTTTGGGGGCTGACAGCTCATCTGTAAAGTGTTGCAGGTTTGGGGTTTCCACTGGTCTTGCTGGGACCCTCACCAGTATTTAGAGGGATCCTGTGAGCAGAGAGATAAAACAAGTGGAGAATAAAAGGCTGGGAGATGTGGAAAAGGACAGAAAACATTTTCCTGCTCTGAGAGCTTGCTGCATTGCTGATCCACCAGCCCAAACAACCCCTTTAATAAATTAGAGCTATTCATTGAAATGGCTTCCTCTGGCCCCACACTGACAGTTAATCTGTAATTCAGATGAATCTGTCAGAAGGCAAGAGTCCAGCATATAAAATAATTAATTCCTCCAAGGCCTGGGGAAATTTCCCTTTCTAAAGAGCACATCACACTCCCCTCCTCACCGGTGAGCCACAGGCGTGGACGTGGCTCCCATCCGAGGTCAGCAAGGAATGCCACTCGCATCTCAATACAGATGCTCATAAATGCACCGCCTGTCACCTCCTCACTGGCTGGAAGTCCTGGGGTAAAACTTGTTCCACAGACCTTGCAAGGAGCTTGCCCTGTACCTCCCAGTGCCTCCCTGCTCTACAAGTCCTTCAGTGCCCAGCTAGGAACTCTTGGCCCCCCCATCAGCCTGACACTAATGCCTTTCAAGACAAGTTTTTCTGCACCAAGAGTCTAAATAATCAATTAAAATTAAGCAGAAATGCAGTATCTAATGATTCTGGTTGAGAAACAAACAGCTGGTGCCCAATGTGAGTGTGGGGGTTGGGGCAGAGCACCTCTCATCTGCCAGCTCCCCCAAGAGGAATCACTCCCAAATCTGTCCTCGACGACATCAGGAGATAACCAAGACACTGCCTTCTGGCTGGAAGACACCAGTGAAACAGAGTAGCTTTGGAAAAAAAAACAAAGGGTGGGAGTCAACCAGATGGACACGCTGCAGTGGGTGGTTGGGGAATAGGGACAAGTCATATGAAGCTCCATGTGAGACCAGAAGCACCTGAACGTGGTGCCAGCCCTGGAGGCAGGGAAATCAAAACAAGCCTCTTCCTCTTGCCAGGACAGAGGCATGAAGAAGGGAGAAAACATACCAAAAAAGACTTTTGACTGGATGCAACAGATTGGACATCACAACAGTTGTCCTGGGCACGGCTGGCACAAGTAATGGCCTGGCAATATTAAGGGACATTAAGGAAGGATCTTCAGAGTCTCTTATTGATTCTTGCAACCTTGGTCAGCAGCTTTTAAAGCATGAGAGTATAAGAGGCATCACCAGCCAAATCCCTGTCTCCCTACACATATTTCACATTTTTCTCCCAAGCTATTTCATCAAAATCCCGAAGGCAGGTGGGAGGGAAACTGCCTCACATTAGCCTGTGAGCCACGAGGGCAGAGAAAGACGGGGCGTTCAGCACTTACCTCCATGACTAAGCGCTGTCTCCCTGCTCCACACTCCATGCTCCCAAAACACATCCCTTGCTTGACAGCTTTGTAGCTCACGACAAGTGACACAACAACACATCCACCCTGGGAAGCCAGACCTGAAGACTCGTGGAGGTCGAGTGACTTCTCCATCTGCACCATCAAGGGAGCAGGGAGGAGTAAGTGGAATAAACAGCATCCTCACTCACAGCATGTCAATGTGGGGAGGGGGGATATCTTACACAAGGCTGTTGGCTTTCTAGTTGGGAGCAATACATGTTTGCCGAGCATCAGGCCAAGTGCACCTTGCAGAAAGCCCACTTCAGGCTGCCAGAGCATCCTGCAGCAGACCCTGCCAAACCCACTCCCAAATTCACCTGCTTGGAGACACCCATCAGACTGGTAACCCCTGCAGACCATGACTCGAGTGTGCAGACAGCACAAGCGTGCAGTTGGAAAGCAGCACAAGGGAGGAAAAACTGCGGTGGCGGGGGCTCCTGGACCACAACCAAGCCCCTTCCTAGAAGCAGCTATCAAGTCTCTGCAGAAGTAGTGGAATGGAGCCACTTTTCATCCTACCTCTCAAGGAAATCATCGCTGCTGTTACGCAGACACAATTATGTCTCCAGAGCCTTTTAACTACAGCTCTTTAGGGATGAGTGGGTTGATAGAAATCTATTCACAGGGCTGACATCGCTTGGCTGGGTAAGGACACTGCCACTGAGTCAGTGGCTGGGGAGGGATCACAAAATAAGACTGGCGATGGGGGAAGTTCTAGGCAATGCCAAGGCAGTGTCTCCTGAGGGATCCAAATTTCTCATTTTCTTCTTCTAGAACTTTCTTTCAAAAGAACTCAACATAATAATAATATTTGGGAGCTACCTGCTTTCCTTTAGTTCATATGCTCCCCCTCTGGAGAGAACAACCACTTGGAGATTGGTGGCTGCATATGCATGTCAGAGACAACAGGGCAACACAGAGTAACATAAGGCTGTCTCCTCCCCAGCACCCCTACGCCCCAGGTAGCCCTAAACAATGCCAGGATCCGAGCACCTGGCAAATGAGAGCAGAAGAGCACAGCTTGGCCATCAGTCTCTCGGTCACCTTGCCAAGTCCGTGTCCGGAGCAGAGGGATGCAGGAAGCTCTTACTGTGGGACCCTTGAACTGCACTGTAGAGCCCTCTCTGAGCTTGGCAGAGCGGCTGGGGGCTGCCTTATCATATCCGCCATCTGCTTGTTTGTTTTGCCATCCTCTGCTCCTCCTGGTTACGCTCAGAGACTCCTACCTGTTCTCTGAAAGCTGTGCCGGGTCTCAGTAAACAAACCACAGACAGGGACGAGAACAGAAAAGGGAAAAGCAGGGGAGTGAAGAAGAGGGGAGAGAATCAAAAATTTAATTAAAGACACCTTTGCTTCAGGGCCTCTGAAAATTACAAATTCATAAATCTCTTAGTAAATGCCCTGAGCAGTTGCTATGCCAGGCTGCGTACCAGTCCCACCAGGAGGGCCGTAAAGCACAAGCACAGAGCTCACCGGCTCCCTCCCTCCACCCTGCAACATCAGGCAACCTTGAGCAGCTTGTCAAGCCTGTGACAAGTGTTTTTACAACCAGGAGCTATCAATCTGCGGCTCCATTAGTGGCTGTGCAGGGAGCTGCTCTTTTCATCTGCAGCTCTGCCACAATGAGAGTTTGGAGAAGGGTGGGATGCTGGGGGAGGAAAGTCATGAAAAAATGGGACCAGAAGACCCCTAGGATATATTGTTGGAAACACCAAGTTCTTCAAAAGCATATTTCCTGATGAGAACGGCCAAAGGACCCACATGAACCAAGATATGCATCCAGATGGACTCCTGCAGTGCCAATTTGAGGGCACTATAGAGAGAAAACTCATCTTCTGGTCCTTCCCAAATTAATCAGCCCAGTCTTTTCTCCCATGGTTGAGAGGATGTATGCAGTCCAGCCCCCACAAGGACTACGAAGTTAGCAAGCTTCTGCCAAACAGTGGCAAGAGCAAGCTGCTTCACCACTTTCCCCGCTCAGCAAACAGCGAGGAACAGACTGAACGTCCGGCACACGAGGGTGTTGCATGGCTCTGCTATATTTAACAAAGCTCTCAGTACAGTCTCTGGTAGTGCGATGAAATAACGTATCTTTGCCAGTAACCTGTCAGAGGAAGGTTTGTAAAGCAGGAATCGGGAGTATTTTTCACCCTTTACTCTGAACTTTGAAAGTGGGAGTAGAGTCTGTTCTCGATAGTATGGTCAAGTTTTGACCCTCCCTGCTAACAAGCAGGTGGCTGGCAAAACAATAAAAAAATCCTGTTGGCTTTCCTTTAAAATGGGCATTAGTGGGTGAGAATGGAAAGTTTCTTGCACAAGAAGAGACTGATACAAAACAAATTCATTCGCCGAACTATACCATCGCCTAAATTGCAACCAATCAGAATCACTCAACACACCGCAGGCTGCACTTTGTATCAGCTATTGACCCATCTGATAACACCTATTTTCCAAGAGACTGAGTCAAGTGGGATAGATCAGCATCGGTTATACTGGGAATCCAGGGCAGTCAAAGGGTCATTCTGCTGGAAAGAACACGGAATTGCTTAGAAGACGCATCACCCACACCAACTCCTGCCATTTCTAAAGACAAGCAGAACACCCAAGTCTTTCTAGGAAGCCACAAGAATCTCATATCTCTCCATTTAAGCAACTAGTGTACTCCTGCTTCAGGTCATGAGTGGAAAAATAAGAGCTGAAAACTGAGGCAGGAGTATCTATAACATTGGGAGACAGCCAGGCCTCCAGACTTTCCCAGACAAATTATCCAAAGTGTAGTTTGAAAAACCCAGGACAAATACAGACTATTTGGAAAAAATTCCTAACATCCTACAAAGAAACATTGTCAACAGTCCACTCTGAGACTTTGTTTTGCATTCCTAAATAATTTGCTCAAGGATGAAACCCCACTAGGCAGAAGAGGCTGCAAAACAGATGTCACTGAATCCAGCAAGTACCCAAGCACTGGAAGGGCACAAAGGGCTGCTGAAGCTGCTTCACCCACACCTGTGTTACCCACAGCTCAGTTACCCTCATCATGCTGGATCAGAAGCCCACAGGAGCAAAACCAGAGGCAAGTCCAAGTTGGGCTGTTTTCATAAATGACTTTATTAAGCTCTTTCTTCCAGACCTGCTCTCCAAATTGGAGATGCAATGTTTGGAAATCTATAGAGTACAGACTGGCAATCAAGCCTTCACAAGAAAAAGTAGCAGCTCACCATGCAAATGACTGCCTGGCAGGAGTATTAGTGAACAGGACAAATAGTTCAGAGCAAGATCAAGGCAACGACTGTGTATTTCCTATTCTGCAAAAGCATCCTGATATCGTCCATGTCTGTGGACTGGTTGTGCACCCCTATGTTTACATAATTATTTACAGTATCAAAGTATTTATCCACTTATTTTCCTAAGCAGTCTCTCACTTATTCTATTTCTCTTTCTACAAAGCTATAATATTTGTCTCTATTTTAAGACAATAACACTTCTTTCTTCCACAAAATTCCCCAAGTAGGGCAGTTCCCAGGGGACATGGCTCCTTCCTCCCATGTCCTCACAACAGTTCAGGGAGGATCGCGTGGGACTGGTGGGGTGGGACAGAGATGGGACACATGCCCACAGGGCAGCAGGGGCTGTGGGAAGGTGGGCAGGCAGGAGGACTCATCCCAGCATGCGTGGGGATGTGTGTGACAGCAGGCAGGGTTCAAGCTTAGAAGTGTGGAATATGCTGCCACAGGGTATTTCTTTTTCAGTGTAAGCTGGGATGGCAGCTGACCCAGCTTTCTCCTTCTACCTGCCTAGTCAAATCTCTCTATTTCCGTGGCACTCTGTAAACACAGGAATGCACAAACCTGGCAGTGCTCTGCTCTCGCCCATGCTCCTATAACTTTGCTGGGGATGACCATGCCTGGCACCTCTCAAGGTTGAGCCCCTGTTTTGCCCTACAGGCAAGCTCACACCTCATATCAACACTTCTTAGATCATCATTCCTTCAGTGGGCAGCAAGGGCAGATCTTTAAGGAGTCAGCAGCAGAGACCAACCCCTCACCAGCATGAGAAACCAGCAGCCACAGACAAGGGAGGTGGTGCTCAGCTCTGCATCCCTCCCGCTCCTTTACTTGTGGCAGTACCTTCTGCTTTATCCTTCTCTTCTTTCCCCTTGAAGAGTGAAAAATGCAAATAGGAGCTTATAAATTATCAATTCTTGATTGATTTTGCTGAGAAAAGCACATAGAACAATCGCACAAGAGAGGAGAAGAATAATTTAGCATTTCAAGTGGGGAACAGTGATGTTGCTGAGATAGCTTTATGTAGGCAGAGCACTCTTGAGCCACACAGCAGGATCCCCCTGCTCCAGCCTCTTCCTCCAGTCCTCTGAAAACACACAAACAAAACCATAACCTTGTCTAGCTGATGCCTTAAGACACAGAAACCTGTATTTCCATTAGCAGGACAGTGCCCTTCCAGCACAATTACAGTACACACACACGCACAGTTCCATGCACACAGGCTTTCACAGAGAAGAGCCTGTGGTTTGATAGCCCAGGACTAACCCACAGCCTGCGAGCTTATTGCCAGCAGAGCAAGACTTATCCATGAGAAACTACGGTTTCCACCCCAAAAGCTGCATGCCAAGCTAGGCAGGGCTGTTAGAGCAGGTCCCTTGAATCAATCTGTACCAACAACTTGCCACTGCAGATGATCCTTGCAGTTGTGGTCTTAATTGTGGTTTATGCCTAGTCACATACTAGCAGCTCTTGTGGAGCTCTTTTCCACTCCTAAAAAAGGGTTCTGCCAAGTTTTGGTTGCTCTGGAGTTTCTCCAGCATCACATCAAAACTTTCTTTTCTGAGTCTGTGCGGGAAATCAGAGTTTTTTCCCCAAAATTGGGTTATAGTAGCACCCCACTGTCTGCTAAAAGGTTGCACATGTTATGCTTCAACTGTTTCATCAAGACTAGAAATCATACCACACAATGTTCCTTAGACATACATGCAGTTTTTATCTTCTGTTTATGGAATTAGTACAATATTGCAGCTACAATGTTTTCCGGGGTAGATGATGAAACCACCCAGGGATTACCTGCAAATCAGAGGCATGAGAGAGCCAAACAAACCAGGTCACATCGCTCAGAGAGCTGATACCTGGGGACTGAGAGTCTCCAGTGCCAGCACCTCTATCAGCACAGACTTAAGCAAAAGTCAGCCTTGGCTGGAATCCATGATTTACCAGACATGAAGAACAGGAGGCCAACACACCTATCAAAGGCTTTACTCTCTGTCATAACTCAAGGAGCCCTACAGGTGCTCAAGGTTCCTGTTGCACATTCTGGTCATAAACCATCACCTTTCCTGAGTCCCTTGTAAGTATCTCACCAACATTTGGAGCACTGCAGACCACTGGCCTAAACCCGGTGCTAGAGCTAATGCTGAACATGCAATACCCAAAGTACGTCTTAAGCCATAATGCTACAGCAGCAATGGTGTTGGGATTTTATGAATTTGGTTTTTTTTTTCTCTAGATTCACTTCTTCCCATCCCTTCTGTTCTGTAGCTTTTGGCCACACAAGCCCGTTGTGCTAAACAGACAAGTCCAGTAGGTGGATTCTGGACACAACAGAATATTATTTGTTTGGCAGTGAAGATGTTTATGTGTGTGTCTATCTCAGCACTAGATTTCAAATCATCTGGGGTCTTTGCATGGGTTTGGTTCTGAAGAAAAGAGCATTTTCCACGCTGTCTAAACCTGGCTTGCATCTCTTCTTGCCTTTTACAGAGAGTGATTTCATTTTGATCACACAGGGGGGAAAAAAATATATATATATATGTTATTTAGAAATAAATAAAGAAAATGCTGAAAGATGTGATGGCTTGTGGATGGAAAATTATATTCCTTCACAGCTGCAATAATGATCTGATTAGGATCCAATCCCTCCACATCCTTCATGTGCTAAGTCATCTTTACAGAGGTGAAGTGGCCCGAGGGCAAGGGGTGGATGGAGGGGGGTGCATGAAGGGAGGTTCTGATACAATGCAGTACCCAAAGGCTTGTGCTTTCACCCTCTGGTCACCTTACAAAATGAGAAATTTCCTTCGGCACCAAAGCACCTTTTCTGTTGATTTTTGGCAGCAATATCTTTTAAAAAATACAGTTTCATCCCTCAAGAATAATTTATGTGCATATCTGGATCCTCTGCAAGAGCCAGAAATCCAGCCATCCTTTTCAGTCTGTTATTTCCCCTCTCTCCCAGACTTAGCACCTTCCTTGCAAATCTGCCTTTCAGCTCTCTCTTGCTCCTGTTTCCAAGCTGCATAGGAAACCAAAAAAGTGTGCCAGCTCCACCAAGCCGTACTCTGGCTGCTTCTGGCTAGATTTTAGGGATATAGTAAGAATATATTTTTTCCCTTTTTCCCCTTTTCAGAAGTTAATTTCCTCTGATCCAGACAACACCATCAGCCCAGACAAACTGCTGGGGAACTTCCCAACCATTAGCTCCCCTCTTCCAGGCTTCATGCTTGCCTTGATTTAGGACAGGTTGAAACCCTGCTAAGCTCCTCATGCAGTAACGCCTGAACACGTGTGCCAAGTGTGGAATGAGCCATGGGACAAGGTCCAAAGGTGACCCCAGAGCTACTCCGTCATCCTCCAGGAATGACAGATGGAGAGAGCGCTACTTCCCTGCCAGCCTGGGGGAAGTGGCCCTGTCCTGGGAAGCTCTGACCATGACGGAGATGCTGCACTTCCAGAGGGCTCAGCAACTCTGGACTCAGTTCATGACTCATCACAAACCCATCTGATGCGTTGATACCAAGGTGATGCCAAGGTTTCAAATGGATTTGGAAGAAGTTCTGCCTATTTTCAACAGCAGCATGTCCATAGGCATAACCTCAATCCTGTATTGACCTGGACCCATACAGTTACCCCACAAGGCTTTCTAAGTCTGACAAACAGTTGGCATTTTGGGTGTCAGAGAGAAAACAGTCCCCCCTTCTCATGCAACCGCCAACGCTTCTGATCCAGAGGCACAGTGCATGATTTTTTGATGCCAGGCTCCTACTGCTGCTGGTATGCACACTCCCTTCACCACAACAAAAATAATTTCTGCTTTTTTTTTTTCTCTCTGCCCTCTTACTTTCATATTGACTTTTTTTTGTGGCTGAGGAAACACAACCCTAAAGATGATGCAAGGACAGAGGAAGTAGAGCAAAGGAGATCAAAGATTCCAATTTACTCTCGCCCATTCTTTGTAGGAATTGGAGATAGGCTGGCAGTAAAGCTTTAATAGTAGATATTAAGAGGCAAATAAAGGGAATATTTTTCACAATTAACAATCTGACAAACAGACAAAATCACACATGCGTGGCTCTGCCTGCTGATACCCAAAAGGAGGTTTCTGCAGATCTCAGACATAACAACAATCCCTTCCCAGGCCATGGTAGCACCTCTGGTACCCAGAAAACAGGGAGCTTTGCGGGGACTGTAGGTGGCCTTTTTGTTTCCACTACACATGGGTGACAGGGAGGCTTGAAACCCGTGTCAGCTGCAAGGCTTGGGGCCCAATTCAGGTTTTCTAATCCACCTGCATTTGCTTGGGCATGGGACTTCCCAGGCCAGAAACCTCAGCCATGCACAGCTCCGGTGCTGCCAACTCCCAAGGATGCAGGCTATAGAGATGACTCCATCCTTTCCTCACTCCATCCCAGCAGAGCAGGAATATCATCACACTTTGGAACCAACCAAAATGTACCATTAACCTGTTCCTTCAATTCAGGAGCTGGGACACTGGACCAAAGGGAACCCCACGTTAGGTTGCAGACTTGTGCAAGCTAAGGCAGCAGAGCACAGCTGTAATTTGTCATATGCCACCAAGAACATGGTTTGCACAGCCAAGATGAATATTTTTTAGGGCCAGTGACATAAAGGAAAACAAGCTCAGGCCCAAGTGACTTCATGGCCAAAGATTACTGGCTGCAGCCTGCCTGGTCTGTTCACTGCACCGCGATAATGTGGGAGGGCTGTGCTTAAAGCTGTGTGTACAAGAACAGCAGATTCTCTGAGTGCAGCTCAGTCTCCTTCACCAGAGTCATTTGGCTCCAAGAGATCTAAAGACAGATTCAAATATCATGACTGTGGTGTTACACCAGGGAGCACAGGGCAGCACAAACAGCAAAGACTGCAGGCTGGGAACAGCATGAGTTCCAAAAACCTCCAAGAGCTGCTTATGTTGACTGTCAACACAAAAATAAATCATACCCTGTCCCTCTATCCACACACCATCTTATTTTTTTCCACTTACAAGTTCAAATTCAGCCAAATTCATTAGTTTAGGTCACGTTTATGGATGACACATGCTGCACAGCCACAAAACAAAAAGAAAGCTTGGCTCTTGGGTGCAAAATATTCTTCTGCATCCATTGCAGCTGAGGTCACAAGAACAAATTCACTAGGACTTAGCTGGTGCATACTACAGCTTTGTTTCCAACCACAAAACATTCCTCAAAAACAATGTCCAAGAAAGTCAAGAGCTGTTGCTCTTGAACTGTTACGTTTCCCAGGGGTAAGCGCTGGGTTATTGAGTGCAGGGAAGATTGGGAAAAGCTTTTGTTCCTGTCTGGGGATTAATTTGGCTACATTTCTTTCCTCATCGTAAGTTATGTTTTTACTTCTATTTTATGAAAGCATCTAGAGGCCTTTGGGAACAGATGCCCAGAAATAGGGGAGGGGGGGGGGAAATTAAAACAAAATTAAAAATACCCAGCATGATCAGGATTTCTGCCTTCTGCATGGGGATTCTGTTCAGACTCAAGGCAAGGCTCAGCCTGATCACCCCTCTCCCTCTGAGCCCGTTGCCTTCATCTGCATTGCTGGACACCTGCAAATTGGTGTCCTCCTCACCCAGCATACCCCTCCCTCTGAGCTGGTGGCCTCTCGGACCTGCCCCACACCACAGGTCTGAGCAGTGAGACAGCACAAGCCCTGATGCCCAGCACAATCTTTTGTGCTTTTGCATTCACCAAAATGCTTCATGACTTCAGATGCTCCCTTTAAATAAGCAATGAGAAAAAAATCCTCCTCTCCTGCTGCTGAACACAGCCAAGCACAGCTCCCTCCTCCTGCCCCCTTTGCAAATTACCGGGATATTGTCACTAATTATCAGGCTCAACAAGTGAAATTGTGCAATTTGCTACAGACACGCTGGAGAAACGATGTGAAAATGGGGCTCGGAGGAGAGGAGAGTATGGACAGCCTTTGCGGTGGGGTGCCAAGGGACAGCCCAGGGGTGCTGGGTCCTGGCACAGGAAGGGGTCCTGCTGGCAGTGGTGCTGTGTTTGCATTTCAGAGTGTTTGCCTTTTTTTTTTTTTTTATTGTTTGATGTTTACTTCAAGCATCACACTCTGAGGGCTTATAAAGAGGATTAAGTGGTGAGGAGGTCTCACAGAGTTAGGAGGAATTAATCAAGCAGTAATCAGAAAGGAAATTAATCTGAAGAGTTAATTAATCAGTCAAGGCAGGGAGACTGCAGCCAGTCGTCCCTATCACACTTTCCAGGTTGCTATTTCGTGCACCGGCACAGCAGCAGAGAAGGGAAAAGGCAGTCCAGGGTGAGGGGGATGCCCAGCCACCCCTCCACACTAAGGAGAAAGCAGAAGCCTAACTTGGCCAGGGGTTTCCATACCCCCATCCCACCATGCAGGGACCTCAGTGAGAACATCTCCACCCACATGCCATGAGGTGAGCATTTGCCCCCCTCAGCCCAACTCAAAAGTTTCCAAAGGCTGAGGTCATCCATTTCAGAGATTCTTCCATGCTTCAAAGAGGGAAAAGCCTCTTTCTCTTGGAAAAGGGATCTAGATATGCAACCCACAGGTTTTTGATTGCTTAATTGATTCTATACACCCCATGTTTTCCTTCCAGCATCCTAAATAGCCTTTTTAGTTCTTCATTGTTAAACTCTTCTAAATATGCACCGCTGGGGATCACTTCCCTTCACTCTGGTCTAGCTATATTTTATGTATTTAGCTTTTCTTTCTCTTAATCTTTTCTTACAATACATTCCCTGCAGGACCTTAATCATTTTAGTTGCTCTTCTCTGAATTCCATCCAAAAGGCATCAGGCAGAGTGTTTTACAAATTTGCTCTCACCCCTTCCAGGCTGCATTTTGACTAATGCCTCTTTCCCTTGGGATGAGACATACCCTATCACAGGCTGCCTGATCAGGGATGCTCAACCTTCATCACAGCCTAAAGCACTTGGGGGAGGAAAACTCCCAAAACTCACAGGGGCTGCAACACGATGCATCTTTGAACTTACAAAACCTAAGCCAGTTTGCAAAGACATTTGAAATCTCATTAACTTCACCATTATTATTATTATTAGATTCTTTTTATGCACAGAGTAGACATTTTAATTGCCTGGATGTGGATAGCAGCTTCTATTGTCTGTTTTATAGACTGCAAAGATTCATCTGTGTGTGCTCTCTCACACCTGCCTCCAGGAGGTACAGCCAGTTCAGGGTTATCCAGCAGCCCCAACCTAGCTCCTTCAAAGCCCCTTCTGCAGAGGCTTATTGGGGCTGTTACCTTCTCAAACCCCAAGCCAGTTCATCTCTGTCAGGTCACATTATCCCACAAAACCACAGGGTTCCCCCAGCATCAGCAACCCAGGTACATGCCATGCTGAATAAGGAAACAGAACTCAGACCAACATTCATCTCACTGAATTAGGACATCTCTGTGGTTAAGGGGCAGGAAGAGATCTCCATCTACAATGTCAGGGCAGAGTGACCTGCCTGGTGCAGGTGGTACCACTTCCCAAGGATTCAGGACACGACAGAAGTGTATATCATAATAGTCCAGCATCAAGCATAATAGTAAATACACAACTTTCTTCCACAAAAACTATGTCAAAATAAAAAGAAAGAAGCTTCATTTCACAAGAAAGGACCTGTGGGACTGAGAGCTGGTCAGGAGGTTGTGATGTGCAGAGACGAGGAGTGACTAGAGAGAATTCAGCTGCACTGAGGATGCTGGGTGGGGTTTAACTGACCACTTTCAAAGAAAGATCTCCATCAGTAGACAGCCCCAAAAAGTGGCTAGAGCAGCCTCAGCAGAAACTACATCCCTTCCAAAGCTTCAACAGCAACTTAAGCCATTAGAGCACTCATTCTTGTCATCCCATTTCCTTCATACCAGTTTACTTCCAAGGAAGACTGGGAAGGGCTACCTACTCTCCTTGCGCAGTTCCCTTTTTTTACAGAGAGCTCCCACATTACCCAAGGCTGTCCCTCCCTCTAAACCGTGAACTTGTCTCTTTTTGCTTTTGATCCATAGATGCTATTTGCACATATCCTTTAGAATGAAAAGTGACATGAAAAAATAAAAGTGAAAAAGGCAAAAAATCACTTCTCTTGTCTAAAACAAAGTTAAGCACTGCAGAGTCCGGAGAGAATGGTGAGCTCCCCTTGACACAAACATATTTCTGGTTATCCTGACCCAGAGCAGCAGCTCCCCCAAGATAATTTTTTCAGGGAAAATCCTGCTCTTCTCCTACCCCGCCTACGCTGCCTGTCTGTAAACAGCTGGACCCATTTCATTATAACCCACTTCTACTGTGGCTGCCGATTATAAAAAATTGAATTTAATAATTTATCGCCTGCCCAGCACTGCAGCACTCTAACCACCAACAGGTATCCAGACTGCTGCTTTGAGCTGGAAATCACCCCCTTCAGAGCCAGAGTCTCAGATACCTCAGCAATCAATGTGCCTTGGTGTGGTACCCCAAGAGCTGAAATGAAAAGAGATGCCACTGCTCCTCTCCACACTACTAATGGCACAAAGAGGGCACATTAGCACACAGCAGCTTCTTCCTTTGATGTCCCCCTGCCCTCCTGGCTCCAACAGAGACTAAGGAGTGAAGATCTATTCCCTGGGGGCATTGCCACTGTGTACTGACTTTTAGGGGTGCAATGCTTTTTATTTCGGCTTTTCAGGTGGCAGTTTAAAAGAGAGGGCATTAACCCCTTACCTACCATCTAAACCCCTACAGAAGGACCCCACAGCATTGCCTGCACCACATCCCTGGGTCCCGCAGAGCTGGTGATGTATAGGTGAAACACTCCACAATAAACTGAAAGAATAAACACCGTGCACATACACACAAATATGTAAGCTTGGATATAAATATGCACAGACAAATGCACACCCTCTCAGATGATGTTATCAACTGCATTACTCCCCCAAATCCCTGAAGAGCAGTAGACCATCTCCAAGGTCATATTAGCATGGAAGTAATGTAATTCCATTACCCAGGCTCCTTTCCCCTCTCCTAGTTTTCTATGTTGATGTTTGCTCTCTTGATTTTAAACACCAATCGTATATCTTGTGGCCCAGCCTGGGAGCGCTTTGCTCAAGTGGTAGTAAACACATGGCTTAATTCACTCAATCTGCAGGGGGAAAAAAAAGAAAAAAAAAAAAGGAATAAAGCAAGCTTTTCCTGCATGAAATACCCGTGTCCGCCAGTGCGATGATCGACACAGGGCGTGCTGGAAGCTGCCGTAACTAACTCGGGCTCAGGGAACAACCAGAGCACGCAGGGTGGTAAGCAGAAAATCTGTACATGCTGCTCTTGTCAGGAGAAAAACATCCAAGTGGCTGTGGTTCAGCTGCCAACAATGTGCTGTGTGAGCCTCCCAGTGCAGGGATGCAGCTCTGTGCTTGTGCTAAAGGGTGTTGGCTGATTCCCCAGGTGAGGGATGTGGTGCCCAACACCAGAGGGAGGCAGGGTAGGAGGGTGAAGCAGCCAGTAAGGCAAGCTCAGAAGAGAGTGGGGATGGAGGAGAGTGCAGGCAGAGGCACCAAGGCCACTCTGCCCCATGGCCAGCAATACAGTCCACACAAGCCCTCTGACAGGTTTTCCAAGGAGTTTGTCCTTCACAGCAGAGAAATGTTAAGAGAGTTGGGTCCTTGGGATCATAGCACAGAAAACCTCTTGGAAACCTGAATCCACTTCTCCAATCCAAGCCTTAAATCACCCCATGTGGGACACCATCCTCCTCTATGCTCCCAAAACTTTCCTAACCCATCTACAAATCTTCCTGAAGTTCAGGCCATTGTTCCGTGAGGAACCTCCCCCTCCTGGATGGCAGTGGATGGAGCCTGCAGTGATTAGTCTCATTAAGCCTCTGCAAAAGCTACTCTAGCATCAAACTGATGAACTGTCCAAGACAGACTTGTTAGCAGAAGATAAACGAAAATCCAGCTGTGGTATTTTAACAGGCTACAAGGTGTCATTTCTACCTGGATGGCCCTTAACCCCTTGAATGCTCCAGATGGCTCATATGTCTGCCAGTCAAGAGTAGGGAGCCTGTCTCAGTCCCCAATCCTGTTTCAGTCCCCAAGCCTTTTCAGTCCTGGTTTTCTCATAGAGACCACACAAACTTACCCACTCTGAGTTACTGTGAGTAAAGCCCATTTCCTCCAATGAAACATTTTATTAAGTACTATTCCTTGCTCTCATCATACATACCTCAGCGCTCGTTAGACATTAAACCCAGGATTGACGAAGGATGTTTGAGGAATTTCAGTAGGATTTGTCTATTAATTCCCTTTGCTACTTTTTAAACTCCTGTGCTTAGGAAATGCTGGCACACATGTCCTTCTCAACAGGTGGCCACTAATGAAATTATCTACCAGCTGCTTTCTCAGTAAAGCTCAGCTAATCTGGTAAGAGGAGCACATATCCCCCAAAAGGTACCACTGAGATAGTGGGGCTCAGAGCTGCTGTCACAGCTCAGGGAGGCTGGAAGGCTGGAATAGGGGTGCATCCCTGGATCCTCCCTCCTCCACAAGTGCACACACAGCATCTCCCACCTACCAGCCTGCATTTCCCATGTCTGAAGCAGAAGGAAAGGCACAGACACAGCAAAAGCCTGATCTGTGCATTTATGATACAACCCAGAAATAAGAATGAACAACCTCAAAGAGATGAGGACTGATAGTTTCTTTATCCTCTAGGAGCCAATATTTACTAGAAACATTTCCCTCAGCCTACAACTTCTAGGAAATTACAGCTTGATAACCTGACAGTTTTATTTGGTACCACAATGTGTTTTACCCCCCGCGCTTCAACAGCTGCAGCACAAGCACAGAGCCTGCAGTGCTCCTGTTTGCTCAAAACACGTGCAGGAGTGTGCACACGTATTTTCAGGCTCTCAGTGTGTAAGTCCAAATTCAAATCTTCAGACCTGTAATAATTCAGGAAGGTACTGAGGTAGTTTTGTTGAATCTGCTCTGAGTGTGATGGAGACATGAGGTTAATAACTGCAGGCTTCCACGCAGTTCCCCCAGCTCTGCACTAGCACAGGTTTGTGTATTTTGCATTTGTTTTATCCCTTCTTAATCAAGACAGCCATATGTACCTTCTCAATAATTTAAACTGACAGAACTGTGCTGGATTCTGTATCAACCAAATGTCTTTATCAAGACAACATCTTTCAGTAGAAAGTTTCAAGGACTCCAGTGTGTACAGTGGAGCCACATCCGTGGGTAACGCATCTCCCATAGTCGCTGTCGTACTAGCCAATAAAAGAAATCCAAATTCAGCCACCAACCTTCCATCTCCCACACCACTAACCAAAATGGGAAATGCTTGCTGCTCTCTCCTCTCTCCAGCCTCCTCCTGCTTTCCCCGTTCACACTCCAAAAAAAGCCAGAAGCACTGCTTTCCCTCCTCCTCCACTGATCAAGACATGCCAGCACGCTTGGGAAATCATTAGCGCAAATTCCAGCCAAGATTATCTATCCTTACAGAGCCTGCCCTACAGCAAGTCTCCCTCCAGCCACTCCTGGCCTCTGCAGCATCATGTAGATAAATTGGCACTTACCACCAGCTACTAACAGCTTCATAAAGCATCTCCCCACCTTTATCCCTGCTCTGCAATGCCTGTGCTCCGTGGTAGAAGAGACTGGAGTTCCCTCCTTCCCCACCTGCTTGGTAAGGGTGACATGAAGCATTAGGCTGTCAAATACATGCCTGGACTGCTGCATCATCTCTCCCTCATCCTTCCACGTCCTCATTTCTTCTCATCTCCCAGCTGCAAACTTCACAACATCTTTGTATCTCACAATACCCCATAGAGAGTGATGGTGAAAGGGCCATAAAATTTTCAGAAGACACGCACACCACAGAAGAGAGCTCATAGCTCCCAAAGCATGTGGGCCTTTGTATGCACATGCCAGCTTAACACAGACATCTGAAAGTAAAATACTTGGAAATGGCTCCTGGGAAAAGCACTCAAGAGCTGAGTTCAAGATTGAAGGTTCTCTGCTAAGAATGGAGGATGTTAGAAGACCTCCAAGTTATCCTGAATTTGCACAAAAGCCGGACAGCTTTGAAAACCACAGATGAGTAAAAACAAAAATGTAAAGGTAAAGCCTCATCCAGGAATAATGCCTAAATTTTTACCAATGATTGGACACCAGGATTCACCTTCAAGGCACAGTTTTCAGGCACCATCCAGTTTCCCTGCCTGCATCCAGGAAGGCTTCCAAAGGTAGGTATCAAAGCAGAGCAGCACAGCAACGAGGAGCTTGAACTAATGTACCTTTTGCAAAAGGAGAGCTTACACAGCTTCCTGCAAACTGTCTCATAGCAAGTAAATAAATGCCAGATTTTGTCTCATTCAAATAATAAAATAAAGTATTAAATTAAAAAAAAAGAGAGGCACCTGGCAGACATTCAAAGGCCCAGTAGCACACGTTAGTAAAAGACTAAATCAAGTATTTAATAACATCTCTCCTCTTTTAGAAGAAAAGCAGAACCTCATTCCTTTTTGGCAGATTAACACAAAGCCTGCCCATATGACTGGTCCCAAAACCACCATCTGAAACTCTGGCAAAGCTCTGGCAGGAGCAAACACAAGCAAGACACCCTTTGCTGAAGCATCCCAGAACCCAACACAGATTTCAGCTCCTCTGTTTGGAATGCACTTAAGAGGTAGTGACTTTTTTTGGTGCAACCTGATCACAGCGAGTTCAGCAAAACTTAAATCAATGCCTTTACCTATACATATCAAAAGCTAGGAAGGTTCCTTGCTTTACCCTTACAACTTCAGTTTTAATATGCCAGGGTGGAATACATGTGCTCTGCTGATGAGGGGTTTTGGCACATGCTGACATCCCATTAACTCCGATATCATGTTAACAGACAGTAGCAGCCAAGAAGCATTACTTGAAATCTTTAAACAGAGAGAATAAGCCCAAATCGCTTCTAAATACACCAGCAGCATAATAAATTTAGATAGAAGAGAAACATAGTGAAGACAATATGTTTTGTTATTAGGAACTAAATAAGAATATAAAAAAGGGGAAAAAAAAATCTAAAATTCAGTTGCCCTGAAGCAGTGGAGTGGAAAGGGATTTCTGCCGACATGCAGAAGTAAAAGGCTATATCTAATTTCAATTTCTATCACAATTCTTTAGATCAAAGGAGATTGAGAGCAAACAGGAGATAGAGGAATTAAGACTCTTTAAATATAAATAAAGCATAAAACAAAACAAAACACCAGAAAGGAATAAAATTAAAGAATGGTAAAAAAGCTAAGAAAATTCTTACTGGAAAATCCAGCAATATTTCCTCTCTTGGTCTCACACATCAAGGGACAGACCAGAGCAGGAGACTCAGCAAAAACACTCAGCAGCCCAAAAGGCATGAAGTCTCATTACCAGATGCTGATACCAATTTAATTCCAGGCTGAAAAACTTGTCAAGAAGGCAGAAGCTCTTTAAATCTGTAAAGACTCTTCCCTTTATATACAAATATACCCACACAGCTTGTATTTGCTCTTCTGGCTGGTGTGCAGAAGAAATTAATAAACCTAACTTTAAATTTATAGTGAAAAAATCAAAGGAAATATTTAGAAAAAAATTATTTAAGAGCTTAAATGATAGTGGAATTGAGAGGATGAAGCAGTTGGTCTATAAAAACAAATCATGCTGAACTACCTTCAATGCCTTATTTTCCCCTGATTGAATTACAAAATTAGTCAATGAAGACTGCAATATATTTGATGATATCTCAGAAAAGAAAATTTCTTGAAAAATTAATTCAAACTGGCTTGGATATGAGCACTGTCATACTAATAAACAGTAAATTTGATTTACATGGCTCTTCTCTTCTAGTGCCAGTCTGGGTGGCATAACTATAGCAAGGCTTTAAGCCAGTTCCTGTGGTGATATGTGTCTGTTTACGGGGTCAGGTCGGACAATAATAATTTCTGAAGCCACTACTCATGTGGAGGCTCAATAACTGGACAGAACTGGTTCCTTCTCACCAGCTTGGCTGCCCTTCCCTAAGTCAAGACACACCAAAGGCACAAAGTCACACAGGGGCAGTGCACCCTTTAAGCAGAAAACATGGGCAGGAGTAGGAAAAACAAGATGTAAGCTTCAAAAATATTAATCTCCCCCCCCCTCCCCCCCAAGTTTTGGCAATAAATCACCAATTCACTGGGAGGCAGAAACCTGCAAAACAGTTAACTTCCAGATGGACTGGTTGAGATCCCAGACTGTAAATGGGTTATGAGTCTGTGAGGGAGCAGGACAGCAGGATCATGCTCTCCACAAGGAAGAGGTGTCCTCATCCAGCACCAGGGGGAGCAAAAATTACTCAGAAGGGTAATCCTCAACCCTTCTGGGTACAGGGCCAGGAGCCTCCCACACACCAGGGAACTTCAGCAAAAGGCAACAGCGAAAAAAACCCGTGGTGACGATGCTGGATGGACTGAGCTGGAATGAAAGAGGGTTTCCATCCATACCCTTGGAAAGCCAACTGCAGTGGACCTGGGGACAAAGAACCAGGGGGATGGGGTGTAAAAGCATGTAATGAACAAAGTTAAATAAACAGACTGGGTAGTTTTCTGGCTGTAGCTTGCCCTGCTCCTCAGTCAAGCCCCAGAGCCCTTTTGGTGACCAGCACAGAGCAGCACAGGGACCCTACAAATGTTCTGACAGCTCTCAGCAGCTGGTTTCCCACCTTTGCACCTCACCAGTGGAAAGGGTATCTGCCCTTTCCTGCTGTGCCAGAGTCCCTCACTGGCTGCTCAGGCCTGCTGCAACATTCCACTGCTGTGTGCACAGGGATGGCCATGGGAATTTACCCAAAATCCAACAAAAAAAAAATTTACAGAAATTGATTAGGAAATCAATAAGAATAAATAGACCATTGTTGCCTCAAAATTATGATTTTCTGTCTCATCATTCCTACGACCACTGTGGATAAAGCCATGCTTTGCTTTTTTTGCACAGACCATGCACCTGCTGATTGCGGCAAACTCAGCTCCGCTTTTCTCTTCCCAAAGCAGGAGCCCACTGGAAGCACTGCAGCCCTTAGGTTGGACCGAGGAGCATGCCTGGATGCCAGAAGAAGGTGCCAAGAGACTCCTAAGCAAGGGGTGAACAGATCTGACCATCAGCTCCTGCATTGTTCTGGGGCCTGGGAGGAGGAGAGGCAGCAATCGGCCCACGAGGAGGAGAACCTGCAGCTCCAATTCACATCTTTGCGCTGCACAGTGAGAAATGTGTCTGAGCCCAAGGGCAGCAGTGCCTTTACCTGCCTCCCTGAGTGCCGGCTCCACTTAGTGTAATGATTATTAAGCCCTGTCAGCAGATATGAAACCAATGGACGCAGCTCCACAGGCAAGTGCTTCGAGAGCCACCGTGACGCCCCTGCTCGCGGGTTTTCATTATCCATCTGGAAAATTGTGGATGTCACAAGAGTTTTCAGAGCATCCAGATGAAATGGTCTTGTCAGCAACAAAAAGGCCATCTCTCCCCTGCCCCGATCCCAGCAGCTGTCTCAGCACCACAGGCTCCCACATGAGCTTTTCATCAGGACATTGATGCCATCAGTGCCGAGGACCCTCGCTGGCACACTGCCCACCCTGGAGCTACTGCAGCACCAGCATCTCAGCTCACGCTGTGTGAACCTTACAGTAAGAGAAAAACAGGGTGAAGGAAAACAATGTTTTTCCTCTCACACTAATTCACAGCCTCTTGCCTGACTCTTGACTGCATTAGGCTGGGAAGAGCTTGCAGTTTGCTGGGGAGGATGAAGCCTGCGCTGGGACAGAGAGAAGGTGGAGAGGCAGGTTAAACAGCATCAGCTCCTCCTATAGCGTGTTCAGGCGGAATGAAAAGAGAGCCAAAGAGTTTTTAATCCAAAGTTGAAGCAGACATATCCCTTTTCTCTGCTGTAATTGTATGGTTTTTAACCTTCTGCAGTTTTTGAAGCTGTGCATTGCTTTGTTTTGAGTGTCATCGAAGGAGATGTGACAAAGCCACCTGGCCAGAGATCATGCTTTTCAATGGGCAACTCATCCAAAATGGCTTTTTCCTATTTTTGGTAGGGAAAGCCTCTTGCTGGTCACTAAGTGAGGTCTTTCAGCAAGTTCAGAGGGCAGCCAGGAGAGCCACAAAACCTCCTCTGCACCAGGGTGCCCGGAATGCAGGGCTGCAGTGTAAGGGTCCTGATGTGAAACAGTCCCTTCCAGAAGAGGTTGGTAACTCCTGCAGATGCTGGGCCAAGGGAAAAACAATGAAGAAAAGCTTTTTTTGAGCTACCAGGTTCCAGCAGATACAGGGAGCAAAGAGGCCATGAGACACAGATTATGTCCATGAACACAAGCTCCATGTTCTTGTCACACCACAAGCCTGAGCAGGGGAAGATCCTGCAAAGGATTCAGGGCCTGAATGTGAAGCAGAGCACATTGATGGATGATGACTGTGCTGGGATGAGTTTTTGTGGGTGCACTGGACGTCATTCCCAGCATAGTGCCACTCAATGCACCCTGATGGTAGCCGCGTCTCATACACAGAGCCCAAAGGGAGACCTGTGGCCAAAGGCAGCGAGACCTCCCAAATCCTTTTCCTGAACCACAAGCTGGGTTCAGGGTAAGGGAGTATCCCTTCTACTCTCCTCCATTATCCAAGGCCATAGCACAGACTCAAGACTACTGTCCCAAACAGAAACGGTGTTATAACCCTGCTCCTCAAACACAAAATATGAGAATCCAAAAGTGATTTATTCTTCCTATGCACAAAATACTACCCAGGTGCTTTTGTGTACAGGCATTATCTTCTGGTCCATTGATTTTTAATAGCATGGTTGTAGATTGAAATTAGACGCCTGAGCATCCCACTTTCATCAACAGATGCTAAATACTGGTGCTGCTGATGGAGATTTTTGGAACTGTCCTGGACACAGACAAGCTCTTTACAGCACCACCAGAACTAGAAGCTGGAGATGAAACAAGCCCATTAGAGCACCAGATGCTCCAGTGCTCTCTACAATTTGCTTCTTCAATGATTTCACCAGTCGAAACGTGAACAGCCCAGGTGACAGCTCTCATCCATTCCCTTCGGAGGTTATTCTGCTGCCTCCAAATTTCTTGGCACTCCTTCAAGCACATTCAGCCCAGGTTCAAAACCAAACTGCACCATTCTCTTTCTTCTCTCCATTTGCCTTCACAGCACCCAAACATTTCCCTTGCCAATCCTGCCATTTACATTGCAGTCACCTGTCCCTTAGCAAAGCACAAAGTTCTCCTGCTCCAGCATTGAAGGACAGAGTGACAGATCTCTGCATCCCTGGCTGAACACCACATAAATGAATGACAATGTCACAACAAGTCACGAGGAGGAAGAGGTGATAAACTCACCAGGGACATCCTCCCAGAGGATCATTTATCAGCATTAGCAGTAGCAAAATTTTTGTCAAAGAATAATTGGATCGCTGCAGTACAGACAAACTACAATTAAAATATTAATTAAAGCCCTTTGCTTCTTCTCACACTGCCCTGCACCTTATTAAAGCCACATCAAAGTTGACATTTAGTTTTCTGGTTGTTGGTTGCCTTCAGAGAAGCACAAGAGAGTGCACAGGACACAAGGCCTGAAGAGATGATGGGTCTTCATCAGACTAGTCATACTAACAAAAACAAAACAAAAAAACCACACCCCAAAAAAAAACCCAAACAAAAAACCAACCAAAAAAAAAAAAAAACCCACACCTTAATAAAAAATTAAATAAATGAATGTCAACCTCTTTCCAGCACCTCGGCTGGCAGTTCACATGAACGCAGAGTCACAGGTAAGACGAGGGTCACTCTCACAGCTTCTGACAACAGAGTGTGAGAACCAACTGTGAGAGTCAGTCATGAGACACCTGCTAATGCTGACCTGCCCCGGGCAAACACTGCCTGTGCTGCGGGGCTCCCTCGGGGCAAGGGGTGCACCCGGGGTCGAGCACCCGCCTTGGGACTGGAGCAAACACGAGCACCTGTGAGTGGAGGATGTCACACAAGGGGAGGGAATACCTGCAGGAACATGGCATGAAGGAGGCTTGGGACTTCTAGGGTCACCTGAAAACTACTGATCTACCTTTTTTTTTTTTTTTTTAACTGCTTTTAGTAGTTGCCTAAAATAGACACCTAGGGTTTGCAAAAGCCACTGGAATAAATAATGGCTGGTCAATGCACTTTACATTTCCTTTATAAGTAACCTATTAATACTTCTGGGAGTGGGAAAATGCTTTATTTCTAGATCTAAATAAATCTTGACCTTGTGCTAACCAATTCTTTTTCAGGGTCATTTGATGCATCTCTAGCCCCTCTGGATGCATCTCTCCAGCCAAGGGTGGCTCCCTGCTACTTCAGACAGCAACAAGCAACAGCATCACCCCATCTTTTCAAGCCTTCACCTGACCAATACCACCTGGGACCAAAGGACAAGGGATGTGACCATTTGACTGCTAGAGTGAGAGCAGATCTGCCTTCGCAGAGAGGGGAGGCAGAAGCAGAAGCCTTGTCACAGCACTTCAAGGGACAGATGGCATCTCCGAGTTTTGCCAAGGAGCCAAAGGCTTCGTAGCAGCTTTCCCTTGCTTCCACCATACTGGTTACAGACTGCACAGTGTAGCAGAGGGCAAGGTACTTATCATGGAATCATTAAGATTGGAAAAGACCCCTAAGATCATTGAGTCCAACCATTAACCTAACACTGCTAAGTATACCTAAATCATGTCCCTAAGTGCCACATCTACATGCTTTTTGAATGCTTCCAGGGATGGTGATTCCACCACTTCCTTGGGCAGCCAGTTTCAAAGTTTGACCACCATGTCAGGGAAGAAATTTTTCCCAATACCCAATCTAAATCATGTCCTCTTGTCCTGTTTCTTGTTACCTGAGAGAAGGGACTGACCTCCCCCTGTCTACAACCTACTTTCAGGTAGTTGTAGAAAGTGATATTCATCATTGCTTTATCACCTTGAAGGCATTAAATAAATAAATATAAAAATAGCACAGCTTGCACTTCAGCAGAGTATAAACAGGTATTTATAGAAGGAAGCCCCAGTGAAACCACATGCCCTTTCAATCCACTTCCCAGGCAAACAAACCCAAGTAATATTGAGGACTAGAAGTATATCAAGGGTATTTTCAAACAAACAGAAGGATACCAACACGGAGAAGCTCTGAGCTCCATCAGTCCCACACAGCCACTCTGCTCAGGTGTTTCAGGGGGCTCAGCCCCTCAGCACTGCTGAGCTCTGTGCATCACAGTTCCAGGCTCAAAGAACACAACAGCAATGAGTTCCCATTTCCAGGTCATTAATATGGTGAGCCATACATCCTGGAGTCCCTGTGGTTAGCCGTGGCTGCTAATGCATGGTTGCCTCTCTCCCGGAGCCGTGCCAGACTGATAGTACTTTGCTCTTTCTTCCTGCTCCTGGTACATGGCAAGCTCCCAGGAGGAAGGAATGAGAGAGCCCTGATCACAGATTTCTCCTGAGCAAATAACCCTTACTGTGCAGGTCATCCAACTTGCAGAGGGTTTTTTTCATGCCCATACAACTGCAAACAAATAATTTGGAG
>NW_020955351.1:872921-877181 GCF_003031625.1 Empidonax traillii
TTGCACGAGCTGGTCCTCTTGAATCAGAACTCTGGAATTGTTCTGCAATCGACTCAGCGGACAGTTGCCATCTGTTTATGGAAAAAAATGTTAATAACCCCCAATCAAAATCAAATGGGCAACTGCTTTAAGTACCTTTTAACTAACACTAAATTACAATGGAACAGCTCTGCAAGTACTTCTGACATCCACAGGCACATCAGCAGTGCCAGCACTTTGATCAAGGCTATTAGAGCAAATATCAAATGAACTGATAGTGATGTGATTTCTCAAACATTACAGAAAGCGTGGGCAGTATTTATTTACTGTTTGTTCATTTCTCCCCCATCTCCTTGCTGTTTGTGCTTATTCAAAACCAAAACATGCATGTGCATGTGTACAGACGTACACACTACCCACCACAGCAGACCCCGTGAAAGCTTTATCCCCTGTGTTTAGTTTTTCTGTCCAAGGCAGAAATTCCATATGAATTCTCTGATGCCCAGAAAGGCTTAGGGCATTTTTACTGGTGCAGCATCACCTGAGTTGTCATTCAGTCTAGCTCCCTTATTTCCATGATGCCTGAAAAGGCATCTCTAATTCTCTCCCCTCTCCTCTGGGTGAAACAGAGATCCAAAAGCTGCAGCACAAAAACGGAAAATCCAGGCAGGCAGAGCTGTACACACATGCCTGCATGTGTGCTAAGAGGCAGCATGATCACATGCCTTATTTCTTTTGGAAATCAGATTAAAAATCAATTGACCCTTTGCCAACTGTAACCAAGTCTGAACCATTAGCTGGCGCTGGCTCCACCTGATGAAGAAAACCTCTTTTGGACAACGCAAGTAGTTTTTAATCTCAGAGCCTGGAAAGCAGTTCATCTCAACAAAACGACAAGTGCTCTTGTCTCTGGATTTTCTCTAGCACCTTTCTCTGCATATCTCAGCTAACTCAATTTGGATTTTATTGAAGTTGTGCAGCACCAGGAATACATCACACATATATGCATGAGCACACGTTCTTTATCCCAAGGCACTTGCAAATATAAGAGAAAACAAGTAAAATGAGAATATATTGAGTCCATCAACCTCAGCATTTACACTGCCTCCATAGCTGTGCCATCCAAATGTTTTGTATGTCACAGAATTTTTCTCTGCCATTGTTGTTCTTTTATGAAATCTAATTTTTGTTAGTCCTGGGACTTGCATGTGGTTTTTTTATTATATTATGAGATTTCATTTCCTGTCATCTACTGGGATCAAACTTTGATTGGAAGACACAGTTTACAAGGCTTGCAGTGACAAGCCTGACCCCAGAAGGTGAGGTGTAAATCCCTTCACGTTGGGTGGGCAGTCAGGGAACGTGGGACACCGAGCCCAGAGTTGGAGCAAGCAGGATGTCAGGCTCCTTACTCCCATGCAGTATATCTTACCCGGAAAAAAAAAAAATTCCCCTGGGACACACAGTAAACCAAAGGATTCGGACTCCAAATTTTGTGTTTGGCAATAACCTTTTCTTTTTCCCACAATAATATAAGGCTTTAAATAGCACCTCAGTCCCCACCCCCAGAATACATCACCCTTCAGCAAGCAGTTGCAGTCCATTTCTGCAACTTCAGTGTGTCTCAGTTTTAACATTCACTTTTCCCAGTGGCTTTTCCCTCACTGCCTCTGTGTTGCCCATGTAACACCACTTTTTCACAAAAAGGAGCTTTGTTTGCCATTTCCCCGCCGCCTCCACCAGCCCAGCTCCAGCGATCTCCCAGCTCCCCCCAGCTGCCTCAGCCCACCCCCTGTTCCCTCCCAGCTACGGGAGCCAAAGCCGACAGGCGGCCAGAAAGGGGATCTGACCTCCGCCGTTCCGTGTTAATGAATGCCCTCTCAGGGGGGAGCAGGGGAAGGCGAGGGGGATGGCGCCCAGCCAGCCTCCGCAGGCTCAGCTGAGGAGCACAGCGCGTCAGAGCCCCTTTCAAAGGAGCTTTTGTTGGTGCCACCGCTCCAGCCCGTCGTTGGCACACTTGGCACCGCAGGCTTTCCCACCGCTTGGCTGCTGCTGGATCAGTAACTGGGTCGTAAGCAGAGCGATGGCTCTGACAGGTCCCTGGTGCAACATTCCAAGGGTGTGCTACCAGCCAGAAGAGGACAAACGTGGACACGCCGTCCTCTCATAGTCCTCCCCCAGCACATGTGCATCAAGACACAGCAACTTTCTTTACAGCAAAGGCAGCGGGGGTGTTGGACACTTGGCAGCCCATTAGTCTGGTTCTAAGGCTCGTGGGCAACCCAGAAGGTTGGCCCAGGGGGCCTTCCAAACCCAACGTGACATCCAACCCTGTCAGTCCAAGTTCACCTCTCTCTAAGAAATAAACCATCTGCTGAACACTAGGAGAAGCAGAAGGAAAAAGATGTTCTCAGAAAGACTCATGAGGTGCTGTGGGTAATGTGTCCAACACGAGTACACAATGTTCTGCATCCGTGACAAAAACAACAGTAAAAACCTGCTCCTGCAGGCCTGCCAAGCTGGGATTTCAACAAGTGGCAACATATCAGCTGGCGGTGAACAGCTCCTGAATCAGGCAACGATGCACTTTCCCAAAAAGACTCAGGGTTTGGAATTTTTTTTTTTACTTAGTAAATGATAACATGCTGGGTGCCATAAAGGACAGTTCCTGTCCAAGAATTGATTGATAGTGAGGGACCCTGAGGAAAGCCTGATGCAAAAAGGGGAGACACAGGCAAAGCCTGGTGGTGTAGCAGCTGACAATGATGTTAGGGCTAAAGAAAACAGTAAGGTAGAAGAGATGCTAAGGAAAAACAGGAGGCTCAGAGTAGGTAGGATCATGCGCTAGGGAAACTGTCCACAGGGCATGAGAATTCTCAACCTCCAACAGGGAGCAGAGTTTGGGCAGTGTGAGTAGGCGGTGCCTATGATATTTGTAACTCTTTAATGAGTTATCTCTCTGTTTTTTAAAAATGTATTTAGGTTCTGTCAACTCCATCTCTCCAAGCAACGTCAATAAAACTTGTAGAAACTTTGCAGGGTTGTGGTTTCATATCCAAATTGGAAGAAACACAGAATAATAAGGATGAAAGCAGGCTTTTCTGGTTAAACAATTTTGCCTCCCAAAAACCATACACACAAGGGCCCATCACGGCACCCCGCTGTTTTCTGGGAATGCAAAATATCCACTGACACGCTTATCCAAACACCTCTAAACACATACACACATCTGTTCACCAAGACTCATTACTCACATCAGGCTCACTTCATTCCTCTTTGATTCTTCCATTAGGGTCAGATGTTACTTTTCCTTTTTATGTTTGTATCTCTAAGCTCCATCAGTGGCTCAAGCACTTCCAAAGTGTTCTGACAAATCCCTCCAGAAGGCACGTAACATCATCCCAGTTTTACAGATGGGGAAATTACAGCAGAGACAGAGGTTAAGAGAGCTAATTGCCTATGGACACTGAGTCAGTAGAAGAGCTGGGAATTGATCCCAGGAACCATGTCTTCCATTCCTGTACTCCACCCACTAGTCAGTACACCCCACCAGATGGTTCTTATCATTGGACATATGGACTAAATATTGCTAAGTTGGTGTAGAGGATTCACTACTTAATTAAATGTCCTGTCTTTTATCTCCATAGGATGCATAGGAGAAACTCCAGCCAGAATCCCATCTGGACCCACTCAGGAAATGTCTACGTAAAGCAAACAAAGCCCTGGGCAAGCACAAGGAGAATTCCCAAATCCATCAACCTGCCCTGCAGCACAGACCACAGCAAGGCCAGGAAACAGGCTCTGACTCGGGAGCCTTGGGAGAAGCTTGTGTTTGTCAAAGCCTGGCTTCAAACAGTGTATGCATGAGCCACCAATTAGGCTGGGAACTACTTTGTCATGTGAAGGCTCTTCCTCTAGCCTTCACTGGGCACCACCAACGCTGCCCAACTGGAGATACCAGCAGAGTCACAGAAAGCAGATGGCACAGAATCATCTGCTCTGACATTAGCTCTGTCACATCACAGAGCTGGTGTTGGTAAGACACAGAGACCAGTTCTGCCTGGCAAATGTCAGATGCCTTCTCACTTTCCAGTCACTATCAAGGACACTTGAATAAGTTTTTAAAGTCATTATTTTGTAACGCAGAGAAGGAAACCTTTCATCAGAGCAGCAGCAGAAACAGACCTTCCACACCACTGCCTTCCCAGTATGCACATTACAAACTGACAGCAGCATCTCTGTCCCCACCCACAGACAGTCACAGAGAGGGTCCACTTGCCT
>NW_020955351.1:877202-881600 GCF_003031625.1 Empidonax traillii
TCTCATATATTTTTTTTTTTTTGCCCTTTAAAGGTGAAGTGATAATTGCATGATGAAGGAGGAAAAAAACAAAGCAAAAAACAGCCAAAAAAAAATCCAAATCAACAAAAGCAAAAAGACAGGCACCCGAGATATCTTTGCACGAGCTGGTCCTCTTGAATCAGAACTCTGGAATTGTTCTGCAGTCGACTCAGCGGACAGTTGCCATCTGTTTATGGAAAAAAATGTTAATAACCCCCAATCAAAATCAAATGGGCAACTGCTTTAAGTACCTTTTAACTAACACTAAATTACAATGGAACAGCTCTGCAAGTACTTCTGACATCCACAGGCACATCAGCAGTGCCAGCACTTTGATCAAGGCTATTAGAGCAAATATCAAATGAACTGATAGTGATGTGATTTCTCAAACATTACAGAAAGCATGGGCAGTATTTATTTACTGTTCGTTCATTTCTCCCCCATCTCCTTGCTGTTTGTGCTTATTCAAAACCAAAACATGCATGTGCATGTGTACAGACGTACACACTACCCACCACAGCAGACCCCATGAAAGCTTTATCCCCTGTGTTTAGTTTTTCTGTCCAAGCCAGAAATTCCATATGAATTCTCTGATGCCCAAAAAGGCTTAGGGCATTTTTACTGGTGCAGCATCACCTGAGTTGTCATTCAGTCTAGCTCCCTTATTTCCATGATGCCTGAAAAGGCATCTCTAATTCTCTCCCCTCTCCTCTGGGTGAAACAGAGATCCAAAAGCTGCAGCACAAAAACAGAAAATCCAGGCAAGGCAGAGCTGTACACACATGCCTGCATGTGTGCTAAGAGGCAGCATGATCACACGCCTTATTTCTTTTGGAAATCAGATTAAAAATCAATTGACCCTTTGCCAACTGTAACCAAGTCTGAACCATTAGCTGGCGCTGGCTCCACCTGATGAAGAAAACCTCTTTTGGACAACGCAAGTAGTTTTTAATCTCAGAGCCTGGAAAGCAGTTCATCTCAACAAAACGACAAGTGCTCTTGTCTCTGGATTTTCTCTAGCACCTTTCTCTGCATATCTCAGCTAACTCAATTTGGATTTTATTGAAGTTGTGCAGCACCAGGAATACATCACACATATATGCATGAGCACACGTTCTTTATCCCAAGGCACTTGCAAATATAAGAGAAAACAAGTAAAATGAGAATATATTGAGTCCATCAACCTCAGCATTTACACTGCCTCCATAGCTGTGCCATCCAAATGTTTTGTATGTCACAGAATTTTTCTGTGCCATTGTTGTTCTTTTATGAAATCTAATTTTTGTTAGTCCCGGGACTTGCATGTGGTTTTTTTATTATATTATGAGATTTCATTTCCTGTCATCTACTGGGATCAAACTTTGATTGGAAGACACAGTTTACAAGGCTTGCAGTGACAAGCCTGACCCCAGAAGGTGAGGTGTAAATCCCTTCACATTGGGTGGGCAGTCAGGGAACGTGGGACACCGAGCCCAGAGTTGGAGCAAGCAGGATGTCAGGCTCCTTACTCCCATGAAGTATATCCCACCCAGAAAAAAAAAAAATTCCCCTGGGACACACAGTAAACCAAAGGATTCGGACTCCAAATTTTGTGTTTGGCAATAACCTTTTCTTTTTCCCACAATAATATAAGGCTTTAAATAGCACCTCAGTCCCTGCCCCCAGAATACATCACCCTTCAGCAAGCAGTTGCAGTCCATTTCTGCAACTTCAGTGTGTCTCAGTTTTAACATTCACTTTTCCCAGTGGCTTTTCCCTCACTGCCTCTGTGTTGCCCATGTAACACCACTTTTTCACAAAAAGGAGCTTTGTTTGCCACTTCCCCGCCGCCTCCACCAGCCCAGCTCCAGCAATCTCCCAGCTCCCCCCAGCTGCCTCAGCCCACCCCCTGTTCCCTCCCAGCTACGGGAGCCAAAGCCGACAGGCGGCCAGAAAGGGGATCTGACCTCCGCCGTTCCGTGTTAATGAATGCCCTCTCCGGGGGGAGCAGGGGAAGGCGAGGGGGATGGCGCCCAGCCAGCCTCCGCAGGCTCAGCTGAGGAGCACAGCGCGTCAGAGCCCCTTTCAAAGGAGCTTTTGTTGGTGCCACCGCTCCAGCCCGTCGTTGGCACACTTGGCACCGCAGGCTTTCCCACCACTTGGCTGCTGCTGGATCAGTAACTGGGTCGTAAGCAGAGCGATGGATCTGACAGGTCCCTGGTGCAACATTCCAAGGGTGTGCTACCAGCCAGAAGAGGACAAACGTGGACACGCCGTCCTCTCATAGTCCTCCCCCAGCACATGTGCGTCAAGACACAGCAACTTTCTTTACAGCAAAGGCAGAGGGGGTGTTGGACACTTGGCAGCCCATTAGTCTGGTTCTAAGGCTCGTGGGCAACCCAGAAGGTTGGCCCAGGGGGCCTTCCAAACCCAACGTGACATCCAACCCTGTCAGTCCAAGTTCACCTCTCTCTAAGAAATAAACCATCTGCTGAACACTAGGAGAAGCAGAAGGAAAAAGATGTTCTCAGAAAGACTCATGAGGTGCTGTGGGTAATGTGTCCAACACAAGTACACAATGTTCTGCATCCGTGACAAAAACAACAGTAAAAACCTGCTCCTGCAGGCCTGCCAAGCTGGGATTTCAACAAGTGGCAACATATCAGCTGGCGGTGAACAGCTCCTGAATCAGGCAACGATGCACTTTCCCAAAAAGACTCAGGGTTTGGAATTTTTTTTTTTACTTAGTAAATGATAACATGCTGGGTGCCATAAAGGACAGTTCCTGCCCAAGAATTGACTGATAGTGAGGGACCCTGAGGAAAGCCTGATGCAAAAAGGGGAGACACAGGCAAAGCCTGGTGGTATAGCAGCTGACAATGATGTTAGGGCTAAAGAAAACAGTAAGGTAGAAGAGATGCTAAGGAAAAACAGGAGGCTCAGAGTAGGTAGGATCATGCACTAGGGAAACTGTCCACAGGGCATGAGAATTCTCAACCTCCAACAGGGAGCAGAGTTTGGGCAGTGTGAGTAGGCGGTGCCTATGATATTTGTAACTCTTTAATGAGTTATCTCTCTGTTTTTTAAAAATGTATTTAGGTTCTGTCAACTCCATCTCTCCAAGCAACGTCAATAAAACTTGTAGAAACTTTGCAGGGTTGTGGTTTCATATCCAAATTGGAAGAAATACAGAATAATAAGGATGAAAGCAGGCTTTTCTGGTTAAACAATTTTGCCTACCAAAAACCATACACACAAGGGCCCATCACGGCACCCCGCTGTTTTCTGGGAATGCAAAATATCCACTGACACCCTTATCCAAACACCTCTAAACACATACACACATCTGTTCACCAAGACTCATTACTCACATCAGGCTCACTTCATTCCTCTTTGATTCTTCCATTAGGGTCAGATGTTACTTTTCCTTTTTATGTTTGTATCTCTAAGCTCCATCAGTGGCTCAAGCACTTCCAAAGTGTTCTGACAAATCCCTCCAGAAGGCACGTAACATCATCCCAGTTTTACAGATGGGGAAATTAAAGCAGAGACAGAGGTTAAGAGAGCTAATTGCCTATGGACACTGAGTCAGTAGAAGAGCTGGGAATTGATCCCAGGAACCATGTCTTCCATTCCTGTACTCCACCCACTAGTCAGTACACCCCACCAGATGGTTCTTATCATTGGACATATGGACTAAATATTGCTAAGTTGGTGTAGAGGATTCACTACTTAATTAAATGTCCTGTCTTCTATCTCCATAGGATGCATAGGAGAAACTCCAGCCAGAATCCCATCTGGACCCACTCAGGAAATGTCTACGTAAAGCAAACAAAGCCCTGGGCAAGCACAAGGAGAATTCCCAAATCCATCAACCTGCCCTGCAGCACAGACCACAGCAAGGCCAGGAAACAGGCTCTGACTCGGGAGCCTTGGGAGAAGCTTGTGTTTGTCAAAGCCTGGCTTCAAACAGTGTATGCATGAGCCACCAATTAGGCTGGGAACTACTTTGTCATGTGAAGGCTCTTCCTCTAGCCTTCACTGGGCACCACCAACGCTGCCCAACTGGAGATACCAGCAGAGTCACAGAAAGCAGATGGCACAGAATCATCTGCTCTGGCATTAGCTCTGTCACATCACAGAGCTGGTGTTGGTAAGACACAGAGACCAGTTCTGCCTGGCAAATGTCAGATGCGTTCTCACTTTCCGGTCACTATCAAGGACACTTGAATAAGTTTTTAAAGTCATTATTTTGTAACGCAGAGAAGGAAACCTTTCATCAGAGCAGCAGCAGAAACAGACCTTCCACACCACTGCCTTCCCAGTATGCACATTACAAACTGACAGCAGCATCTCTGTCCCCACCCACAGACAGTCACAGAGAGGGTCCACTTGCCT
>NW_020955351.1:883601-957678 GCF_003031625.1 Empidonax traillii
AGGACACTTGAATAAGTTTTTAAAGTCATTATTTTGTAACGCAGAGAAGGAAACCTTTCATCAGAGCAGCAGCAGAAACAGACCTTCCACACCACTGCCTTCCCAGTATGCACATTACAAACTGACAGCAGCATCTCTGTCCCCACCCACAGACAGTCACAGAGAGGGTCCACTTGCCTTTTCAGCAGAACCCAAAACAATTTCACGTCCTTCTGTCCCCACCCCTTCACACACTGCGCTCTGGAGTCAGCGCAGGGGAAGCTCATGCACCACCAAGTCCACAAAAAAGGTTTCACCCAAGAACATGCTGCCCTGAGTACAACTCCCTCAACACATGGCTGGAGGGAGCAGGCTCAAAGCTCTTCTGGGCAGCCTGTAGATGCAGTTAGGTACTGATAAGGAACACACATGCACATTTCTGCCCGCAGAAGCACATACAGGTGAGACCCACCAGTCCACTTATCTCCGTTACTCTCTCAACAATTTGAAGAGGGCTATGCTCTGTTTAGGAGGCTTTGCACCAACACTGGCAATGTAGGAATAAAACCACAACACCTTTCCATGTGTGCTATAAGAGCCGGGCAATCCTGGAAGGTGCCTCCTGCTAGAGGAAAGTGACTGCACCTACCTTTCATCCCAAACTTGGACCGCCGGCCATACTTGTTGATCATAATAAAGAGGACGACCAAGAGGACACAAGCAAAAGCTGCCAGCCCAACCGCTATGGAAACCTGGAAGGAAAAAGCCTTAGAGTCAAGAGAGAGGAATTTAGGAGTCTAAATTGGAAATATAGCACCTCCTTGCCCAGTTTCTGTAGGCTCGTACCACCTGCTGCAGCCCAGCTATGGAGGAAAACACAAGCTAAAGCAGAGGGCTCTGGCACAGCTTGGAAGGATCACAGGTTGTTTCCAGAACTGAGAGGTCCGGTATCTTCCCATCAGCGATGCTGTTTGGCACCAGTTCTCCCCAGACCCTCTTATCCATATATCTGCAGGGAAGAAGGACCTCTGTTCCAATGCCTGTGCTCACCACATCCCAAGCCTCCATTTCTGACATCAGTACTGTGCCATGACCTTACAACACCAAAGCTACACAAACCTCAGCTGGGAACACACAGGAGCAGCAGAAAATTCTTTAGAAAGAGCAATTCTGTCTCCATCCAAACATCCCTCAGGACAAAGAGTGAGGGGAAAATAACATACCACAAAAAGAAAACAGAAAAAATTAAGTAGAACTGAGGTTTTTTTCCCCCTAAAACATCTGGGTTTCCAAAAGCCTCTAATGGTTCCCTATTTATCGTAATTTTTAGTAGTAAATATTGATACTACAGCATTGTCCAAGTCCTTCACTGGAACTGTGATTCCACTGTGGCAGTGTGCAAGCAGAGGAAAGAAAACCTCCTTGCCCTAAAGGGCTTACAATCTCAAGCTTATTTTAATATTTATGAATATTTATTCCTTCAAGTCTTTGCTCGAGATACTTTTATTGCATTGATATAAACAACAATTTCTCTGGCATTTGTCCAATTGTTCTGTACTGGGTCTTGTGATGCATTTAGACTTTGCTTCCTTTTACAAAACTGCATTCTGCTATAATAGAAAATACATCATTTAACCAAGAAAAAGTAATTTCATTTTGCAACCCTTTCCCCTGTTCTCGGTACATTTGTTATGATATTTTTAAATTTTTATTTTAGCACACTCTATTTTCATCCCCAGCTTGTTTTCTGTGTTTTATATTTAATAATCAGTGCACATTATTACTCTAGCCTTACTGTTCAAAGCTTTCACTTCAGTTATAGGAGGTTTTCAGCTGGATGAGAACTGAAACCACTGTGGACTGAATTATGTTTGTTCTGGTGGGTTTCAGTATCTTAAAACTTTCACATAATTAGAACAATTGTGTAACATGCTAATTTTTCTTTTTCTACCTGGATTCTGCAGAAGAAAGACAATGCTGAGATCTGATAAGCCCTGGGCTTTCTTTCCCTTTTCATTTTAGGCATGCCCTGCACAGCAGGAGGGGGGGCAAACATGCACTGACAGAACTGAACCAAGATAAATCTGAGTCCCTCACCCTGCTAAACTTAACAAATCAATAACAGTGTGAAACACATGACTGCCTGTTTGTTTGTTCTCTGGGTGCCACCTTTTTAGAGTGAGAATTTCTGACCCTGCCAGCAGTGCCTTCACAGGATGCCTCATTTTCAAGGAGCTCCCAGGTCCCACACTGCAGACCCAAGAGGATCAGATGGTTCATGTTGGTATTTTACCTGTCTGACACACAAGCCACAAAATCCTTCTGATTGCTGCCTTGAGTCATAAAGGAAGAGATTTTCCTTGCAAACACTCAAAACAGCAGAGAAGCGCAAATATTGAGTCATCAGTTACAAGGAATGCATGCAAAACAGTTCTGTAGAGCAGGACTCACCCCAAAAGTGTCCTCTTCTGGTTTGTGGGTCACAGTGATCGGTGGGGTGGGACTCACTTCATAATCCCCAACTGAAACCAAAACACCAAAGACAGAAGATTCAGTGTGGCTCCCAGGGGACTCCCAAGGCACCCAGCACATTCCAATGGCCCAACCTAACGAGATCCAGTTCACCCCTAACAGAGGCTGCAACTTTCTTTTTCAGAAGGCACAAATCAACCATCAGAGAGTTCCCTATACACATCAGCAGAGAAAACACAGACTGGAACTGTGCTGATGTCACTCCAGACTTACAAATGGGAAACACGTGGTAGCCCTGTGTCTCAGAGTGGATACCCTCCACTCTTGAGCCATGTCCTAGTTTTCAAATATCTACTGAACTAAGTAGGGTTAAAACACAACACTGCCTCCAGCACAACCTGATCAGTAGAAACAGTACCTTGGATGCTTTTTTGGGGGTTGTTTTTTTCTGGGGAGATGTAGGAAGAATGTCTTGTGGAAACACTACAGAAGTTGATTCCTGTTTCTTGTTCCAGTCCACCCTAGAAAGACGTCACTGGGGGTTGGCCAGCCCACATCGACTTAAGACCCCTTTGCTACACCACAACCAACCACCATTTCCTTTATAGGACCTTCTTCATGACATCACTAGATGGAAATGAGCATCTCCTGGTCTCTAGAGACTACTCAACTCATTAGAAGCTCCCCAGGCACCTTGCTCATTCATGGGGAAGCCAGGGCTTTGTGCAACCTCCATCAAACTGCTTCTGGCTTCCTGATTTTTCCTCCAGGAATACGTAAATCACAGAGGGGAAGGAGAAAAACAAAGAAACAAACCAGCCACAGTATGCAAAAGGCAATGAGACACTTACTTGAGACAAAGTTGTCCGTACTCTCTGTGGAAAGGACAAAGAGAGAAGCAACACAGTCAGCGGCACAGCAAAGGGGGAGGAGTCTCATTCCCAACCCACCTCAGACACATTTCACCACCCCAAAGAGCCCAAGAAACCAACTTTTCATATTTTTTCCTCTCAGGCAACTGTAACTGGAAACTGCAGTGCATGTGCCAGCAGGGCATGCTTGGAGGTCAGGATGGAGAACCCTGGGCTGAAAGAAGAGGGGAAGGATACTACTGTGAGGCCAACAAGGAGAACAAGTGGCAGCACACTAACCACTCTTCTGAATGATTGTTAAACGACTCTGCTTTCAGCAGGTGAGCAAAGCTCAACAGAAACGCAGGGCTGGGCAGGATGGAGGTGGAGGGGAGATAAGCAGATTTTGCCTTACATGGCAGCGTTCACCCAAGGACAAAGTCCTACAAGGACCAACTCACATGGAGGAGAACCCAGCTTGGAGCTTAGAGGAGACCTCTGACCTCCTTTTCATGAGGCGTTCATAGCAGCCAAGAGCACCTGAACCGGGCACGGAGGCTGTGGTTGTCCTAGAGCTGCCTCTTGCCCGAGACAACCATGCAAGTCCCTGCTGTCAGCCTCTTGACTGCTCCAGTCTATCCAGGAAAGCTTCTTTCAGCTCCAAAGGTGGCCGAGGCCCCAGACAATGAGGTCTAAAGCCCTCGGTGACACTCAGTTTACATAGTGTGAGAATAACGTCAGCTTTCAATTCACTCGCCCGTGTAAGAAACTGAGCCCAATATTAACTGGAGTTTACACAGCTTTGCTGGCAGAGGGCTCTGGGAAGGATGCTGAAATGTTCATGCTGAAGTATTGGGTGAGTTTTGGAAGGGAAGCATAAAACAATCCCCGGGTGACAAACACAGCTTTCCAAAACAGGGGGGAAAACCTGAAAAAATATTTTTGTTTCAAGTTGAGCAGAAGTGTAACTTTCCTTGTTTTTTTCTAGTAAAAAGGGGGGGGGGGAAGGGAAGGAAGAAATATTTTATTTGGAGACTTTTTTTCCTATTAAGGCAGACAGAGTCTAGTCATAAAATTCTTGCTGCTTCTACATTTTCTGCTTTCCATTTTTTCTCTGCGGGACAAAGCAAATTCAACAGAAACCCACAAAAAGGGTTTGTTTGGGTTTTTTTTTTTCCAGTAAACCCTATTTTTCAAAGCATAAAAACTAACAAAGAAATTTCTGACAACTTGAGTTCTGTGGGAAGTTCCCCAAGTACTGAACACTCATCACAGGTACGCTGACCTTTGTGGATTAAATAGGGAGATGGTAGCCTATGGCAGAGATACCAATGACAACAAGCAACAAGATTTTTACAGGATACGACACAAATCTGTTCTGGGAGCCACTGCCCTTTCTCCTACTAACATAGCATCAGAGAGAAGGGGGATATGACATGTAGCATATATATCCCAGCTTCCACCCCAGCTTCTAACAGTACCTTGGTCCTCTCAGCCTGGAAAACACAGTGTGGTATGGTACCAATGGGAGGTTTTCAACTAGGGGGTTCTAAAATACATGGTCACAGTTCCTTTTCTATGCTGATAGGAAGTCTTCCAGGCACTACACTTTCATGAATTAATTAAGACTAATAACCTCATCCTGGGTACTGGCAGCAAAGTCCTTGCACATTTGAATTGCTGCAGGCAATGAGGGCTTCAGTGAATCACATTGGGGAACCTTCAATGTGTGGCATTTTCTGAAGGAATCTACCTTCAAATGGGAAATTATAAACGTCAACTGCATTGAGTGTCTATGTCAGCTGTGGCAGTGGACGAAGCAACAAGCTTCAAGGAAAGTAAATTACATCCTGCATTGGGCTGACAGGGGCTGCCAGGGTGAGGAATGGCTTGGGACTTTGGATCAGAAGAAATAAAAGAAATGGGTCAGCTCCGGCTGAGACATGGTTCAGGGGCAGTAAGCACTCCACACCAACAGCACACACAAGGTACGGGTGAAGGTGCACTCACAAGAGCAGTATTTTACATTTGTTTCACACAATCCCATTCCCCCAGAGCCTCTAACATGAGACGGTCTTCAAACATCACCGTGCTTTTCCACATCACAGCTCAGATGGCTCAGATCCACTTCCAAAATCAGCTCTCCAGAATGGCATATCTGCCTCTTTTCTGGAGATCCAGCACCTACTTAAGAGCTGTTCCCATTTTACAGACGGGGAAATGGAGTCACAAAGGTGGGACCTGAGAGAGCTGAGACTGCAAACCTGTCTGCTCCTCCTCACCCACCTACATTTGATAAGCTGCTCTTCTGCCCTGACAGAACGAAACATATATAGGTCAAATATCCAAACAGGGCAGCATCCGTGAAGTCAGAATACAAATTTTCCACTCCCATCCATATCAGCTCATTTGTTCGATTGTCAGATCTTCAAGGCAGAGATTTGGGTTTGCATTTATGATATTTGACCTGCGGGAAAACTCTGTGTACATATATGGTGTGATATAAATAATAAATGAGAGTACCGTTGGTATTTTTCTATATTTAGCAAACGCCCTATTTTGCTGGATTTTCTTGGGCTGCAGGGGCCAATTTAGAGCTGCCACTTTCTCATGGCATCATTCCTGAAGGCAGCACAGATCTTAACTCCATGATGGCCAGCGTGGTGTTGCACTGTCAGAGAGCAGAGCGAGATGCTCCTATAAAGCACACAGGCCTCCACAAAAGTCTCTGCTGCACTCCCCAGAGCTGGATCTTTATGTCCTCAAATGCTTGCCATTTCTTTTTTTTTTTCTTTTTTTTTTTTTGCAGCTAAGCTCTGAATCACCAGGGAGTACAACAGGGAATTCCAAGCAATCAGTTAAGAAATGCCAGCAAACTGATGCAAAGTGACTAATTGAGCCGTTGCATCTTTTGTAGACCTGTCATCCTGGAATTGCACATCCTGCATTCAGAAAGAAAACAATCCTGACACTGCTACATCCAGCTTTAATCATTTCACAAATGCAAGCTAGAAGTAAAGAAATGGAAGAGCTGCATGACTTCAAAGGGCTTTCCTTCCTACAGCTTATAACTACCATGTAGCAGAACACTTTCTCTCAAAAAAATTGAGCAACCTCTTTGGGACACCCAAGGGCAGATCCAAAATAATTGGCCAAACTTACATCCTATTCTCACTGAAATTCCTAAAGATCTTTAAAATAAATAAATAAATAAATAAATACACTGCAGAATATATTACAAAAACAAATTTATCTAAACCAGTCAGTATCTCTGCCAGCATTAAAGAGTTGAAATGACACCAAAGTACACTTGAATAAGAAAATCACATTAGTCAGAAGAGTCTTCCAGAGTACATCTCTTCCAACCAGATGCTCTAACAAAGGCCATCTTGTTTAGATGCAAGGATTATTGGTAGGGCCACAGTAAGACCTTCAGATTGCAGGGAACCCTAATGAGATAAACTGAATATCCTACCTGGAAAGGGTTTTTCAAGGAAGTGTCCTTTGATAGTTTGGTTGGCTGAGCCCAGCTGGTTGGTGGCCACAATCGTGTAGTTGCCATTGTTGTAGTGAGTGGGTTTGTTGAAGAGCAGGCAACCCTCAGACACTTCCCCTTGTTGGTAAAACTCCATGTGGATGATCTCTGTCTCCCGGAGGACCTGGCCATTGTGCAGCCAGTGAAGGGTGGGAGCTGGGTTCCCATGCACTGCAAACGCAATGCAGTGCTCCAGGTGTAGCACCGGCTCCTCCAGAGTAAGGATGCGAGGGGGATCTAGCAGAGAGAAACACGGCAGGCTCACAGCACACCTCCACCCCACATCATGTCTCTGTGCACCATGGAAACTAAGGTTATCGACAATCTCCAAAATCCCTTGTTCCTTCCACTCTTCCCAGCGGATGTCTGCAGAGAAGGAGCGCTGTCGCAAGAACCGCTCCACACTCCCTGAAAGAAGGATCTGAGCCAGAGCCAGCGGCCCTGGTCTTCTGAACAGAGGTACAAATTAATGGCAGGGATGGCCCTTTGACCAGCTCAGGAACAACTAAGCTTGGAGCTGTCCAGTCCACAAACCTACTGCTACTCTCCTCCTCCCAAGGGATCGCCTGTTCCCTTTAAGGACACTGCAATGTAGCCCTGTTACATTACACAAGTGCAAGGTGCCCATGGGAGCTCTCCAGTCACACCAAGCAATTTTGGATTGCACAGCTGTGGAAGCAAACATCCCTCAGTGACTGCCTGTCCTTGGGGGTTTTGACTGCCTGAACATCCCAAAGGAGTTCTCACTCGCCGAACAGCCTCCAGGGGTGTTTTAATTAAAGGGAGTAGAGTGGGAGAGGGATCAGAAAAGCAGAGAGTCCACCTGCAATTTATTGCATATGTATTGTCTTCCCCCTGGGACACCCAAAGAATTCAAATGTTGCTCTGCTATGGCTTCTGAAACCCCATTTACAACGCCTACATGTAAGGTCCCAAACCCCAAGGCTGGCAAGGTCTGAACTAGAAGAACAAGTTTTGTGCAAAGATAAAGGACACAGAGATACAAGTCTTCCCTAAAAACCCTCCTTTTCCTGGTACCATCCAGCTGCAAAGACAATCCATGGGGCTTCCACAGTGAAGAAAAACAACACACCAACTTAGACATCTTTTGGAAAAAAAAAAAAAAAAAGAATTTTTCAGGCAGTGAATGTTGCAGAAGAAAAGAAGGTGCAGAGCTGGTTGGAGATGAGCAAAATTCTCCCACCAGCACCCATCTACCCTGAACCACACAGTCATGTCCCAGCCACCTTCTTTCACTCTCAAGCCCAGATCTGCATGTGGCTTGTTCACATCTTCCTGGCATGGAGGATTCAAAACAGGCAGCCACCTACATGCACAAACCCAGATCTTTTCAGTGTGAAATTACAGCCCTGAGTGATGGGTCTGGGCAACAAGAGCAGGGGTAGCAGAAACTGTCAGCAGCTTAGAGGATTTCACGGGTGAAAATAGGCATAGGCATGGTGCTGTTTAGGTGCGGAGGAAAAGATGCTAAAACACCGTCCAAAAAACCCCCCACCTGCTGACCAGTCACCTCTGAGCTGAGCTTTAATCACCTCCACTCTTCAGTCCATCAATAGCACTTACTGGGAGGAAGATGAAAGTTGTAAAGCATCACACAAGGCTAGTCAGAATCCCGCATGGGTCTCCATTCTACCTGGCAAGGTTGGGGTGGGGGACAGATTTTCAAACTATAGAGTAAGGGCAAATATTACAGACACAGCAAAATATAGTAAATCTCAGCTGCTTGAGACCACAAAGCTGTGTAAACTTCCTCTTAAGGTCAGGTTTGTGTTACGTTATATTAGAAAGCACAAAAAGTTGAGCTACTTGAAGATAAAAGTGAACAGTTGAAATTTTACATGTGCACATTTACATGGCATTTGCAGTCCAACTTTATAGGAATGGACGTGGGGGAAGCACTAATATCCCTGAAATCAGTGTCTTTAGCAAAGGTGTCACTGAAAGTCTCACATAGCATCAGGACAATCAACCCTGTGTTTTTAAATGGATTTTTAGTCCCTTTATGGTTTTTTCTTACTCTACTGGATCTTCCAAGAGATGGATGGAGAGATGCCCACCACCAGTGAGGTACTGATGCTCCTCCCCTGCTCTAGTGCTCATTTCTGGATTAATGGAAGCGTCAGGAAAGCAAAACTCCTGATGCTAGAGAGAGAGGTGTGTGAGGATCCACTTCCTCCACACTGTTCTCAGCTCCTCCTAAGCCTCACCCACAAACCCAACATGTCACAGGTAGCAAGTGGCCGTGCACTCAAACAGTTCCCAAGGCAGCCCCTCCAGTCTCTGCATGGACAAGGTCTCTCCAGGGGTACTTACAGTAGACGGTGAGCAGCACACTGGCATTGCTCATCCCCACCACGTTCTCGGCAATGCAGGTGAGCAGGAACCCGTTGTCCTCACTGGTGACGTTCACCAAGGTCAAATTGATTGCATGAACGTTGGTCCAGTTGAGGTTGGTCTAAAAATCCCAAAGAGAAATACAGACAGAAGTTGGTGTCTGGTGGCTCCTTGCTTCCCTGCTACGATCCCCAGAAGCAGAGGATCACACTTTCCATGTGACATGTCTCAAAAACCCAATAAAAGAAACTACTGGAAGAGGAGAGCCATAGCATTGTAGCACTGATAAATGTGTTTTGCCTCTAAAAAATCTTTCTTAGCTGCCTAATTCAGCTACAGCTACTGCAGGCACCTCTGCAAACAGTTGGTTTCATTAGAGGAGACATGAATTAATTCAATTAGGCATCACTGAAATGCAAAGCTCTCTCCTCTTCCCTCTCCAGATATACAGAGAGAAGGCCTTGCTCCCTTCTGGTAGCCCCCAGGTTCTCATGGGGGCAAGTAATGATTGATAGAACTATTTTACATTTTTCACAGCAGTCTCTACCATTTACCCAAATCCTCTGCCCTGCACACACAGACACAGGGAAACCCTAGCAGCTGCTTTTCCCCTGCCACATGGGGCACAGGCAGCTCTGAGGTCCTGTGGCCCCTACCTGGTGGGTGTTGATGGAGTGGAGTTCAGCCACTGTCCAGTCAACGTCTGGCAGCGGCGATCCCGAGCCATTACAGGTGATGACGGCGTTCTCCCCTTCCCGCACCGTCAGGTTCACGTGGCTCACGCTGATCTCAGGAAGGTCTAGGGGAGACAAACACCAAAGTGCTCAGGTGTGGTGCAGCTTTTGCTATAGCCAGACACAGAACTATCGTGCAGACTCAGATCCCCCTAAGTTGTTTCCCAAATCAGCCTCCAGCACCCTGGGATAAGTAGCCGGAGGTAACAGCATGGTCTTGCCCTATCGAGAGAAAGAGGTGTGTTGGAGACAGGGTGAAATGTAGACACTGGAAATGTGCCAGCTGAGCAGACCCTCTGATCACCTTTGAAACCAAAAGTTGGTGCCCAGTTCTGGCCACCCTTCCCTTCGCACAACCCCCATCCCCATCTCGCTACTCCCACAGAAGCTGCTCACAATGGCAGTAACCTGGGACGAGAAAACTGTGTACTGTGAGAAGATCCAAACCATCCCCATCTCCAGGGATAAGGCACAGAGCACCCAGCACTCCAGGTGAGGAAAGCATCCCTCTAATTTATAACAATCCAGAGAAGATGACCAAGGATGTGTCCTCATATTAACCGCAGCTCTCCTAGTAAAAGGTGCCCTTGCTCTTCCCTGGTGGTAGCAGAGGGATTCACTGATTTATGGTGGTTCTGATTTACACCACTTCCTTACTCACTGCCACAGGCAACAAATATCCTTGCAACCTGAAACAAGACAGCACTGGTTGCAAAAAGGGCAAATAGGGGGAGGTTTTCTGGGATGTTTTCAGAGGCAAACTGAGGAGGCAGGGCAGAAGGAACTGACCAGTGGTCCTGTTCCATCCCATCATAGGGCAGGAGTATCCATCACATGAATGCAAAGCCAGAGATGGGGACACACATTCGTTTTTTTGCCACCAGAGAGTAACACAAGGAGGGAAGGAACATTGCACTAATTGGAGGGATACCAGAAGAAAGAAGGCAGTGGTCAAGGCCTGGCAAAGCTGCACACGTGGTAGAAATCAGTGGAGAGGGGGATGGGAGGGACATGTATGGTCTTCTCGAGGTTGAACTGGTATCAGACATGGTCACATCAAGCCACGCCAGCCCTCAGCACCAAAGGACAAAAACAAATATTGTAATGACATCCCTTGAGTCTTAATGCTTGAACAGAAAGACTCTCCTCTGGAGGAAAGCTGCTGTAGCTCCCTGCTCTTCCAGGAGACTGCATGGTCAGAGGAGGTGCTCATACTGGACACCAGCCCATTTGTGTTCCCAAATCAGCACTCTGCTAGAGATTCCTAGAGTCTAATACCACCACTGATGGAGCCACCTCTCCTCATGTCCCTGATCCCTAAGGATTTTTTTTTATTATTATTTCTAATCCCTGAAGCTTATTCTTCCCACATGGGGCGGAAATTACAGCCCTCTCAAATCCTTTTAGTTCATCCACATGAAGGCACACTTTGGCCAATTTCCAGAGTGTAAGGGGCCATCGTGAACTTGAAAAAAACCAAAACATCAAAAAAACCCAAGTCATGCAAATCCAAATGTGCATGCTGTTTAACTACTACTGCTACAAGTAACAAACCCAAATTCTTAGTATAGAGGATGATCATCAAAAAAAGAAATCCTCTGGTTTTCATCCTTTTTTCAGCCTGTGAGTTTGACAGCTGCTTGTGTACAGGCAGTTTAATTGCTCTGCAGAAGGTACATCTCTTTCTCCTTACTCTGCAAGGGATGCTTTCCAGTAATGGCAACAGCAGAGCAAAAACTGACACTGAACAGGCAGCTGATGTGTGAACAAGGTGAAGGAAAAAGGGATAACTACTGAACATGCCTCATGTTGCTCCTGGGACCGCTGGACTCTTTTAAACATCAGTAGGAAACAGAAAGAGATATAAAGTCACTCCTGGCTCTTCCCTACAGATATGGGATTTCAATGAAAAAAAAGGAAAATGAATAGAGACGTGCATTTCCTAAGAGTAATTATAAAAGATACAGTGGCAGTGTCTTTTAACAATATGCTGTTTCTAGGATTTGTTAGACAGAGGAAGATCAACATGAAACAGCCCTTTTCAAGACATCACAGACTCACCACAGACACTGTGTCAAGCAGCAGCATTGCAGTGAAGAAAATGCCCCAGATCACCCAGTATCTTTCATATACACACTAACAGCAGTCTCACATTTACACAGATACTCTATTTATAATCCCCAAACTACCACAATCAGCTTCAGTTTTCTTGTTCTCAACCACATGGTGGGATTCTGCTACACCAGGCTCCCCAAGCGAATAAGTGAAGCAGTAGTGCTGGGTAGCACAGGGAGCCCTCCTGGCACCCTCTCAGCCTCCCTCATGTGCAGCCCCAGGATTCTTACCACACTGGGTGATGTTCATGTCCTGCAAACGGATGATGGTTGCGTCCATGGTCATGCAGTAGAGCCCCTGGTGCTGCAGGTTTGCCTCGCCCTTCTCCTGCCAGAGCTGGATCCAGCGAATGTCACAGCTGCAGTTAAAAAGGTTCCTCTCTAGTCTCCTGTGGGGAGAGAGAGGTGAGAGAGGATGGTGGGATGGGGAAGAATGAACAGAGCCATTGCCTGGCTCCAGGCTCCCAGAGGAGGACAGCCACCACGCAGGTGTAAGAGCTAAGGTAGAATCATCTCCACGTTATTTGCCTGGAGTCTTCTGGCACTTATTATTCCTGTCTTTTCCACACCTACACATCCATGCATTCACAGTCTCCTTCACGTGTGCACACAAGGCTTTACAGGGCAGCACACGGATACACACAAGGTCTTTCACCACAATACCTGCTCAGCTGTGGCTCAGTTCCAGAGTCATCTGGACAGCAAGAAGAGTCACCCCTTAACAAAGGAGGAGGCAGCTCCCCACTGCCCTAAAATATTGATTCACACCTTCAAACCCCACTTCATCAATAGTCCAAGCCCCTGCTGGGCAAAGCACACCTCCAGCTCCCACAAGCACTCAGAGAAGCTGGCAGCTCTTCTCCCAAGTTCCTTGTACGGACACAGGCTCCTGGTGACCCAGAACATGAGCTAATGTGCAAGGTAACATGCATTTTAATCAAATCAATCAGCACTGCACTGAGACCCTGCTGACCTGGCCAGGAGAAATGGAGAAAAGCACTGCCTTTAACGTACTTCATTTAAACCACACTTACACACAGTTTATATACCAGGAATGTTTATTATAATTGATTTTCCAACCTATTAACCATTTCATTTACATTTTTAGAGCTCTGCAGCTCTCTGTGGACATGCAGGGAAGGCAAGTCCCAGCCAGAAGAGCCCAGTGTTCAGCCAGGGCAGACTGAGTTATCAAAGCAGGTTGCAATGACAACTTCAGCAAAACAGGAGACACAACCTGAAGAAACAAAATATCTCCCCACATAACTACAAAGGAAAGAAAGGAGGGATCAGTGGAGTCAGCAGTGCCAAAGATGAGCTCAGTAACCCCACAGCAGAAGGTCATCTCCAAAGGTTAAACCACTGCTTCACGTGATATCTAGATCCCCCATCATAGAGGGAAAAGCTTTTTTTCCTGCTCTGTTCCACGTGTTACTGCAAAATTCATGCTTGCTTTTACAAAATTAATTTCACCGAGTAACAGGATTTGGAAACAACCTTCCAAACATCTGCAGCTGCTGTTTTGTCAATACTGTGCTGCAAAAGGAGGAAGAAGTGAAGGCATCTTCTGGTAGCACCCGGGGTTGTTAAAACTGAACCCTAATCTTCTCATTCATCAAGCTGTCATCTGAATTTATCCCCCCCACACACACACCCGAACAAACACTGAGTTGAACTTCACTGTGGTTTTTCATCAGTTAATTTCTTTCCCACCAAAAGCACATAAACCTCTGTGACACAGGTACATGGCTCAGACAAGCAACTCAAAGGCCAAAGCACTAAATTTAACAGACCAGAGCAGATTAGCACAGTGATTTGGTGGGATTTGAGTGATGAGACATTCCCTGTGTGCTCTGACAGGTACTGCTTCACACAGGCTTCACAACCTCTTCTACACGGCCATGAATCCATTTTCCTTCCGGGACCCTCCCAGGATCACTGCTACCAGCAGGACACGCATGTGGGTAAGAGCCATGGACTTGGCTAATGGCAGATCAGGTAACCAGGGACATACCCTGGGACCTGGTGGGGTGCTGGGGGAGCTCAGATGCAGCGGGGGAGAAATTCTGCTCTGCTGCAAATATCCTCGCGAAACGAGGTTGCCGGGAGAGCTGCTGCCCTAGCACTTAAGGGCAGCTCTGTAAGTAATAGACGGCAGCTTTCCCGGCCCATTGCTAATTCATGAACAGCCATGAATAATACAGGAGCTGCGGGCTCCAGGGCAGAACTTCCCCACAACCTGCCCCAACGTCAGTGATGTAACTCGCTCTAACCGAGACCCCCACAGGGGCTTTTGCGCAAATTAACTCCCATCACAGGCTGGATGCACCAAGTGCCACTGGCAGCTGGCACAGCGCCGCGGGTAGAAGGGGCACAGATGTGGGCACCCTTTTTCCCTAACATGCATTGCCAAAAGCACTCCTGATATGTGGAAGGCGCCCGCCCTCCTTGCCTGGTGCCTGCCCTGCCATGCCAGCCAGCTCTCTGGAGAAGTGTGTGGGGATTTCCATGTTTTCACTGTTCTGCACCTGCTCAAAAACCTGGACCTCCAATTCTCTGCTCAGGCCTCATCCCTTGCAGGGATCATTAGCAGCTGTGGTTCCTTCCAACTCTTCCTCCCACATTTCTGTAACACATCTCCACTACCTACAACCCTCTGCTTGTGGAGATAAAAATTCACCTTCTCTTCTCTGCAAAGAGGAAAATGCCTTGGGAACCACGAGGTGACAAAACCCACTGCTGGGCCAAAACACATCGCCATGTGCTGCAGAAACATCTCCCATCCCATGGGTGGAGTGGCACTGCAGTGAGAATTAAGGCAGGCTCCTTGTCGTGGGATGTATACAGCCCAACTTACTCCTGGAGCAGACAAGTAAACCCAAAGAGCTTTTTTTTGCATGTAGCCTGCAATTACTGCCAAAGCATTGCTTGGTTGCAGGTGCTCAGGAGTGGAGCACACTCCCACACCCTCTTCAAGCCTCCTTAAAACTGAAAATGCCTGTAAGAAATAGCAAGTATCATCACAGCCACAAGCAAACTGGGCTCTCTCTGCACAAGCAGAGATGCTCTGTGACTCAAGGAGCTGGCCCAAAAAGAGATGAAATCTGCACATAAGCCTGAGCCATCCACCAGCCTCAGGCAAAGCAGAGGCTTCAGTAGGGTGCACGCTGGGCATAGCCCCTTCCCAAAAAAAAGGCACGCTGTCCTTGGAAAAGAGGAAAAAAATCATGCCCTGAACTGTCATTTGATGGGACAATGACCCATCAAAGCTGAAACCGTAGATCCATATAGACACCAAGTCAGCTCTTCACCAACAGTGATTCTGCAGGTGCCTGTCTGAGCCCACCTTTGCTCCCTACAGAAAGCAGTACCCACTGTCTCCCAAAACTGCCTGGACAGCCTACACCACGATGAACCAGTGTGGGAGTGAATGCCATCAGCATTCCAGTATGTACTGAAACAGACAGAACTTCACACACACTGAGCAGTTTTTCCCCAGACTAGGCAGCTAAATGAGACACATGCCCTGTCCCATGCCTCCCCACTCATCAGCTAAAGCAAAGCTGTCTGCAGCTAAAGCCTCTCAGAGGGCAGCAGAGATCCTTGCCACACTTCTCCTGTCTGTTTCAATTCACATAAAACTGCTGCCAAGGTTTTGTACACTTGCAATTAAAACACTCTTCCTACCTTGGGACTGAGGCCACTTGCCTAAACTGGAGAACCAAAGAGCACTCAGCAGAGAGAAACAAAATCTAATTTTGTTTTTCATTTCTATTTATTTCCCAGGACCAGGGCTTCTCTTGATGTTCCAACCAGAGCAACAGAAGCAACAATGGTGCTTCCGAACCCCTGCCAGAAAGGGATGGAATAGAAAGGGAAGGACTTTCTATGGAGCGATGGAGTGATTGCTGGTGTCTGACAGCTGGATTAGCTAATGCAGAGAGCAGTCAAGTACCCACTGTTTAGCTACAGCTCTATTAGTGTGACTGTTGGCAGCAGGAAGTTCCTAAGCTAGAGGCACAGACAATGTTTAACTGGACTCACAACATTAACAGAGACGCTGCTGGGCCCCATCCCCACCACAGCCTCTTCCTGGAGCACTGCAAAAATATACTGCAGGGCAAGCTGGCAGGGACTGCTGGTATTAGAAATGCTGATGGGCCAGGCAGAGCGGCAAGTTGTTCAGGACTACAAGGTTTTATACAACCAAAGGCGTAATTGGATCCAGAGTCTTAGGTCTTTCCGGGAAGGAATTTCTTGAAATGTCAGCCCTAAGCTCTCTGAGGACATGACAAAGGAAGCCAAGGACATGACAGAGGAAACCAGCTGTGACTTCTGGATAAGAAAGGCTCTAAGTCCAATGTTTATGAGCTGTTGCATGTGTCAGATGCTTCCCTGCACACACTCAGCTTCAGACTTAGGAGAGTTCTGTGCTCATTAGCCTGAGCCCTGCTGGTCAAGGTCAGCCCGTGCTGTGGGAATTAGGGCTGGAGTTACTGGAAACCATTCCAAGCCTTGTTTCTGGCCAGAAAGAGCAAGAGATAATATTCTCTGGAAGGGTGCCTCATTTTTGCCATCCTTTCCTCAGTGAGTCAGCAGGGAAAAATCTCAGCTATGTTAAACAAGAAACTCTTCTTTAAAGCAATACCACCTTCATGAGCTTGTGATGCCTTGGATGCAGCCAAGCAGCAGTTTCAAGCCTCAAGTTCCCATCCACCTGTCTGGTCCTCCTATTAGTCTTCTGCTCTTTCCTCCTCATTGTTCACTCTGAGTGGCTTTATCAGGTCTCATGTTCCCCGGCAATCTCCATGTCACAATCAGTTGTAGCTCCTCTCTTCCCAACACTCTCCTGGAGACAATCCTCCCATCAGTTCCATCACCACATGCTCCACTGCTCCAAGCTGCCTTTTTTTAAGTCACACTTTCAGCTTTGATGACTAACCTCCCTCTGGATCCACAACTGCCTGGTAGCACAGGGGCACTGACACTCAATACAAGGTGCCTCTGGTGAGCCACTGCAAATGTGCTTGTCCCACAACCCTCCACACTGCCCTAACCCTCTGGAGAAGAGCAGACTTATGCCAGCATCTATGTGTCCCTGGAGTCTTCTGGTCTCTCCACTGCTGTGCCCAAACACTGCTGCTCAGCTTGCTTTCCTCGGGCTAACTTCCTCTATTGGTCTCTGCTGCTCACCACCTTCTCCCTTTCCTGAGAGTTTTGGCTCAACTTCAAGTCCTTGGTTGATGTCAATCTGCAAATCCTTTTCTAGCTTTCACCAGTGTTTCACACTCACTTTATGTGGGCCATGTATTCCATCTCCTTCCTGATTTTGGAAGCCTCTTCGGAGCTCAATGTGCCAAAAAACTGTCTCTTACTCACCCATCCCCTGCATTTCTAAAAAAAAAATTAATAAAATACCGTATTTCCCACTTTTACACATCCATTAGTAATTCCTCACTACCTTGGAGAATTGCTTTCTCTTACCAACAGGTCCCATCCTTCTAGCACCATGTAGACAACATATGCCTTCACCTTAATTTCCAACATCTTTATGTGAATGATTGATTATTCAGAGCCCATAGCTCAGGCTACACCTCTGTGCTGCCTTCTTTCCAGCAAATCCAAGGTTCAGCAGGGCAGTTTCATGGTCCCAGGAAGGACAAGGAAGGACACTGCAGGCACATCCCTGTGCACTGAGATCCCTGTGGCTATCAGGTAAAATACCCCTCTCCTGTCATGCTTGGGGAACAGCATCATCACATTATTCTGGTAGTCTCCATCCTAGCTATGCTTACACGGATGGAGGATTCTTAATGACAAAGAGCTCAGATCAGAACATTTGTCAGGAAGTTCCAGTGACAAAGTAATTCTTCAGGAAAAATAAAGTTGACCAGGCTCTTACTCCAGCTTAGCAAGGCAGGCCCTGTGGGCAGGCACATTTGTAGGTCTAAACTGCTCACTGGAGCTGGTGCCAGGACATGGTTTGCCAAGAGCCCTTTCACAACCTGGAGTAGGAGAGATTCAGCTGAGGCTCCTGCCCCACACGATGCCAAGTGTCCCTATGGGACACCATGGACAACACACACCACATCGGTATTGCTTTCCCACTCCATCACAGCTTCCTTCCAACTAGCCCTGTGATCTCCCACAGTTCTACAGGCATCATTTCTTTCATTCATTGGGGCTTGTTATCTCCAAGAAAACAGCTCTGAGCACATTTCCAACTGGAGCCAAGTAATTCAGCTCCTTCCCGCTTGCCATGCTGTGGAGTGCTGGCCCCAGGTGACCCTGCTGACAGCAACCAAAGCCACCCCAAGCACACTAGCTCCCTGCCAGGATCATCATATCAGGACAACACAGACGTATTCTTCATCAGGTAGAGTACCCTTTGCTGCCCCAAAAGCAACTTCTCAATTCCCTTTTTGTTTGGTATTGGTCTTTTGAGCCTGACGGGGGCTGGCAGACCTGGGACGTGCCTGAAGAAACAAAATATGAGCAAAGGCACATAAAAATGAGCTCCACTGGAAATATTCCCATTAATCTGCAGGCTCACCATTACCCCAGGCCCTGCCAGTGCCACTAGCTCAAGACTGCAGCCCCATTTGCTCCTCCACTCTTGGGTCTCTCTTGGGTAACAACCATCAATCTGAGTTTTGCCAGACAGCACAATGACAATAAGTAAAGGTCTAAGAATACAAATGACTCATGCTATTAAACTTGAAACTCGAGCCAGAACTTGAAAAATATTTAGAGCTATAATCAGTGAGGAGACAAATTCCAAATTCAGCATTTTAACTCTGCAAGTCAAATTTTCCCATCAGAAGGGTGTTTCTCTATTTTCTAATATCACTATTAGTATTTTTCATTTAACAATTTGACAGAAATAAAATACACTGCAGTAACACCGGTGATAACACACTTACTCCCACTTGAAAGACTGTCTTTATTCTTTCATAAGTCACTTCTAGCTTACAGCTCTATTGATCATTGGTGAGGATGAATGGAGCTTCCCAGGATCCTCTGGGACAAATCCTACATATATATTTTTTTATACCCACCAAACAACTATTTCTAAAATTCAACAAAACAGGTCATCAGGGCAACGCTCCATTGATTTCGTGTCCACTTATTCTTCAAGCACGATGCTGAATGCTCTATCAATAATTCAGCAGGCTGAAGGCCACCAGTGCCCCAGGAGAGTCACTATCTCACCATCTCCCACATCAGAGCTGGGAGGTGTCTCTGTTGTTAGAGAGCAAGGGAATCATTCGCCTAAAAATCCGAGGCATTTTACAAAGCATGTCTACCAACTAAAGAAAAACAGTTATTCCTACCCTGCAACAGATGAAGAGCAAGTATTTGAAAAGATTCACTCAAAATCTGCCCTAGTAAGTATTTCTAATGTGATCTCAGAGTTAGTCAACCGTTTACTACCCCAAGCATGTTCATCATCCCGACATTAATTAGCCAGCTGCTGTGAAGTTAAAAGAGAAGCAGTTCTGCTCTGCTGCTCCTGTACCCAGGAAACCCTTCCAAGGATGGTGCTGCCCACTGGAGTTTTAGGTAATCATTCACAGGCTTCAAAATAATAGCTTTATTTGGATATCATTCCTCCTCTCAGCCTCCCCTCTTCCCCCAGGAGATAACCCCAGGGCGGGACTTACAGTTCAAAGAGTCGCAGGGTCTGGAAGAGTTGCCATGACAGAGTGGTGAGGCGGTTCCCGGAGAGGTCTCTGAAAATTAACAAGAAAAAAAAAAAAAAAAAAAAAGAAGTAGTCACAGTAAATAGTTCTTCCTGCACGTGGCCATACCACCTCCACAGATCTCATCGTCCTCCTCAACAGGGATGCCATCAGGCAGTTCAGCATGCAAGTTTAGATTTAATAATGAGAGATTTTAATGAGGACAAACCTAAATGAAAGTTTCTCATTTAATTTTTTTTTTTTTTAAGGAGAAATGATTTATATCCTGCTGCAGTGTTAGGAGAAAAAAAAAAAAGTCTGATTCTTGCCCATGAATCTGGAGCTCAACCAACCATAAGCAAAAAGAACAAGTCTAATTTCAGAACTTGAACAAAAAAATTAAGTACAAACCTCACGTTAAAAATAGTAACAGCCAGGTTCAAATGACAGCACGATGATTACCCAAGGTGTTATCAAATGATCTGCAGTAGCTGTAAGCTCCAGGTGTCCCGGTATGACTGTGTGTTGCTTGCACCCAGGGGTACCACTGCTACAGCAGCCAACAGCTCCCCATCCCTCTCTCCATCTGCCCAAACTTGCAAAAACATAAATCTCATCTACCTGGGAGAGCTTTGCAACCCAGTAGACATCTCTTCAGCTCAAAGCCAGAGAGGATGAAAGACTGAAAAGCGACTGAAAACTGAATTAAGAAAAAAAAAAAAAACCAAACTAAATGTGTTTGGGGTAGGAAAGCAGAAAGAGGAAAGCACTGGGTTTCCAACAGCATAAGAAGATGGTAATAAAACACATTCTGTGGTGGACAACCTTCCTAGGAACACCCAGCCAGCCTGAGGGCCCCTGACCGAGTGACCAGTCCATGGGGGAAGCAGAGGGATGGGTGGTCACAAGCTCTGGGAGAAAACCAAATGTTGCAATCTCCAGAACACACAGGAGGTGCTGCCTCACACCCTTCACCAAATCCATCCCCACTGTGAGCCCCAGGCAGGGCAGTTCAGTGCAAGGCTGCAGACACCCTTCTGCCTCAGCCCTGCCTGCTGGGAAGAGCAAGGAAGGGCCAGAGGCACCAAACACCTGGAGGTTCATTCCACTCCAGGCTGGCCAGGCAGGAGGTATGAGACAAGGTGGCACAGCAGTGACAGCAGACAGCCCAGATGACTCGGCCCCCAGTCCCTGTTTAATTTGCAGAAACATGGTAAAACCAAGAGAGCAAACCCTTGAATGGCTCCTGCTGGCACAGGTCTGATGCACGAGGATTTGGGATGATAGGTTTATTTGTTGCCTTACACCCGGTTGCAGCAAGGGAAAAGCAATTCTGTCCTGTCCCACCTGCACAAGCGATGCTGCGAAGCCCAGAACTCTGCAATTAGGAGTGGGGAAGCTGCTCACACAGCGAAGCATCGTCCCAAAGGCTCTCCACGAGCCTGGCAGAAGAATAATCCCAAACACCACGATGGCACAGTGCTGCCTCATTAAATTCTGGCTCTGCTTCACATCAGACTACCCCGCGGCAGAAACCACGGCAAACCACAGGTACCTCATTTCACATGACTATGATCCCACCATTCCTATGGCTGTAGACAAACTGCTTCCAGCCTCTGATAAAGGTGGCAAAAATGGCAGGTGAAGCCAAGCAGGGAGGAATAAAAATATAACAAGAGTCCCCCTTTTATCCACCGCAAAGCGCTGAGCACCTGGAAACTTTGCAAAGACAGATGAAAAGTAGGAGGGGAGGGAGCAGCTCACTGTTACTGAAAAGTGAGACAGTAAACTCCCTCCCCCAGCCCAGGGAGAAGAAAGAAGCGTAAAGGGGATGCATGAGAGACAGTAAGATGTGGGAGAAAGGCAGAGATGCAGAGGAGGGAGTGAATCTCACTGGAATGTCCTTTCTCAAAGGTCATGTTTTGCTACATTAGGCAGAAATGTCAAGAGAAAATTGGATTCTGAAAGAGAAGAGAAAAAACAACAGGCTTTCCACGCAAATAAGGGAATCAAAAATAGCATGATCGTGTTATTACAATTTAGGACACAGAGAGATGGAGAAAGGATACAACCCCACTAATGCAAGGATTTTTGCCAGGCAGATGTGCTCCGCTTCTCATCTCCTGCAGTCCTTGGAAACCAAATCCCACCACCTCCTCCCTCCCCCAGACAACAACCCACAACAGCTTTAGGCAAAGAGGAGATGGGTCTTCCCTTGCACACGTCTGGCAGGAGACTCTGCTCTCAAATGGCAAAGCTGCTGCTCAATCTGACCCGACCATCAACTTCTGCAGGGCTGGTCAGAGCACACACACCCACAGCTGATTTCAGATCAGTCAGGACACACATGGGGAAGAACATGTTTATCATCGGAAACAGACACCTCAGATATGCAAAATGTCAGAAAGGTCCTTCCTCAGCCTCAGAGACAGACCTCAGCACAGAAAAAGAAAGGGGTTACACACAAACACACATTAAAAATACATCATTTCAGTCACAAAAACTCCAAAGGTCAGAGATGCCAGGACTGGGATTGCACAAAGTGTACAGCTACTGACTTTTGTTGCAAAAGATAGAACTCCTCCAGAGAAACCTCATAGCACAGCACTGATTTCTCCCCAGAAGAGATACATCCCCACATGCTAGATGGGGCAGGTTTCACAGGGAAGGTAGCATGTGATTCCGTAATTAGAGATGGAATCACAGTACATTCACAGGAGGAGATTAAATTACAGCTCTACAGGTGAAGCTCTGACCTCCAGCACTTTGTAAATCCTATTTGGTGCCTGCAAGGTTCCCCTCCTGCTCAAACCTTGCCTGCACCAAGTTTCCCAGTGTTCTGTACAGCATAAACAGGGAGGACTGGAGAAAATCAAGGCACTCTCAGTCAGGGCTAGTTCTCTCCCAGTCCCAGTTGCCCATTCTGCCTTTTGGTAGCTGTTTCCAAGGCTGAAAGTCTGTTGCCACCTCCAAATCCTTCTTATGACAAGAACCCCCGTCCTCCTGTGCTGTGGCTCAACAGTGCCAGCTCTCTCCATCCTGACCTGGTTGCTTCCCCCTCCTAGCAGGCTGAATCACACTGCTCATCACTCTCCAACCACTCCCAAATACTTCTCAGTCCCAATTTCCTTATCCATGTCCAAATTTCCTATGATCTTCCCTACTTTTACATTCTCCCAGCCCAACCCCAGTGTCCCAACAAGAACTGTTCCTCCTCCTCTGCCCTATCTGCTCCCAAACATCCTTTATTAAACTTCTTCCTCCAACTGGATCAAAAGCTATTCTGCTGACATAAGATGTCCCAGAACAAAATCAAGTCTTCCAAGCAAAATCTGTCCTTTGACAAACTTTCTGCCCCTCCATAAAAGGAGGATGCAGCTGCTCTGTAACAGGAGCATCATCAGCATTTTCTAGTTTGAGCAAAACAGCTTGTTTCCCCCTGCTCCCTTCCACTACCTCAAGCATTTGAGAAAGTTCTTATGTGAAACTAGAAAGAAATAACAATAAAATGTAGAATTCTGCCAGGAGCAGACACCCAACACAGAAAACTTCAGCCTGAGCAATTAAAATTTGGCAGAGTTATAGGAAAGGGGAAGCAGTCCTGCAGCAAAGTGTGCCAGACAACCTTTATAACAGCCTATGCATCAGCTCCACCTGTAATAAAATATGGCATATCACACGTCGAGGAAACACAGGCAGAGGGAAGCAAAATGCCTTCCCTGCGTATTTCTCAGTGATGAACAAGTCTCTCTCAGGACAAACCTGCCATCAGTGCTCCTGGAACATATTCAAACTGCTTCTTTGCCATGGGACATTTTCTCCATCACTCACAAGATGCTCTTTTCCACAGAGACAGTCTTTAGAAATAGTTGCCAGGGTCTTTTTTACCTCCAGAGCAGGTTTTAAAGGAGCTGGGGAGGGAGAGGGTGTTGGATAGCCCTCAGACCAGATCCAGGGCAGCAAACACTGATCCCACCCATGACTCAGACCCAGCACCACTCCGCAATCTTCCTGCTGCAGCAACCGTGCTCCTAAGGCTCCTGCTCTGCAGGTGGCTCATCACGCCCTATCCCCACCATCCTTCTCCACCAGCAATCCTCCCACACCTCAAACACAGGATGCTATCACTGAGTGACAGCTAAATCCTAGTTCTTGCTCTCTCCCTCCATCCTCCTCATACATTTCAGGAGGGGACATGTCATGTCCTGCACACTCTCCCACAGCTCCTGCAGGCACTTGCTGGTGACCAGCAGGGAAGGGGAGGTCACCTTTCCATTTTGTCCCAGCACAAGGGACAGATGGGACCATGGAGGTACAGCTCCCAAACAAGCTCCTGGGTTTAAAGGGGGATGTGTGGGTGTGGGACAAAGAGGAGTCTGGATCTGTGTGGCCCAGAACAAGGGGACTTCAGTGAAGAGGGGACAGCATGGTTTGTTTTTTTTTCCCCTCAATTAGCCAACAGTGTTTCCACTATTAAAGCAATTTTTATTCAGCTAAATTAAGCCAGTTGCCTCATTAATGACATCAACAAGCAGGAGCCCCTGTAATTAAACTGTAAGTTATTTTATGCAGCTCAGCTGAACGCAATGGCAGAAAAGCTGCTGCTGGGGAGGGACCCTGCACGCCTGTGCCTCCTCCTCATAGTTTCATCCTCCACTCGCCCTTGTTTCCAACCTGACACGTTTATTTCTGCATGGGAGAAGTTTTTCACACATTTTAATAACATGGTGCCACTCTGACAATCCTGACTGGGGAGGATTAACTGCGCAGAGCAGCTGGGGCTGAGGGAGCACGAGCGACTGCCTCAGAAATGAGGAGAGATGCACATCCTCAGCCATGGTCCCCAGTGCTGGATATGCTGATCGCACTGCACGGGACTCCCTTGATATCTGGGCACAACAGGTGCTTCCCATCATCCCACAGCTCGCTGCAGCCTTAGCTGGGTGCTGGTGGCCACAGGAGAGGATAATGTCAGCAGCCTCACATGCTGCTGTAGGGGCAGCTCCATCCAGGTTTCATATCTGCAGCAAGTAAGCTCCTAAATCTTTGGGTTTGAACCAGACAAATGCTGGAAGGTTACTCTGGGGCTTGCTTATCCCTGCCAGATAACTCCAGTGACCTCTAAAAGCAATGTTACACTCCCCATCACCCGCCTCCCCGTCCCCCTCCCTCTGCTTCCTGTTTAGTAAGCAGCTTTGCTCATTAAGGGAAAAAATGTACTGTCCTCCCTTAATGAATGTGCTAAAATTACCCCAACAAGTCCCAGAAGCTGTGGCAGGACTGGTCTCCCCACAAATCAGGCTCTGCAAATATTAGACTCAACTGAAATCTCTGATGGCTCAGCACCAAACCCCAGCAGGACATGTTTCAGACAGCCTGAAAAAGGACCAGGCAATGCCAAGCACATACAAACCTTGCACACTCAGGAAGCAGAGTGAGCAGAACAGGGTTGTGGACCTGGTCAGCCTCAGATTTTATAGAGGATTTCTCCTCCATTTCCTCCCAGTCCAGGCTTCTCACCAGAATGTGTATAGTGGTGCTACAGAGGAGTGACAGTTTACAGAGGTCCTCAGCCATGGTCTGGCATTACCTACAACCCAGTTCTGCTAATCAAGCAACTCCTCAGCAACTCCCGGGTCTTTACTGACCTCAAACATGCAGAAGCAAAAAAGGCTGCAAGGTTCAATCTTCCTTTGTGAGTTTGGGCAGCAGAACTAACTCCTTTCTCCTGTCCACAGGTTCTGTCCTGTGCCTTTTAAGGCACATGTCAAACAGCACATGCCATCACATTATCATCTCATTCTCCACAGGTTGTTTCTTGTTCTAGGGCTACAGTCAGAATCTGAAATAATTTCCCCAACTCAGAGCATCCTGCACGAGAGAGGAGCGAGAGACCATCATGGGTGACACACAGGAAGAGACCCTACCATTCCACATGCACAGCACAGGTCCTGGAGGTGTGACACTGGAGAAGGAACCACCAACCTCTCTGCATTTCTCAGTTGCAGGACCCTGATTTGTAAATTCCCAGCTGCCACTGAAACAGTGCTGAGGAAAGTGGAAGGGGCTGGTCTCCTTCATTGGTCTATGAACAACAGAATTACAAAACAAAAGCTGCAGAGCAAGTGGGAAGGCACCACGCCTCTGTCACAGGGCTCCCACGGCTAGTGCCAGCAGCACATCCGCCCCACGCCTCTCCTCCCACTGCCTTTGCCAACACAGCAAGCCATGTCCTGCTGCTGCCTTCAACCCAGCCCATCCTTTACTTTAAGGGCTATTTTAAGGCCATCTCCTACCCCATGACACTTCCACACCCTCTAAGTCACCTCTTCTGAGGCATCTCCCAGCTGCATGATGCTTCGTTTGGAGAAAAATCACCCTTCAGAATTCATTGTTGCTCACAGTTTCGTTTCAGCACATGGCACAGATGGGAAGGCGTCACCAGATGTGGGTAATGTTGTCCCCTGCGCTTCGAGGCACATCAGATGCAGGGATCTGACCCTCTGAACTACACTTATCTCGCCCTTGTTGTGTGCACTTTCCATTGCTCTTCTCCAAAGACATCTGGGCGCTTTCAGAGGACTTTAGGAAAGGTTAAAAGCTAGGTCAGCCCTGCAGTTGCTTTCCCTTTGCCTGCCAGCTTCCCTGCAGGGCAGAGTCCAGCAGCTTTCATGGAATAGGCCAGTCTTCTGCTCAAGGAGAAGAAAAATCATCCTGCAGTGGGTAAGAGCCCTTGCCCATGGCTGCCCTCCTACAGCCAAGAGGTCCTCAGGGCTGCACTGCCCCCACTCTCTCTCTCCTGTCTCAAACTGCAGTAATTCCAGGCCCAAAATATAACTGTGTGCTGGGCTTCCCTCCTGCTTCTGCATGCAGAAATAATGCTGGAGATGTGTGCTGACTGAGAACAAGGGCTTGCCAGCTGACAGCTCCAGGTGAGGAGTTGGATTTACCCTGCCTGTTTGCTTCAAGTTGCACTGTTCTTTGAGCTGGGAACAGAGAATGACTGGGGAATGACTCCTGCTCACAGGTTTCCAGTGAGCCCAGAGCAAACCCAATTGCTCTGTGTGAGAGAAGAGGACTCAGTGCTGTGGGCAAGGCACAGCTCGAGGAGATGGTAAAGGAAGGAGATCCATGCCCTCAAAACATTGCCCAGCATCATCTCCAAGTATGCCATAATCGGACTTGATGGACTCCAAGGTCTTTTCCAACCTCAAGGAGTCTATGATTCCATGAACACCAGGCATCCAGGCTCCCATGTGCTTCCCACCACCTCCCCTTGGATACACTGAAAGCAGCAAGGACAGATGCACAGGAGGTACCACTCCAGATGGGAGGTCACTCCAAATGCCCAGGCAGACAGTGGGAGAAGGTTCACACAAGAGCCTCAATGCCAACACATCAGGAACAGATGTGCTGGGAGAGGGTCTGGTTATCACTCTCCCTGCAGAACAAGCGCTGTGCTCTCAGCTGTTATAGAGCTCTTGACCAAATTTATATATAAAAAAAAAAACAAAAATAATTAAACATCCCCACCTACTCAGATGCCCAGAAATCAATGAGCCCTGAATAATCTCAAACACTGCTCTTGCAGGGGATTAGTGAAGACAAAACTAACATCTGGGCCTGAGCCCCAATTTGCCTGACTGAGGGAAAGGTGCCAGAGGATGAGATGGACTGGGATGGTACAGAGAGCTCTGCAGAGCCTCTGAAGAAAGGAAGGGGTATAAATATGAATATATATACATATATCTCCAGCAATAGCAAAACAACAGGGCATAAGGCAGGGTAAGCTCTCAGCAGACTCTGCTAAATGGTTTCCAATTAATTAACTGATTACATGATAGAACAGAAGGGGATTCAAGTGAGTGCTGTTGACCTTTAAGAATAATTAATATCATCAGGATCGCAAAACTCGTCCAAGAAAAATAATTAGGAAGATTCTAATATTGCCTCCAAAGCCACATCAAAATGGGAGAGGAAGGTTCTGGTTAATTCAGAGGCACTGTTCCCAAGTATTTGCTAGCAAACCCATTTCTCCCTTATCCCTGCTTCCCCCTGCAGGTCTCCCACACACACATGCTTCTTCCCTATCCCAGTTAACCCTCCCTCTCCTCCCCAGATCCATTTTCCATATCAACTCTTCTACAACCCATCCCCCTTCTGCTCTATTTCAACCTTCTTTCCAAAAGACTCTTTGCTTCAAGCCCTTGTTGCAACCCTATCTCTCCAGACTGGTCCCTGTCCCTCCCACAGCCTCATCCCCACTCCCTGCTCATCTTTGACCAGCCCCAAACTCCAGTCTCTCGTCAGGAAGGAGCCCTGGTCCTTCCACACGACATCGATCCACTTTTTATCTCCAGTCATCACTGGCAGCTTCATCGGCTGACAGAAGGCAAGCGCTACGTGTAATCCCAAAAAAGCCCTTCTCTGCTTTTCCTCAGCAGTCAAATCCATCACAGAGGCTGGTCTGGGAAGCAGATGTAAGCGATACACAGCAACAGGAGGAAGTGAAAGACGGGAAACTCGTGAATCCCTTATCTCCCATTACACCTCACCAAGCATGTGAATGCTCCCACCTCACTATATTTTCCTTGCTCCTCCTTTCCTAGTTCACTTGGCCCAAAGGTCCTGTGTGGGAGAGGGCTGGAAAGCCACTGAGCCAAGCAGGAACTGCAGTGGTGAACTTCTCAGGGAAGGTCGCTTGAACACACTGGGAGGGAGGTACATTGCATGAGCAGACAACATTTCTTGTGAAGGAAGTGTAAAAAAAAAAAAAAAAAAAAAAAAAAAAAATCCACAGCCCTGGAATGAAACCCACCTTTGCAGGGAATAAATAAATTTCCTCTGCTGCTTATTATCATTAAAACTTCTGTGGCTTGACACTTCACTAAATTATAGATAAAAGGAAAAATGGTCTTCCTGGGCTCAGAAAAGCAGGTTGCTGCCAGAGAGCTGTGTTTACAGCAGCTAATGAAAAGAAAGCCTGCCGTTAGCCTGCAGCACTCACCCCACCTCGGCGGGGAGCAGAGCTACCTGCACCCACAGCACTAGGGGCCTGGGAGCAGCAGCTGAGCACCGTGAGGGACCAGAGCTGGGGGGTACCCACATGAGGAAGCACAGGGACCATGCCATCAGCCAGTGGAGATGGCAGCTGCCACCTCCCATGCTGCGCAGAGGCTCCTGGCCGCAGCAGGAGGTGAGGCTGACATGCTCCAGCTATGCCTCATCAAATGACATGGAAAACACTCAGCCTGGGAGACAGACAGCACCAAGCAGGGAGCTGCCTTGCACCAGGCTGCTGCTTCCCCCCAGGGGCCCGTGGGGTGGGCATGGGGAGCAAGCAGGCAGCAGATGCCTGGAGTGCACCTGAGCATGGGCACAGGAGTATTTCTTCCCCAAAACCTGTTTGCAGCAGCTGAGCACACAGGGAGGAGTAACACTCTGAGCAGAGACCTGCCTGCAGCAACACCTGAGCTGTGGCACGATGTGCCTCCTCCCAGCTCCGGGCACGCTTGGCTGAGGGGGACAGGGAACTGGTGGTGACTTAATACAGCCAAAGCTCAGCAAAGCCTGCCTGCTACACTCCACATTTTTAACCACCCCAAAAGCAGAAACATGTTTTGCCTTTGACAGTTAGCCCTGTCAAAACAAACAAGAGTGTCTGGACACAGAAGTTATGTTTTTCCCGTTCTTCTCAATACATGTCACACTTAAAAAGAAGTGTCTTTTGCTGGGCTGTGTGAGGAATATCTTCAAATGAAAAGACTAATCACCGCAAAGCACTGAGTGCTTCAGAGTGCAGCAGGCATTCTTTCATTATTCTGAGACAGCAAATTACCCACAATTACCAACATGCACAACTGGATACAACAAACATTTAGCCAAAGCCCACGGATTGCAGTTGCAGTGAGGTTGGATGGCAGATGTCCTAGAGAACTACTCATGTGAGAAACCCCTAGACAGCAGCCAGGCAGTGGTGCTGCAAAAACAACTCCATTCACGCTGCAGAGCAAAGTCAGTGCCAGGAAACACTGCAGTTCAGAAAGCTAGCCTTCACAGAATCACGGAGTGGTTTGGGGTGGAAGGGACCTTAAAGATCATCTAGTTCCAACCACCCTGCCATGGGCAGGGATACCTTCCACTAGACCATATTGCTCAGAGATCCATCCAGCCTGGCCTTGAACACTTTCAGGGATCTTGCAGGTATTTCAGCTGCCAAACAGGCACCCGGGCAGGCCGGTTTCACAGCAGCATAAAGGCACTGCTGGCTGTGAAACCAGAACGGGCAACCCACAGGTAGGATCACACTTTGACCCTGCTCACAACTGCAGCCAGGAGTGCACAGGTACTAATCCCTCACTGCCCGGAAAGCCTGGCTGGGACTGGAGGGTGAAGGAACTTGTTCCAAGACAAGGGTAAAGGAGACAGGGGCTGCCAGCAAACTGCAGGCTTGGCTGAGAAAGAGGTGGGGAAGCCGGGAGGCTTCAGTGCAGGCGGGGAGGCTGGGTCAGAGGCCAGGCTGCAGGCAGGGAGGACGAGGGGCCGACGGCCCTGTCCGTGGTGCTGAACGCGGCCCCATCCCGCGGGACATCCGTGGGCACCGGCAGGGCTCCCTGGGCAGCAGAGCCGGGAAGGGCCAACCACGACCTCAGGCGTGCTGGAGGACAGCAGGCGTGGAATATGCTCATCCACAGTCACTAGCACGGCTAAAGACACCCACAGCTCCCCGGGGACACACATCCCTGGGTCTCACCTGCAGCCCTGTAAACACCCCACAGCCTCTTGAATCCGACATAATTCACAGCTCATCCCTTCCCAAATAGAAATAAGGGGAGGGGGTTGGTGGGAAACTCCACCCCTTGACCAGTATTGCAATAAAATTTTATAATTCCAATAAAATTCATGACTGCCTAACTTATGACATTTAAATTCCTGACTTGTCACACACCATCATGAATTAATGTCCCATCTTTCATGCCCTGTAGTATCTTATTGCTCAAATAACATATGATTTTAATGTTTCTATTTTTCTGCCCTGGTGCTCATTGCCGGTATATCAAAAAGGGAAAACCAGCCCTGCAATCATATTGTTAGTAAACCAGTACCATGGTAAGAAAAATCCCAGGAGAGAACTTGTGTAGTCACTTCGCTTTCACTCATCCTGCTGTGATTGTTCACCCTCTCCCCTAGAAGCTTTCCATGTCCTCAGGTGCCCCCCAGGGAGGTTCCTCCCCCCTGTGCAGCACCTCTCACGCTGGCATAGGCAGGTAAGAAATGCTTTGCACCACATCTAACCAGCTGAGCCACAGGGTCTGGGGAACAAGCAAGAGGGAGAGTTGGAGGCTCTTCTAGAGTACCTTCATGTTACAGTGACCTCACAAACATCCCCAGCATCATCTGCAGCCTTTTTTGAAGGACAGGATGGGAAAAAAATCCAGGACCTTTGCGAAAACCACAGCTGCTCATTTCACGTCACAAAAACTGATCAAAATTTAGGAAGGGAAATAAGTCTCACACTGCAGCTGGAAAGAATATCTCAACATTTCAAAGGAAAGAAGGAGAGGCAGAGCCACAGTAAAGTCCTGAGCCCAGGGACCAGAGTGGTAGGCATTAAGTAAGAATCCAAGTGAGCAAAACTTATTTGTGATAGAGTTGTTATATCTCATCCTATGTTAAAACAGCATTAGACAACTCAAGGTCAGGCTTCATTAGAAATCATACAAGGTGTTATGCCTCAAATGGATCAAATAAAAACAGAGGAAACAAGTGTTATTCCAGGTTTTCAGATGGGAAAGCGAAGCAGGACAAATCTTGCCAAAAGGAGTGCAGTGCTTGAGCTGGAAACTTTCTTCCTCAGGTCCCACTAGAGCACATCAGTCACAAATTCACCACTCTCCTTCTATTACAGTGCAACAAACCCTCTCCACAGCCAAGTGAAGCAGCCTGCAGCCAAAAATTAGTTACCCAGCCCTCTGAATGCAGGTCAAATTATTTCAACCCACCCTGAAGGAAAGCCTCAGCCCTGCAGGGAACTGGTCTCTCCTTTGGCCTTGTGCACAATGTCTGGTAAAACTCAGGACCTACCTCTGCCACTGCAGCAAAAGGAATAGCTGCAGTTAACTGCTTATCAGTCACCTATGGCAATAAATGGGGAATAAACATGCCATCAAACCACTGCTGCCAAGTAGCATATCAGCAAGGACCTGCACTACACTGGTATCCAGGGGGCAAAGCAGATGGGGAGAACAGGAAAGTTCATGGAAGCAGAGGAGATGTTACAGCTGTTTATTTTAGTGACTGTGCCATAAGCATGCCCAGCATTTTATGGAACTAGAGACATATGGGGGGAAATGCCTCCCTGAGTAAACCACAGCCAGAGGTTTGCTCCTGGAGAGGGTTGGAGCAGGAACACCCTTGGAGTATAAGTGGGAATCAAAGGGTACCCAAGCTGCCTGCCTGGTTAGGGATACTAAAGAAACACTCACCCAATACAACTTAAAGGCTGTTTAAAACATCCTCATACTTCTCATTTTCCATATATATTCATGGAGAAATTTGTTTCCTATTTAGCAAATGCAAAATAAAACACATTAAACAATCAAGGAGGTGGCTTGGGTAAATGCATTTTACTTCACCTTCCCAGTGAGCTCACACATAGTCATATACTGTGCCCCAGCTGACACACACAGGCTCGTTAGGCTGCATTGACTCAAGAGTAAAGATAAGAAATCAAGAGCAATTAACACATGACAGTTTGGGTTAGGAGACTGCCAGGATGAGTATGACAGCAGTGCAGTGATGAAAGGACAAAGCAGGGAGAAACCATTAGGAAGGAGGAGAAAGGGTAATAGGACATCCAGAATCAAGCAGAGAGTTGCAGGCAGGCACAGGGCCTGGAGCTGGTTACTGGAGAGAGCAAAGAGAGAGTTTAGAACGGCTCTTTAAGAGAACAAGGAGATAGATCATTAACCACAGCAGAGGAAAGTGACCCTCAAACCTCAACTGAGAGGCAACAGTATTATAGTTGCACTAATTCAGCATTCTGATACTTTGTTTATTTCTTTATTTAGTGTAAGATCTCCATCAAGTTCTCAGACACACAGAGCAAAGAAAGTGAACCTCACTAGCCTCGCAAGAAAGTTGCCTGCAGCCCTTTGAAAGTGCACAGGCTTCAGCTGAGAGAGGGCTTCAAGACCTGTCCTGAAGCAGCACTGGAGAAAGCAGAGGGCAACTCACCAAATTCATACTGCCTCAGCCCCCTCAGTTTTCAGGGAATGAAGCCTTGTATCTTGCCTATTAGAGCCCAAACCCATAACATATCTCTGGGAATTCCCGCGGCAAAGCAAAAAGCTACATTCAATACCAAGGCACTCGTTCATAGGATCGCTGCACAGCTGCCATGAACCCAACCAGGACACTGAAGCTGACCTCATCCTTAGAAAACAACACAACTGACAGATGAGGTTCTGGAAGGCTCCAGATTAATCACAGCTCAGGTTTGCCCATGAAAACAAGCCATCTCAAGTCTTTCACCAGGCAAAGCAGGTCCCTGTGGCATTCCTGCCAGAACCTTCCAGTTATTCCTCAATCCTCATTTTGGAGAGAAAGGGACGGACATGGTCACATAGATAAAAAAGCCTGTGGAGCTGGTGATCTGACCACACCGTAATCAAAAAAGCACGCCAGGGTCTCCATGGGTAAAGACTGGAAGAGAAAGCTTGAGCCTCAACCCCATCTTTACTCTGGCAGGCAATGCTGAGAGGGCAGTCTTTGACAGAAGCTGTGTCTGGGCTGGCCCACAAACTAATTTAGAGCACATATAAACCTCCAGAAGACAGTTTAAGAAGAGCCTCTGAATGCAGACAGAAATGGCAATTATTAATTTTCTAAATAGAAATCTGACTACTTAAGCCTTATTTAAAAGCATGCCTGTCTCTGTAATTACACAGCCTTAATTTGTTTTCTTTACTACACAATAAATAAGGTGTGCACAATTACCCTCTGCAGATACAAGGCAGTGCCTCCTAACTGGCTGGTTGGGTACGCAGCCGCCCAGGAAAATACTTAGAGGGAATCAGTCTCTTAAGTACCTGCTTACCAGTGAAGGGGGACTCAGGAACTGCAAATATCAACTTGTCTAGTCAGCCTGCTGAGAGCTCACTCTCCCTACATGCACAGCTCTACTGCCCCATGACCAGAGAGGGCTGCACACTTTGGCCAGCAGCAAACAGAGGTTGTGTCCTCCCCTGTTCATCAGCTCCTGGTGCACTGTGAGACTGAGTTCCCTGGGGACTTCCCAGTTCCTAATGAGGAACTTGTTAAGGCTGAATTCTTCCCCACAGGGGACTACAACAACTTTTTTTTTACTCTGACTCTGCCTGTTTTCATGATACATTTAGGAAGTTGATCTCCTCATGACTTGTAACCCTCTATCAAATTAAATAAATTAGCCAAAGGCTTCCAGTGTCATTAGGAGAAGGGACAGAGAGTTTGAGAGTGTGCAAGACTTTCCTCAATAAGCTGTGCTAAACACAGCAGCATAGTAAATATGTATTCAGATGGTTTATGTCTCAAATTTAGGAACCATACCACACTAAAGTTTTCTTGTACAGCCTCAAGCCAAAGACTGAGGTTTTCTGTCAATACCAAGCATTTTCTATGTTCAGCTGCATTGCCTGCTAAAACCAACATCCAGAAATCTTGGCTACAAGTCTTCCACAGCCTGGACTTGCTGGTCCTCACAAGCAGTGCATACAATTGACCAGGACTATTCCTGCAACAGCCAAAGGACTGTCAAATACACACAGGGATCAGAAACCTATGAGTGCAACTTCTCCCATTGAGATGATCTCAAGTAATGGCACAAAATGACACTGGAAAATATCCAGTTTACATCAGACCCACATCCTGCCAGTACTTGTTTTGGAAAGACTCAACTCTCTTGGTCCAAGCATCAGCAGAAGACATAGATCCAAGCTGCAAAATCCACTGTTATAATTTGGATTAATTGCCTCTGTAGCAGTGATGGGCTTCACATCACCAACAATCAGATAAGGCCATGGAGCACTAACTGTCCCCATTCAAGGAGGAGGAAGAGGAACCCAATGTGATTCTTAGATCCAAACCTCTGGCTCCAGGTCACCCACTGCTACTCCAGTGATCAGGTTGACCTGCAGCCCCTTACTCTAATACAGCCAATTTCAAACCTTTAAGGACCGACATGACCCTGCCCAGCTGCACTTTGGAGCACTCTGAAGTCTACCACTTGAGCACCTGAATGCTGAAAATCCCCTTCATGGGTATCTGGCCTTTCCCCCCTGACTCTGTGATGGGTAAGGGGGAAAAATACCAAGCCAAACTTCATCCAAACCCTCACAAACCTGAGCTCCTGCAATTAGAGCTGGGATAAGTGATCTGCTTGTGATTGCACAGCTGGGGTCTGAAGACAAGCGCGTGCACAGAGGAAGGGCCAGAAATAGATGTTACTGGGAGAAGGCAAAGCCTTCTGGCCCGTTTGAGAGGAGGAAACCTTGATGAAAGGCACTGGGAAAAAACTTAGTTCAGCAGGAAGTTTGGATTTAACCCAGGATGGGAAAGGAGGGGGGGAGGGAAAAAAATCAGCCTTTGAGACTTAAGAATTTGTACATGAGCTTCATGTGAAAAAAATGCTCAAACACAGCTTGCACACCCTGCAAAGGTCTGGCCCAGGGTTCCCACCTCCCCGTACCAACCCTCACCGGCAGTGAAACCACCTTCTCATTTATTAGGCACATTTGCCATCTTATTGACTCAGCTCCACCAGCAACCATCCAAACAGTCATCAAAGGTGAAGGAAAACCAGAGTGGCAGCGAAAACACGTAGCAGTAACTCAACAAGCCCTAAACACCATCCAATAGTCCCCAGTACTGCAGGCAGCCCTTCCACAAGGGGACTGGGACAGTCTCCCTTGCTCCTGTCTGCTACTGTACCTGGTTACAGCAGCCCAAGAGTTAGAGCAGAGTGACATTTCCATTAATCCTTTTATCCCTGGTTCCTACGTGCAGTGGCTGCAGAAGATCTCAGGCCTTTGAGGGAGGCAGTGCCTGCAGAACAGCCAAGGAGGCACCCTGATGCACTGGCAGAGAGCTGAGGCCATGAGGGGATCCCAGGTGGCACCAGGTGCCTGCCAGGCTGTGCAAAGCCTCAGAATCCACCCTGGGAAAGGCAGCCTGGCTGCAAAGGAGCAGTGGCACCACGGTCTGAGAGCCTCTGGGGAACAAGAGGGAGTCACCAACCCTGTAAGCACTAAGTCTCCATCCTTGGGTGCCCAGCATCCTCTACAGGGAACATCCACCCTACAAACATCCATGCTGCCAAGTCCCAGCAACAGCATCAAAACTCACTGGCAAACACTAACCAAATAATATACTTACTTGCCTCGAGCTTCAAAAGGCAAGGAAAGAAAGATGTTAAGAACATGATCAATCTTACATGGACCAAGCAGTAAACAAACACATATTTCATCACCACATACCAACCTTAACTCTTGACACGAGATGGATGTGGGGGTTTTTCCACTCCCAAAAGTAATTCCAAAAGACAAAAACAAACACTTTGGGGAAAAGCAGCAACAATTGCCTGTGTACACATTAATGTCATATTCAGCCTCAAAGCAAGTGTATTGGGCCTTTTAAACTCCTACGACATCCAAACTAATTTCATCAGGAATCAAATGTTATTCATTTTATCTGCTAGATACATAAACAGCAACTACACAATTGACAAACAACCCTCAAAAAAAAAAAAAAATCAATTGAGAGTGGTTCAGAGAGAACATTGCCCAGGAACAAATAACTAACTACAGAAAACACAAAAAATCTGCTTCAAATCAAAATTACAAAGGGCAGAAATCAGGAAAATCCCAGTGGTCAGCATTAACGAGAGTATATTATGAAAAATATGCAATTCTTTAAACTCAAAAAAGCTCAGTCCACGTTCACAATGCCCTCAACTATTCATGCCCTTTGGTACTGCAGTTCTCCTATTTAGCAAGTACTTTACTGTCACTTAGCAACTGTAAATGGTTTTCCAAAAAGGGAGCTTTTGGGGTTTTTCAGTTCACATCATCTCTGAGCAGACATCAAAAGACAAATCTATCCTGCTCTGCAGGTCGCATTTATCTACTTGCCCCAGGAACAAGTCTGTATCGATGGCCCAATGCATCTGCAGACTCAAATGGATGCACTTTTAAAGGGAAGAAGCCACTGGCACGAGTTTCCAAAAAGCAGGGATACACATACTCTCCATCCAGCCCATCAGCTCATGCCCAAGGATGGAGCCTCTCAGCAACCCCTTTTCACCTTTTGTATCTATACTGGAGCAGAAGAGGGGTTTGATCTCGGACACAGTTACTTGGACAAGATATTTTAAGCCCATAGAGCACCTTGCAGAGTGGCCTGAAATTCAGGCTTTGATTTTTCACCTCGGGAAAAGCAAATACACATTTAGAAAATAAACCAGTGCCCTTGGCATCAAGGATGTGGAAATTCCCCGTGACACTGTACTTGCTGGCTAATGATGCCCCAGCAGCTGGACACTTGTGCAATGTCCCATGATAACAGCACTCCAGCCTCTCTAGCACAAAACAACCCTACCCCAGGCCCAGTGCAGATACTACTTTAAGAAGTCAATAATTAGGAGCAGAGCTGGCAGCCCCTGCACCCCAGGATTTGTATTGGAAAAGCAGCCTTTGGTTAAAAACTAACGAGCGGGGCAGGCTCTGGCTGTGCTCTGGGGCTGGTGGCCGTCCCCAAACTCTGCAGAGAGGGAAAGGTGCACCAGCCGCTGCAAGCCCGATAACAATGCAAGTGCTCGTTAGAGAGGCGATAAAAGCCAGGACAGTTATCAGAAACCCAAACCCATCAGCTGCCCAGCGGGAGCTCGCCCCATCCTGCATCGCAGCCGATTTCACTTCCCCACCCATTCGCTCTTCCATCTCCTGCCCTTTCCCACCTCTCCCTCTCTTTCCCCATCAGCGTTCTGCTTCCCTCTCCTTGCCGTCCCCAACAGGCACTTTAAGGATCCACTTTGTGAGTCGCCTTTCCACAGGGAGCAGAGGGAAAAGGGGACAGCAGCTGCTGGCACTCACATGTAGTGCAGGTGAGGGTTCTTGGCAAAGGCGCGTGGCTGGATGTTTCGTAGTCCTGAGTTCCTGATTGTCCTGCAGAGAGATGCAGAAGGGCAGCAATGGAGTGAAGGCAGACAACTGCTCTAAAACCCTGCTCAGCACCTGAGACCCCTCGATTCCCCCCTCCCACCCCTGGGAGGCACATCTGTCCCCAGGCAGCCTCCGTGAGCCACAAGCAAAGAGGAGATTTGGCTTTTCAGCTTCATCTGATATGGTGACAGACAGTACAGAGCAGCTGCTGGGCAAGGCTCTGCTCCCACATCCACCAAGGCTTGCTGGGGTGCCACAGGCCATCTCCTGCTCCTCTCCCTCTGTCTTCACAAGCAACACTGCCACAAGCAAACCTAACCCTCAACAAAGTCATCTCCTCTCTTCATACCCGAGAGAAAACCCTTCTGCTTGCAGCTCTGAAAAGGAAAGGTATTTTATGCAGGGAATTTTGGACATCGAAGGGGGAATCCTCTTCATACTCTGTTTTAGAAAAGCTCTCAATATCTGCTGCCACTGCTGCTTTGTTAGAGGAGATGAAAACAGCAGCAAGCCTGCTTACAGTGCGTCTGTGTGTTAAAAGTACAGCTTGCTGGAGTTTGGTTACTGAGTGCTCAGCCGTATACACCTCCTCCAGCCCACATGGGAGCTGTACTTAATGTAAAGCTCCCAGTGAAACACATTATTAGAGTCTCTGATTATCCCTGAGCAATGCTCTGCATCTCACACAAGCAGCACCCAGGGCACTCCCAAGATCCAGGAGTATGTAGGAGGGGGAATAAAGAGATTGGGTGGTATCCTTGCTTGGCCAGGCTCCCCAAGCATCTGGCAAGTCCCTTCAATCTCATGGACCTCAATTTCCCCTCCATGACGCACACAGTCGACCTCTCCCTGTGCTCAGAGAGCTGTGCAGGGAGATGCAATTCCCTTATTGTGCAGCACCACCGTGATGGTAACTGTTCTAAATGAGGACCAACAGCCCAGCAATGAAGGATTGGTGGAGACAGCTGGAATTTCACATTGTGGGGCTGAAATGAGTCAGAACAACACATGAGCCCAGAACCAAAACAGCAGGGGAGAGGAGAGGTCAGGGCTGATGTGTGTTGACAGAGCTGTCAGGAGCTAGCAATCTTCCTTCTCACAGACCCAGCAAAGACCAAAAAGCCCTTCATCTCCATTTTGTGGAGTCTCACAGCAAACCACAGCAGATCCAGCAGGTTAAATTGACAGCGTGGAGACTGCAGATGGAGGGAAGCCATGGCTCTGCTGGAAGGAAGGGGCTGCCCAGGTCCATTCCCCTCCCTTTTGCGCAGGACATACTCACAGCCTCTGGAGTCCTGTGTACAGCTCCATGTCAACGGCGTTCAGTGTCTGCAAGTTCTTCCAGTTCTCTATGTGTCTGTGGAGAAGAAGGAAAGGCTCAGCTGTGGCACAACCAGATGGTTGCTCTGTTCATGCAGGGCATGGCGCACAGAGGGAGAATGTCATGCCCTACCACCCAGCTCCATTCTGTTTTCCCAGCGTTTTGGAAAAGTCAAATAATGTGGTTTTACCCGCAATTTCAAGCACAGAATGTGCAACGGAGCCACTGAACATCCTTGCCCAAGTCACTGCCCCTCACTGCACACATCACTGAACAAAGACAGGATTGAAATGGGTTACACAAGATAGTGAAAGCAAACAGAACCTCTCAACAAAAACTTAGGGCCCAAATTTGAAAAGTCATATTTATCCAGTCTCTAACTGGGGTGGATAAACAGGGTCCTAGTCTTTGCCGGCTGGAAGTGCTGCTGGCAGGAGAGCACCAAGCTCAGTTTGGAAACATTGCCTTTATTACAAATTCCTCAGTCGCCTGGGGCAGTCTGGCAGGTATGTTACAGAGAACAAAAACAGAAATAGATCTGTCACCACAGGACCATTTTCAGTAAATATTAGAGCCGGGGGAAGGTGACAGATCGGTAGTCCCAGAGAACAGGGTCCCCTCTTGTCAGCAGCACAGGAGTGATGCTGGCAGCAGTGTGGCTGCTGCCACTGGTCTCTGCTAAAAGGCTGCAATGCTGGGTCGAGTAAAAGGAGTTCAGTCCTCGTCCCCCAGGCAGTCCTTGGGCAGTTCTGGCTTTCTCCAGTTTAATCTCAGACACCCTTCCACCAGAAAGCACAAACGTTTTCAAGAAGGTTTTCACTGAAAAGCAGGTGGAGGTGGTCCTCTCTAAAAGTCAACTGAAAGGGGGAAAAACATCTGGCATGTCCCTCTTGAACAATACGGGAAAGAAGCCCAACTTTGAAGTCTCTGAACATGTACACCCAAGCTCACATTTGCCTTGGTGCAACAGCTGGCTTTGCACTTGACCCTGGAGAGGGGAAACATCTCCAAGTGATGCAGGATTGGAGTGATGAGAAAACACTGAGAGCTATCCTGTGATTCTATGATTCTAGGCAAGAAGGTTCCAGGACCCCACACGGTGGTTCAGAGGGTGAATAAGCAGAAAACAGATCTTAGACCACTTCTAGAGCAGTTGTAGGGGCCACACTTTTTTCCTTCTCCGGCACTTGCTACACCTTGTGCTTGCACAAGAGCAGATGAATCAGCGTGACAGAAGTACATGGACTTCCTTAAGCCACATCCCAAATAACATCCAGCTCAAAAAAGAAAAATACAAAGCCTGGACTAAATCTCAGTGTATTTCTCTGCTCTCACCATACAGATCCAAGAAAAGCAGAGACCCACAAGAGTCACCTCTGCTTTCCACATGTTCCATAATTGCCTGCATGCCCAGAGGGGTTAGTGCAAGGACGCAGCATGAGCTCCCAACTGCTGCTGCATGACAGTGTAAGTCACTGTTCACCCTCAACGACCTGCTCATCGGCTTGTATCGCCTGTGTCCCAGACAGAATGAGAAACAGGACATTATTACAGCCATTTCATATTCCCTGCCAACATCTAAGGCCCCTGTGAACATTTGCAGAACAGAACGCAGACTGGGAGGAGTCAGTCAGGAGTTCCAACAGCTCAGTGAAACCTTTTCGAGTCAGGGCAGGACTGCCAGTTCAGGTCCTGGGGCACAAGACTGCAGGACTGAGCAAGGCTACAAACACAGGCTGAAAATACTTCCCGTCTGCAACTCCTACACAGCAAAGTGAAGGTCCTCCAAGAGGAAGAAAGGGCAAGGGGAAAAGGAGGAATAGGATGATGTGGGTTTACCACCAGGACATGCTGAACCTACAGCACCCAAGCAATGACCTTCAGGGAGGGATGGAGCAGTCCCAAGCCAGGAGTGATGGAGCTACCACAGCTGGGAAGGAGGCGGCGGCCAGATTGGCTCTTGTTTTATTGATTGTGTTTGCTAAAAAAAGTCAAGGTTATTTTTGACTTGACACTCAAAGCCATGTGGGCAGCATTCTAGAAGAGACAGAAAAAGATCCAAGCTTGTTCCCAGCACTATGCTTAGGCATGAAATTCTGATGACTCAGCTCTGGGGTATGGGGGTCTTGGGGGCCTCCCCATGGCCAAGCCCCCCTAGAAGTGACATTACACTAGACTGTAAATACAACTCCACAACCTGTATTACAACCTCCCCAAACAAAGCCCATGAGCTTCCTGAGCCAGCTATGCTTTCGTACATTTGACACACGTACAATATACAAGACATACAGCACAATACCCATAAAGTAAGAGATGAGAAGCAGTAGTGGAAATACACGCACACACACATAGGATAATCCCCCAGCCCAGCAGCTGCTTTACATAGAGTGCAATGCAGGGAAATAACATCTTCAAGTAGGTGCATAGGTCAGCAAGGGACTTTGGGTCCTTTAAGCTACACAAACCCTTCCTTTCTCAGGGATTTCCAGAAATGTCTTTTACCCTTTTTTCTCTGATTTTTTCAACTCAGCAGGAGTTGCACCCTTGCTCCTAGAAGTGACAAATCGGTCTTGGTTTACAGGCACCTCAAAGATACACCAGGAAAACCATTTTCTTTGGTTCCCTATTGCTTTGGAAAGAACAGTGTAATTTTGCACTGGCTGGGTTCACCTGAACCCACTTAAAAAAAAAAAACAAAACAGAAATGCATCCTATTCTGAAAGCTCAAGGAGTCAAGCTGTGATTGTGAGATTGGCAGTGGTTGCACAGGAAAGCAAACCAACCAAGCAGAGAAACTCCACCCGTGAAAGTTAAGTTCCTCTCATGTCCTTCAGTGTCTCAACTATCTCCCTCTCTTTTCCTTCCAGGGTTTTGCTTGCCCTAGAAATCTTATATCCTCCCACTTGCTGCCGAATACTGAGACCTTCCCTCCTCCTCTGCCTCGGTTCATTAACCCGGCAGGAACACGGGTGCTGGGTTCACACCAAATACAGCTGTGACAGCTCCCAGCCCTGCCCTGGTCTCCTCAATCAGGTGTTGAGGTATGAATTACAGTCAATGGACTAGAGTTTATTCCTCCCTGTAAACGTCTCTTAATACATATTCTTGTGGCATTCCTCAGTTATTACTAAGGCAAACTGCTCTTCTGCAAGACCCAATAGCTTCAAGAGCAATACCATACTTCACAAATCCTGAAGAGCTCACCACGTGCATATCCACCTAGACTCATATCCAACTTCTAATCAAGACCATATGAGACACATTGCTAACACAGATGAGGGAGCTCGTTTATTTTTTGGGATAGAGGGTAGGGCATGTTTGTTTAAATACTCACTCCCTTCTCATACTTCTTGTATGTTTGGAGGGTCCTGCTAGTCCAGGTCTCCTTGCTTGCATTGCAGAGCTGAATTATACCATGCCTTCTACAGACAATCAAATTTCACCTTGGTAAGGCTTTGCTCTCCCAACTCAGACTGAAACGCTGCACTTCACTTTTCTTACCCAAAGGTATTCACTAGCATTTTACATCCATTTTCTCTTATGTCAAAACAATTTTTGCTTAAGCAGCTCTTTTTCTTTCCCGGCACTTCTTCCTCCCTCCTTTACAAGCAGAAACCAGTTCCACCCAACTATCATTTATAAGCTACACGATGCCAGCTCCTCTAAGGCAGTGCATCTGTACCAGTGAAGTGCAAGGCAAATTGTCTCAAGTGCCCTGAAGTGATACTAACTCAAGCCCCAGAAGTGATGCAGATATATTGCTCAGGCAGAGTCCTGGCAGAGAGGTTATTTTGCTTCTGCTTTCAGACCCAGACACTCACGCTTGGTGATCTATGCAAGAAGGACTACTGTGACAGACACACAGAAAATGGCTCTCTGGTTCCTTCATCAACCTATTTAAGTCCCTTTTTCTTGAGTAAGGGTGACCAAAAACACAGCAGTCTCCAGGAGGTCTCACTTGTATAACAGCATGAGCAGCTCCCCACTTACACTGGAAACACCATGACTTGCAGCCTGAGATCACAATGACCTTTATCACAGCCTCATCAACCTGGAGGTTTGTTTTTACCCCTTTATTAAGCATTGCATCAAGCATTTCTATTCACCAGGTCATTTCCAATGGACATGATTTCTTAGCAGGCAGCAAAAGCCCCATTACACCCACATTTACATTCAACCCATTTGGCGTTACAGACTGTCTCTTGGTTTTGTTACTGTAGCTCTTCCCATTGGCTGTCCTCAACCCAATTTGTGGTCCCACAGCTCAGGCAGTGCAGCCCATGAGCATGCTCCTGCCTTTTGCGCCAGTGTTCTCAACAAACCCATGAGCCAGCATCACCTCCAAGGAACCTCAGTAGTTACCGCATCTTTCAACACCTCCCACCACCATTGCCCCACTTCACCTGCAACACCTGGGCTAAACTGTGTCTTCTCCAGAAAAACAACTCACTTCTGACATAATGCAGCATCAAACTAACCTCTCATCACAGTGTCCTCTCTTTGCTGAGGAAATCAGCTACCTTTCCAAAGGAAGGCATGGGGTTAGCCTGACAAAAGTTAACCTTAGGAGGCCAACCCTGCATCACATCTCAGCCTCCATGCACCCACAAACATGCCTTTACAACTTGCTGAAGGCCTTGTAGACTGCTGCAGTCAGAACAGTGGTCAGCCCTGAGCTCGCATGCTCTGTCCCAGTTAATAGCAAACTTGTGAAGTGTCAAGCCCTGTTTGCCAGCTCAGCAGCCTGCAAGCACCACGTCTCACTCAGATCCCAGAGCACCATGTGAGGCCAGCAAGGCAGCAGGTGTCTTTGCCCCTGCATCACATAGACAGAAAATCAGTATTCTTGCTGACCATAAGACCACCAGGTCACAGAGTTTAGGTTTCAGCTGGTCTCCAGAAGTGCCAGGACCTTGCCCCACTTGCTGCAGGAGGGCTGGTAGCCACTAAAGCTGTGAGAACAGCAATTCCTTTCACTCCCAGAAGGACACCATGCAAGGTGGTGTCTGACAACACAGGCTGGTGTCACCTTCTTGAGACCACACATCACCACATACTCCCCTTCCAGTCCAGGGCCAATGCAGCACAGGAGATTGGGATTTAATCACAGTCAGGCTCATTTCATCCCACTTACATGAGGCAGAGGTGAACAAACAGCCTCATGACAATTTACCAAGCGATTAGCTTGAGGCTACTTAATGTGTCTGGCCTTCCCTCACCCTCCTCATACAACAAGGATAATATTTATCTAATCTCTCTCGGCTTTTCAAGCACTGTGGTCAACAGCTAAAAAAGGCACCTGATAAGCACTAAGTATTAACACAGCATGTGTACACATGTGGTACCCAAATCTGTATCTATCTCAGACTGGAGGCGAAAAAAAACTTTTCATGAGGATGCCATCAGCTCCAATCAGTGCCTGAGCAGATGACACATCCCTGTTAGAGCCATGCTTTACAAATGCCACTCACGTTTGGATGCTGGGCAGTGAACAGGTTGCATGCCAGCAAGCAGACAGCATCCCAACACACACACAATTATATATATATATATATATAGGGAAGGGAAGCAGAGTATTTGCCTTCTCTCTCCTGTAGGGCAACAGGAAAATTGATTTGTCGCCCAGGCATATTAAACCTCATAATCCAGACAGAAGCATTAGCTTTCAATTACCTGATATGTTTAGCATTACAAACAAACCGCTTGGCACAACAGCTCCAGACCATGCAAATGTGAATTTGATTGCACTGGGAATAGAGGGAAGACATCTCCAAACCCCTGACCGGTAAGACCTGCCTCGTCCAAGAAGAGGTGCTGCAGATGTTAATGGGAAGCCCTGAAGGCTGGAAAATCTGTGACACTGGTGCAGGTCCCACATTCCAGGGCAAAGCACAGACATGGTGGGAATTCCCAGATACTTTTATCCATCCCTCACACCCCAAAAAAGGGACAAGGAAGCCATAAAGGAATCAGGCACCTTTCACAGTATTATAAAGCACTTATCACATACATTTAATAAGCACGTGCAAAAAAGGACTTGATTCCCTCAATGTGGAAGTTATAAAAGTCAATTGGTAACAGAACCTTAAAGTCAAGTGCAGTTGAAAAAAGACTTAAAAGGACAATATTTTTCCCATTAAAGCAATATTTTCCCCTTCCCAAAAAGCATGGAAAGGTCACCCAGCAGTGGATAACTTTACATCATTAAGGATAATTTGAGGTCAGTGGGAAAAGGAGGGGTAAAGAAAGCAAATCCAGCTTTGTAGAAACAATTATGAGCATAACCCCACAGTGTAATTGTGATTCGTCAGGGTAACAGTCATAAAACCCACAACTGTGACACAGCTCCCTGAGCTGGCAGATCTGCTCCTCCTGACAAGGTCATGTAGGGGTACTTGGGTGCTGCAGAGGGTGCGACAGGGATGCACTCAGTCACCATCCCATGGGCCCAGCCACATCCAGCCCAGCAAGGGTAAGCAAAGGAAAAAGCTCCCAATCCCCAGCTGGGGAAGATGTGGGGATGATAGGGTTATGCACAAGCTACTGCACAGTGGTGTCTCAGCAGTGCTCCTGGAGAAACGCTACCGGTACACACAAGCAACTCACAGGACACAAGGCATTCAGAAGAGAAGACTCCCCCACAGAACACCTTTTGGATGAATCCAGATGAGCTCCACGCTCACTCCAACAGCATCTGCCTGGCCCTAGGCTGGCCAGGAGCAACCACCAGGTGCAGAGGAGCTGCTACAGCTGCACCATCTAACAAGACTGTCATATAGAGACACCCAGCTGTGGAAGATGCCCTGAGAAATAGCTTTAGGCTCAGCTGAACACATTAGGGTTTTTTTCCAGGTACTGCACTTAAGGCATCCTGCCTGGCACCCATAAGGACATACAGGAGCTGAACAAAGTACATGCTTCTAAAAAACAGACAGCAGCACCAATGTGACCAGGACTTCATCCTTTGCTTTTGTCCCCAGGGGGAAGAAGATCCTCTCAGGCACAGGGTGTGCTGTGCCCCATGTTTGTGCACTCACCAGATTTCCTTCTGTGATCTCCTCAAGCCTCTGCATCCCCCACCAGCTCTGGAAGGTGAGTTATGGAGCAGAGAGCATCCCTCACAGGGACAATGTGTCACTGTTACTAAAGGACAGCGGGCTGCCTGGGCCCAGCATGGACAGATTGCTGCAGAACACAGGAAGCAGTATGTTCTTGTTATTGCACACTACATCCAAAGTTTTCCAGTGTAGGGAGTTATGCCCAGTCACACAATTTCAGAAAGGAAGAAATAGGTGGAAGTGGGATGGCAGAGCTGAAGAAGTGCCGTGGGTGCAGCTGTCATACAACCAATACTGCCTTAATATTCCATCACTATTACTCAGCTAGTGCTGGGAGGAAGCAGCCCTGGGGTCCCAAGTAAAATCATTCTAGTTTCCAAAATCATTCCAGTGCTGAAGAAACCTCATTTATCAGAGCCAAGCAACAGTGCAAAAGCTTCAGGTGGAAATTCCCAAGGGCTGCAACATTTCAGGGAGCAGGGTTGTGAGGACAATGCCCCTGAACCTCTCAGCATACAGGTCGGATTCCTGGTTCAGCCCCAGCTCCCTGCCCAAAACCTTGGCACTTCCCAGCCACTGCAGGCTCCCTCCCTAACTCTTTCTTATTTATTGCCTGTCACTATCTGACCCCTACACAGTCCCAAACCTCACCCAAAGTGAGAAAACATAAGATGGGACAGGTAGTTAAGTCCTGCAGACATGGACATAAATACACAAATACAGCCACCTTGGGGTAAAGCATCAGTAAAAGTGAGAGTTCACTCTCCACCTGCAGCATCAGGCAAAGCTCACTCCCCTTTTCCTCTGGGTGGCAGACTCAAAAATAATGATATCTGCCTGAAGGGCATTTCTTTCATTACTCACTGAGAGGAGAGCCTACAAAGCCAGTCCTCTGTGCCCAGTGAGTTCCTTTTAACTGTTAGACATGGATCTGGGCTATATGGAGCAGAGACTCCTGGCTCAGGACTGCTAACATCAACCTGGGCATACCTAATCACAAAAACCCATCTCCACACTAGCCATGTAGCCATCTAGGATGAAAGGGCAATCCAAGTGCAGAAAAAAAACATTTCCCTGAGAGTTTACACCACACAAACCTCAGGGCGAGGCAGCACCCTTTGGTCTCCTCACCCCCACGTAGAGCAAAAGAGCTCCCATTTTTAGGCAGCTCTCCAAACACCTGCCATGCTGAAGGGAAGGGTGCTTTATCCATAGGATTTCATATGCAGTGAGAGCCAGCAGTGTGCAGCATTTTGTGGTCTTTAAAGATCAAACAGCATTTTATAGAGGAAGCAGTACCCTGGTCAAAATCAGCTTCAGTAATCGTATTCTGCCTTATTAAACCCTCCCTGCAACTTCAAACTGGAAGTCAGATTCCCCCACATTCCCATCTCCAAACAGGTCTGGGGATTCTCAGAAACTAAACTATATAAATACATAGATATTAATACAGGCAGACAAAAGCTGCCAAGCTCTGCTCCAAAGGCAGCAGTGTTTCTCTCCCAGAGAGCACAGTGCCTAAACACATTGGCAAGGCAAGGAGATGTACTAAAGGTATGAGATCACTAGAGTTCAGCTTGGCAGGAACAGCTCATGGTACAGAGTGGTGCCAAAGAGTACGTGGTAGGAAGCAGCCCCCACAAAAAGGACCAGAGTCTTGGAGATGGTCATGACGATATTAGCTCAGCTAGGACCCAAAAGGGAGCCCTGCCAGCCACATGCACACATTGCACTTCAAGCTGTGCTTGAAGACAGGAAAATGGATGGAGGAGGAAAAGGAGAAAATAAAATCTCCCACGAACTGGCTGTTACTGTGATATATGGCACTGGGAACGAGGACACAGGAACAGAAGTCCAGCAAGAGCAGAGACAAGAACCAGGGATGGGGCTGCACAAGTGCCATGATGGGAAGGGTCTGCAGTCCTTAATCCAGACCTGCTGCCACCCACCCACACAAACCCACAAGCACATTCCCCAAAACCACAGCCGCTACAGTAGTCTCAAGTCAGGAAATTTTTACATCCACATCAGCTTCATCTCAAATCCTGTTCCAATGCAGCTGCACATTTTTGGGTGAATCCTTTCCACTGCTCCCATGCCTGGGTCCTGGAAGCAGCACAGAAAACAGAGCTTGGAGCCGCAAACCGTGGGTGGGGAGAGGTCCCTCAGCTTCTGCACAGTTATGGCAATCGAGCACCCAAATCCAGTGCCCTGCCAGAGTCCCCCATCCTACTTTAAACTCCTACACTCCCCCACAGCTCCACCACAACGCCCATAATGTGGCTCATCCCATTTCCAGCTTTCCCACACACCCCAAACACAGGAAAACCCACTGCCCAAGAAAGGAGAGGAGAAGGAACATCTTTCTCGGACTTGGATCCTGCTCCCACGACAGTTTGGGTTTTTTTTCCCTCCTAAATGTCTCCCAAGGAGCCTGAACTTTGGTCCTGCAGCATTTTGGCTCCTCAGATGTAATGAAGCTCGAACAAGCAGGCAGCAATGCCCAGCTGGGCTGGCCACAGGCCAGACTCCCAGCTGCTGTGCTGAGGGCAGCCACGGGCAGAGTAGCTCCAACCTGCAAGGAGACTTGCCAGGGTCCCCATTACCTACACAGCACGGCAGATCTGCCTGACCAGCTTCCAGCTGCTCCCCATAAAGCCAAAGGGCGAGGTAAGTTCTCCAGAGAGTTTATTTTTGAGCCAACTGCCATGACCTGCCCTTGGCTTGTATCTGCACTTCAATTAAATCACAGCCAGCTCTGCCCACCCTCCTCAGCAGCAATGGAGGCGGTCCTCCCTCACCCAGGAGAAGGGCTCAGACCCCCTTTTCCCCAGGAAAAGTCATGAAAACAAATCTCCCTTCCCTCTGCCAAGTTTTTCCTACAAGGGGCACACACACTGACTTGGCTCTTATTGATGAGGCTAATAAACAGAAGCATCACTCAGGAGCAGGGGGATGTACTCATTAAGACATGGTGACTCAGAGCTCCAGGCTTCCTGGGATAACAGGTATTTTGAGGGAAGTCAGCTGGCTCTGAAAAGGAAAAGCTAACCAGCATGCCTATAAACATGACACAGGCAGGAGGAGGCAGGGAGGGGAAGAAAGGAGAGCAAGGAGGCACTAGACACTTTAAAAGCTCCTCTCCCAGTGCTCTACTTTGTTCATATAAATGTGAAAAAAAGCACCTTAGAAAAACATTATAGAAGACTCTGACAGCCAGAGACACTGCTAACCAGGCTGTTGTGTTTGAGCTGATCCAGCTACGCAAACAACAAATCCTGGGGCCGTATCTAGCTCGCCTCATGGCTCGATCTGCCATTCCTCTGGATAAAGGCATAACTGAATTACAGAGAAGCCTTTGCTTGCCCAGCACCCAACTCACAGCCAGGGCTTCTCAGCACAGCAAAACCAGATCCCTGACCAAGACCCAGCCCTTCAATCCACACAGGCACCTCCTTCACCAGGGCCAAAGGTGGGGTGAAACCCTAGAGCTCACACTATCCAAGCACACTGCTGGCTCTCAATCAAATAAAATTCATTTTACACCAGGAGCAAGGCAGGAGGACACAATGTGAATTGCTGCAGCTTGGGCAACATGTAGCAAGCATTAACCCAGCACTGACACCCTCACTCTGCACTAGCAGGGTCTCCTTGCAGCATTTGAAGGTTTTGTTTCATCACTGGGGCTTGGGGGTTTGCACAGAGGTTTAACACCACAGTGGTGGGATTCAGTGATGTCCAGCCCCACATGCCCCACTCCACAGCTCAAGGCCACATCCCCTCTTACAAGACATGAGCATAAACACAATGAGCCTGATAGTTTGGTGCTCCTGAAAATGAGCCCCCTATTGCTGACGGATTCCCAGGAGGCTGGCATTAAACTGACAGGTATAAAATCTCACAGGAGCACGTGAGGAATCCAAAGTTCCTGCTCAGTAGTAACTGAGGAGAGACAGGGAGCAAGGAAGTCACCTCCTGCCCTTTCACCACTTGCTCTGAAGGTGAATTTAACTGGAGACATGGTTTTTTGGTGATGTTTAGAACCATAGAGCAATTTCAAAGCCAAAAAGCAGATCATCGGAGAAATGATCCAGAGTGATGCTGTTGTACTTTATTTTTGTTGTTGTTTTTACAAAAAGAAAAAACAAACAAACAAACAAAAAAAAAAACATTCAAAGTTTATTTCTGCTCCTGGGCAGCTGGAGACCCAGGAGGGTCCCAGCACCAGCCCAGCCTCAGAGCAAACTACATCAACCCAGAGGGTTTTCAGTGAAGGAAAGCACATTCTGCACAAAGAATAGGGACATTGTCTGCCCTCGGCCACAGGCAGCCCTCCAGGGAGGGGCCTGGCTCAGTCACAGCCTGCAGCAGCTGGGGCCCAAGAACCCGCACCGTGTGCCAGGCTGGGGCTGATCGGGGACAGTCCTCCCACACCCGGCTCCTCCTCCCGCTGTGGATACCGCAATAGGATGAAGAGCTGCTGCCGTGCTCTCTCCTGAGCTGCAGGAGGGCTGGGACCCGGTGTCACCAACCCCACCAACATGACCCACTCTGACCTCACTCAGCCTCCCTGCACCAGCCTTGCACCAAGCCTGTGGGATGCCCACCAGTCCCTCAGACACCCTCAAGCTTGCCAGGCAGCCACAGAATCAAGCAAAGCCCCCAAACCCAAGCCACCATCAAACCACACTTATCTCCAGCAGCAACTGGGTCAAAACACTCTCTGATCTCTCCTACTGCAAATGCCAAGGCTTGGATTCATCCTCTGGGACAGGACACACAGTGTTACCATGCCAGGCTTGTGCCCATCACCAGACTACCAAAGTTTTCTGCCCCCAAATCATCATTTACAGCCCTTCCAGATGTTTTGCTGGCTCTCAGCAAGGACAGAAGGCAGAGCAGAGACAGTAGGATGAGGACTGAGGGGAGGGCAGAAACCAGAGCCAAAGCAGCACTGGAATGCTCCAAACCCAAAAGCTGCAGCTCCCTCCCCAGGGCTCTGGACCCTGTAGGAAAGCAGGGACAGATGTCAGACATCCCTGATTCCCACCTGAGCTGACATAGGCCCCAGCACCACTGAAATCACCTCGCTGACAACAAGCACAGCCATGCCACCAGCTTGGGAAATGACCCTGTGCATCAGCAGCTGCAGCGTCCTCCATGACTCCCCCAAGAGCACATGCCATTTCCACACAGCCAGCCCTGCATGCTCCTGCCCCTTCTCCAGCCCCAAATGCCTGGCATGGCTGTCCCACGAGGGCATCCCAGTTCCCCCGAGCAGTACAACACAAGCACCAGCTCCCATTTCCAGATTTTTGGTGGCAAGAGTATCAGGGCTGCCTGGTCACAAGTCCTACACAAATATACCAAGCCAGTGAACTTCTGGGTGAGAGGCCATATATGATCATCCAAAGTTCCCCCACACTGACCAACTTCTGCCCGTGATGGTTTTCAGTTGGGTTGTTTTTGGCTTTTCACATCTTTCCCCAGTCTCTCCTTTGAAAAATCCTGTAGTTGCTATGGAAATAGTCTCATCAATATGGGTGGAGCGTAGCAGCACCAGCCAAAACTCCCTGTGGATCCCAGATGACACCAGTGCCTAGGAAATGGCAGCACTGGAGATTACCCCACGTTGCAAGGGAATACACTGAGCTTCAAGCAGTGCTTGGCACTGATGGATGAGTGAGACCCATCTGGGACTCAAGGGCAGGGACCTGCAATTCACCCAGGGATAAACAGGTAAAAATAATAATTGAGACATTCTCAGGCTGACTAAAGGATGAGAGGCTTGTAAAAAGCAAAAAGCTGCAATTTGCCTCAGTAACACTCTCACCTCGAGCAGGAGGTGGCCACAGACAAGGGTACCTGAAGCAGAGCTGAGTTTGGTCACTGGCCCTGCCACAGGCTTGATGCACCTCTCCAGGGAGGCTTCTGCTGCCTGCTTTGTACTCCCAGATCTGACATGAAGCTAATAAGCAAGCAGGGTGTGAACAGTAACCATCAAGTGCTGTGAAGAGGGCTGGACAGCAAAGGAGGGATCTTTCCCACGTGGCAAAGAGAGCAGCATGTTGTGCGATTGCTATGCGTTCCAATGGACCCGCTTCACCCCCTGAGTCACCCCCTCCCAGCTGAGAGCTGTGGCTGCAGAACATTCAGATTTTACACTGCGAGCCAATTTCTTCCTGAAAACACTGGCAGGGTCTTTGCAGACGATGGATTATCCTTTACCACTAGAGCTTGGAGCAAGGTCCTCAGGCACTGGAGACCAGCTGAGCAGGAAATACATCTTCTCTGGGGGAGTGGACAGCAGGCCAGCAGCACTCAGTGCACAGGGAGCTGCTTCTGGCGGATGTGCTGCAGCTGCCATCAACCCTGGATTTAGGACAAGTGCTAGGGACCTCCATCTCCATCACCCCACCCAGTTGGGAGACAGGGAGGATGTGATGCCCCTGCCAGCAGTGTGGACACCTCCTGCCTCTGGCCATGCTGAGTAGCTGTATTCAACCCACTGGCATCTGTCATCTTGTCACCAGCTGCAGCTCATGACAAGTGACAACAGGAGGCTCTGCAAGATGCAGGATGCAAACACAGGTACCAGGCACTACCAAGGCTGTCCCCAGCCATTCCCAACTGGAGATCACAAATAGCATTTCAACCCTGATGCAATCTAGTGCCACAGCAATGAGTTTCCAAGTCACATCTCCAGACCCTCATCAGCAATCACTGTGAACCACCACAGGCCAAACTCCTCTCACAGCATCACTACATGCTTGGCAATGAGCAGGTTACATGCATTTTCCCAAGCTTTTTTTTCCTGGAGCGGGGGTTTTCCTACACTCAAAGCTGATGCCAACATGCAGATCTCACCAAGCTTTACCATCCTCCCCCACCAACCCCACACAAAGCCCCTCGGGCTGTCACACAGCACATCCCACCCTCTGCTCCCAGTCCTGCCTGCAGTGGGAGAAGCACACAGGCAGCACCAGCACAGCACCATGAGACAATGGCACGTCCACTGGGCTGACACATTACTGGTGCCAGGGTGAATCTGAGCACTGCACAGAGCACTGATAGACCCTGACAGTCCTTACAGGTGCATGACCCTATTCAAAGGGTTAAATAACAATGTGCATCATTCAGACTGCAAGGTGCACATCTACTTTGGGAGCATCTTTGCCAAGATCCCAAATGCTTTCCCAAAAGGATGCACTCAAGAGAGAAGGATGTGCTTAAGCTGTTACTGAGCCATCCAGAGATGCTGCAAATAATAGAAGCCTGCACTCCAGCAACTGCTCTTCCTAGTCCAGATTTAACAAGTTCAAGGCATAAAGCAAAAAGTAGCTGAAATGGCTCCCACCACCACCATTCTGTCCCATGCCCATGGAACAGAGTCTCTCTTTCTCCCTGCTGGCAGAAATCTCATAGCACCAGCCCAAAATCATTTTGCTCTACCGTTTTGAGATATTATTGAAAGGAGTTGCATGCAGAGCTGCCTGCAAAGCAAAGGGACTCTACAAAAGCAATGGAGAGACCTGAGTCAGCCCCACCTGGACCAGGAATAGCAGACCTAAGCTCAAGCCAGGGGAGCAGCCAGGCACCCATGAGTCTGTGGCACCGTCACCTCCATCTCAACACTATGCCAGCACATATCACCATCCCTCATGCAACATCTCCAAAGGCCTGGGTGACAGACTGTGCAGTCCAAATTCCCACAGTCCCTTTATTCCCTGAGACCCAGAAGCAATCTCAGCAATTGAGCAGAACCCACAGAAAACTAAAACACAGACCAAGTAAACAACTTATCTCTCATCACACAGCAAAATTTTCAGGATGTCTTAAGATGCAGTTCCTCCAACATCCACCTTTTCACTGTCTTTACCCCAGCGTGGAGGTCCCCATCAAAACCTCAGCAACGCAGATGCCTTGGTGAGGCCTGGTCAGCCCTGAGGATGCTGCTACGAAGAAGATTCTGCTCCTAGGGAACAGCGCAGCATTTTGGGGCTGGCTCCTGGGGTGGGCACCCAGGTGGCTGCCTGGGTGCACCCTAGCTGCACCCCAGAGCACCCTGAGATGCCCAGCAGAGAGCCACCAGCTGTGCCCATCGCCTGCATAGCAGCACAGCGCCTCAGATAAAAACTCCCCACAGCCAACACAGTGAATAAGATTACAACAAATATAAACTAATGATACAGCTGTCAAGACAGATTAGACTGCACAGTGTAAAAAATTGCAGGGCTGTTTAGTCACAACAATATAAGATTAATTTATCAATACAGCTTATGTGGCACTGGAGAGATAGCAAATTGAATAAGTGAATCTTTTCTACACCTTGCTCAAGGAGGGAGTCTCAGACCCAATGGGTGTACAGGTCTGGATAATGGTGAGGATCCGCAGGCTGGGATCAACCCACAGCGCTGGTCTGACACAGCCCAGGGGCAGCTGCATGTTCATCCAGGCTTAGGGGATGGGCACACGGCTCTGCACCCATATGCTCCTAAAGGTGCCTCCCCTCCGCAGTACCAGACTGGAGAGGGATGATTCTAAATCAAGACATCCCAAAGCTGCTGCTGCTGCTGCTGCTGCAGGCAGGAACTTCCCAGAGCCCTTTCCACAAGCTCCTCTAGGTCCAGTGTCACAGGACTCGAACCATTCGTGTTGCCTCACCTTTTCCTCTGTCCCAGTTACAGCGTGTACGTGTGTCAGCGCACACAGCAGTCGGAGGCAGCATCCTCCGTGCTAACGCATGCAAAAATATGCACAGCCACATCCACCCTTTGGGGGCTAAGCCCAGGCAAGCTTGCAGCTCTAAGAACATCTCTCAGGAGTTCCCCCAACAAAATCAAGAATCCAACACACAGGTCCTCAGAAGGTGCGTCCCTATCCTCCCTGCAGCTTCTGCCCAAAGACTACAGCATCCCTGGCGGGCCCACACCTCTTCAGTTCTCTCGTATGTTGCCATCTGTGGGTTAAAAAATGTGCAAGTAAATAAATAGGTGCAGCGATAATGAGCCAAGGTTTCGATCTGTGAAGGTGAGAGCACAGCAGCATCTGCCAATACGAAGGAAGCACCCGTTTCTATAAATATTGAAATCCGGTAATTATCATCATTAGAACTAGTTGTGATTTAGCCGTAGCTCAATCCCAACAAGTAAGAATGGCATTTATTTGCCACAATTAGAACAGCTAAAAATACCTCCCAAACTTTGCCTGGTTCGTCCCCATCCCACCCCCCTTCAGCAGGCTCAGCCCAGGGCAGGGAGAAACACAAAAGGAGGGAATCACTTGAAGGACCACACGGGGTTGAAGAAACCCTGTGCTCTCCCAGGGAGATCAGGACACCAACATAAAGCCACCCCATCTTCTAGGGGCCCTTCATAGCTCTGCTCCATGGCTTTCTCCCTAACTCTGATTCAACCCAGGTAATTCCTGACCCACCATCCTAGCTCACAAAGGTAGCTGCTCCCTATGCAAAGCAACTCCCCCTCTAGCAAACCACCTTTCCCATACAGAAAGTTTCTTTGCATTTGCATCAAAAGGCATAGATTTGTTTTAAAGGGCAAATGGAAAAGCCTGGCTCAACCAAACCATTCTACTTGTGGGTGGGGGGCAATAGCCCTGGTAGCACCCCGTTGATCCAGAACAGCCATCCCTTACAGACACGTTTCCTCACCTTGTGGGAGCACTGCAGTTATGCCAAGAGCCTCCACACATTCAGCATCGGTTCCAGGCTCCAAATGAGTGCTGAAGGACTCCTAGAGATCAGCGTGCTGGGCAGACACCTTCATGGATGAACTTGCTGGTAAACCTCACCCTTCCCTACTTCTACAGGCAACTCCCCATACAAAATCCTGTGAGTGGCACCAAGCTACCATGTCCTACCCCTGCAAAGTGACCAGGGGGCCACAACCTTTCCAGAGGCTTTTAAACATAAAGGGACTTGGACACCCTCCCTTGGGGACACATCTGCACTCCGGCTGTCACCAGCAGTTTCCCAGCCTTTTCCCTGATGATAAATAAATGCCTGTGAGGTGTAGGTAAATATTGCAGGAGGCAGCACCTCAAGGCAGCTACAACCACCTCTTGGCTTCCCATCCAAGCCCACAACCCAGGAAAAATCCCCATCTGCTGACCGAAGTCAGCCAGGGCCATCTCATGCTTGCTCCAAGACTCAAGATTTTCCCTGAGGAAACGTGCCCAGCGCCCCCAGTCAGGGATGTTCTTTCTGACAGTCACGGTGAATTTGATAATATCTGGAAAGAGCCGTGAAATGGGCAGCTTAGCGAGTCTCCGCTGCGCGGGGGCGAAGGCACTGAGGTGCTCGATGCCAGGTCCCAACAAAAGCCCGAATATTCATCCCGGCCCCACCGGCCACCACCTGCTCCTCCTCGAAATGCCTCCAGCCCTGGGACTTTCTCAGCCCTCAGCCTCCCCCTCCGAGGGTAATCCGACCCCTCTGATATTTCTCCTCCCTCCTCCTTTGTTTGCTTCTGAACTCTCTCCGGTTTTTCAATATTCCCATAATAGGGTGCCTCAAACTGAGGCCACATTCCTGATTTTTTTTATTATTATTTTTATTTTGGTGGGTTTTTGTTGTTTTGCTTTTTTGGTTGTTTTTTTTTTCCCAGTAAGAATAGCCAGGTCATAGCTCCGCTCCCACAGCTCCCCCTCTCCCCAAACACAGCCCATCACTATTAGTTTAGGGCTCTAAGCCAGTTCTCAGTCCATTTGGCAGTGTTGTATCCAAGGCAAACTGAACTAATTTTGAGAGTAAGATTTGGTGAGACACTATATCAAATGCTTTGCTAAATCCAAATATATTAGGATTTCCACGTTCTGCTCAGCCACTAATTTTGCGATTCCATCAAAAAGAAAAAGCAATCAGGTTTGTCTGGCAAGATTTATTCTTTCTAAATCCCTGCTGTTATTGCTCATGCTTTCCTTATCCTCTAGTGCTTCACTTTCTTAATACTGCAGGACTGGAAGCATTTGCTGGAAATTTATTTTTGCTATTTATATGGATTTTGAAAATCTGCCTCTGCTCTCCTCCGCTGCCCCCTGCCTTCCCACTGCTGTTAGCATCCCTGTGCTCCCACCGTACACATCTTCTCCTGCAGCCTCCTCCCAAAGCCAGATCACAGCAGCATCATAAGCCCAGTGTTAATACACAACTCAGACACAAGATACAGAAGAGATACTGACTAAAAAAATAAAAAACAAAAACAGGATGTTTGGCAGCAGGAGAAAGGTTTAAAGGAAACACCCAGCTGGGTCAAGCTCAGGTCCATCGCAGAGCATCAACAGCAGTTAATATTAATGCCTGAATCAGCCATCCCAGAGCATCACCGCGTTTTTCTTGCAAATCTTCTGGCAACCACACTCTGGGTGATCAGGCAGATCTGAGCTGAGCTGCAAGTGACACAGGTCGGTGCCTTTCCAGAGGACACACATGGCCCACGCTGGGTTAGTGCCAACACTACTATAAACCAAACCCTGAACCACTCGAGCTTGGGGCTTGCAGAGAAAGGTCAGGAAAGGCTGCACTCCCCTGCCCTGGGCTGGTACCCCAGTTTCCCACTCATACATTGAAGATTAGGGCACTCAAAAAGCCACGTCAGAAGGTACTCAGATCACCTGAAGCATCTTCCTCCCTCGGGGAGCCAAGTAGAACTCTCTAAACCCTGCATGCCTGCAGCAGCTTTTCAGACAGCACCATCCCAAAGCACTCCCACTGTGGCTCCGACTGTGCATCCACTGCTGTGTGCCTCACTGACCTCTGTGGGAGCAGGGCAGAGCCACTCATGCATTTCAGGATAACAACCATTCCTGCTCATTAGGAGGAAGAAGGCAGCTGTGCTGGAGTGTCACCAGTTTCTGCCCACTGAGACTTAGAAAGGCTCAGTAATTTGTACACCAAATAACACCCTGCCTGGGTGCCAGGTGAGTGCACACCCTCAGGACACCCCATCCAGCCACAGCAAAGCAGCAGCACTGCCAGCCTGCATCAAGAACAAGCCACCAGCTCCAGCCACAGCCTTTCCTATAAAGACAGCGACACCTCCCCTTGCACACCCTGGCACAGCCCAGCATGCCCAGGTCGTGGCACTGAGCTGATGCCCCCATGCTTGGCTTCCTACACCTCCATCAGGTCAGGTCTCTGCCAGACCCCTTGCCTCAGCTCCTCCATGCTGTCCCAGCATCATCATAAGGGGAAAAAAACCATAGCAGGTCATCTCAGTAACTCAGGGCTTTGACACAGGACAAAAGCATCCAGCAGAAGCCCAGGTGATAGTTGTCCATTACACAAGGGACCTCTGCTGCCTGCAGCTCCTTCACTGCTAACTAAAGAGAGCTTACACAGGGGCTTGGTGAAGCTAAGCTACAGCATGACCCGAGCACTCAAGGGATAAAGGGAGATTTTCTCTTTACTCTGGCTATTTTTACATCTCAGAAATGTGTCCTGGGGGAGCAGCCCTCTCCAGGAGCCCTCCTGGGGGTTGGGATACCAACACCCTCCAGTTTACAGCCAGCTGGCTGCAGCCCAGTTGAAGATGACAGCCCAGCCCTGCTTCCAGCACAAGGATGACCTTCCCCACAGGCAGCCGGGCAGAATGTCCTCCACCAGCTCCCACTGGGGAGTGAGTCCTGGGGGAGCTGTCGGGAGGGATTAACCCATCTTGGGATGGCTCCCCTCCTTTACCCCATCACTGCACCCACCCTCCATTCCCCCAGCCTCATCAGAGCTCAGAATTTACAGCACAGGCAGAGCAAGGGGGTCAGCAGAGGAAAACTAATGGGGATGGAGGATTTACAAGGAAGGGATGGATTCAAGGAAGGCAGAGCAAAGCAGAGGGTGATTTACAGGGTCAGCAGCAATTTACACAGCAGGTAGCAAAGAGGCCAGGATTTACAGGGGCAGGGCAGAAGTGCATTTTATGGGTCTTTATTAGGAAGTGAGCATCTCCTTCTCCTGACCGCTGTGACCTGGGGAGGGATAGAGGAGCTGATGGATCTGCATGGAGCCTCCCCCTTGCTCTGGAGGTCACAGACAGGCCATCATGGGGAACCATCCCTGCCCCAGCATAGCTGCATGCTGCAGCTGGTTTCTGCTTGGCCACGGCACCCTCAGGGTCATTCCAGTGTGCTCCTGTCCCACTGCTGCCCTGAGGCAGTGTTCCAAGGCCAGGCTTGGTGGTCACTGCCTCCAGGGAAGCTACAAACAACAAACCCTCAGACATCTCCTGGAGCTGGAGGCCCTTCCTGCCTCCTGGCAAGCCCTGCAGTCCCTCCCTGCCAGGGTCTGATCCAGCCCATCTGCTGGCAGAGAGGCAGCGCTTCTCCCGCTGCCAAGACTCTTTGCTGCCGTAGGGATGGGGCTGCCAGGCTGGTGATGGGCAGGCAGGGGTCACAGCCTGCTGTCCCTCCATCCCACAGCGGGGGAGGTGAGCCAGCCCCAGGGCCACCACCACAGACACACACAAGTCACATCACCCACTCTCCAGTCCCATTTTCCAGACACTCCTGGCAGCCAGCAGGAGCCAGGAACTGAGGTCACCCCCACACATACAACCCTGAACACACTGGTCTGGGCAAGGCAGGTCCTTTCCCTCTCCCACTCCTGAACTGCAACAGGGCTGAGGGGGACACACTCCTCAAGCACATGGTGCAAACACAACGGGTGGCAGCAGGTTTGGGTCTCCAGCTGTCACAAACCTCCCTGTCCAGGCTCACACTAGCAGCATCCCTGAGCTGGCAGGTGCCAGGCTGGGCACAGAGACACCTGCCTGCTCACATTGCCAGGGGTCAGCCTGAACAGCTGCATGTGAAGGAAAAAGAGTAAAGAAATACATAGGGAAAGTTGTCCCAGCACAGAAGCTCCAACACATTGTGACATCCTCCCTTTGGAACACACTGTGACTGGCCTCTGCCACCCCAGGAAGACACTTAATGTTTGGGAGCAAGCCAGGACACCCTGCTGCCCCCAGCTCTTCCCTGCCACTGCCTCCCCTCGGTGGTACAAGCTGAAGGCTGCCCATCCAGAAGTGAGGTTTGCAGCACATCATGGCCTGGGGACCAAAACTTCAGCCATGCCAGCACAAGGGTGCCCCAAGGTGAAATATCAACCCACACCTTGCATGCTCCTACATTTCCTCCCCAAAAAGGTACCAGGTCTGGTGTGCAAAACAAAAGCTGGAGAGGTTGGTCCTAGAAGAGCCAAAAAAAGAGGAAATTCACTCAGACATTTTATCTCAGTCTCCTTCTTCAGGAACTCCCCTATTTTGTAACAGATATAGGAGGCCACATGCTAAACAAGTGCAATTCCTGCAGGGGAAATCCAATTTCTTGCAGTACTGAGTTGCTCAGCACAGAGGTGCAATAGGACAGGTGCCACTAGCAGAGAGAGGGAAGGAAGGGAACATCTCCAAGCGCTGACCACAAACATCCATGAAAGCATTGAGCACTGTCCAGCAGTGGCATGCCATAAACAAAATGAAAATAAAGTCACGAGCATCCTACACAAAATAAGAGAACAAGTTTCTCTCTTTCAGCCTGGAGAGATACAGCTTGGCAGCACAGACAGGTTACAAGTCACGCTGAACAATAACCCAAGGTGTAGGAGCCCAGATAACATCCAATTGCTCACTGGTGAGGACTCAGCCCCAGCGCAGCCCAGCTGATCCCACAGCTCCTCAGCAGAGGCACGTGGGCAGCACCAGGGCAGCATCCCAAGCAGCCTGGTTCTCTCATCCATGTAAAACTTCCAGAGAGGCACAACAGCAGCACCCAACTCACATCTTCACCAGAACCACAAACAGCAGCAACACCATTGCCCCCCTCCCACTCCCCCAAAGTTTGACTAAAGCTCAGGAGTATCTTTGCTTTTATAAATCTCTGCCTTTTAATGATGGCTTCAAGGCTCAGAGAAAAAAAGGCCCATTAAACTCACTGAATAAGTTAATGGGGCAGAGAGAATCCATTTCAAAGCCACCCCAGGCTATTTTCCTCTGGAGCTAAAGCCTGAATAAGCAAAAAGGAAAAATTAAAACTGTACAGTGCTTTGCCAATAAATAACCCCCAGTGTAATCCGCTACCAGGCAGGCCTCCATTTGCAGAGATAATAGGATGCAGATCAGCTGCAAACCACCTCCCCTTGCAGGGACCACCACCTTTTGATTGCAATTAGCTGTGCTGAGGCAGGAACCTCCATCTCCTGCCCGTCCCCTTCCACCTGCCTGGGCAGGAGGGAGCGGCGCATCCTGCAGGGAATTGCCAAAATCCGGCACTTGGCTCTGCAATTCCCCTACATCAACGCTCAAAGCACACACCCCTGCTTCTCTGCCTCGTTTTTACCCAGCCCTTCTGCCCCTTCATCCCTGTCTTCTCCCCCTCCTTCATCAGCAGAGCTATGGGTCCATCCCTCTCCCATCAACCAGAGCCCACACACAGCTGCTCCTCCCCAAACACTTAAAAAACAAGTGCATGTCCCAGAGAGGGGAAAAAAAATAAAAATCCCTGCTTGTAAATGTTGATCCCACTAGACGCAGTTTGTTTACTATTTAATATTTAAAGATGCTAATTAAGTCTCTGAATAAATAAATCTATGTTACCCATGCCTTTTGGAAGGCAGGGATCCTTCCCTCGGGGCCAGGGCAGCCCACAGCAGGCTGGGTGCTGGGCAGTCTGCCTGGGGCTGGGGACAAGCCCTAGGGCAAAGCCTGGGAATCCCACCACCATCCTTCCTGGAAGGGAGGGCTTATCTGCAACACAAAGCAACACCAGGCATGGCTCAGGCTGGGAGCACCAAGCACTTCAGCCATCAAGTCTTGAAGGAGAGCACAGGAGGGCAGGGCAAGGCGCAGAGGAAGAAGATCTCCAGCCAGGGTTGCCAAAAGAGGTGGGATCTCAGCTACAACCACGGAGCCAAGGGGTTGTGCTCCCAAGGGCCAGAAGATCAACCCACAAAATACTGTAGGGACACAACAACAGGCACCAACATGCATCACACAGCCCACCACCATGCAGGCAGGCAGCCAGGGCTGCTCCAGCAACCAGCTACAGACACCCACATCCCTCCCATCTGCCTGGAGCCAGGGCAAGCAAGCAACCCACACAGTTTCCTACCTGAGAGCACCCCCGTTCCAGCTCCTCTTCTCAAAACCACCATTGCAGCATCTCGTAAGGAGCAGCAACTGCTGCCTCCCTCACACACAAACCCCAACGTCCCTCAATGCCCACAGCTCAGCTCTCCCACCTGATACCTCTTCAGCTTCATTAGGCTCTGCCTCTCCCAAATCCGCTCCAGCTGTATCATGCACCTTACCATTAACCCCTGGTGTGCCAGCCCTGCAGAGCTCCCTGTTGTAGAGGCCCCCTCCCTGCCCAAGCAGCACCCCTGCACCTCACGGGTGCCCTGCATGCAGTCCTCGGGCTCAGGCTTTGCTCTGATGCTCCCAAGGACACTCCTCAATGTCTGCTCCAAGCTGAAATGAGGAGCACAGTACTTCCCATCGGAGCTGCTCTAACCCTGATCTGGCTCTGTGCTACTCTGCCCTCTCCCCTGCAGAGCCTGGGACAGCCTGTGAGATGGTTGGCAGCAGGGATGTGTCCAGAGCCCCTGTGAGACTCAAATTAGGAAGCAGTCCCCAGTAACATTCAGTTTCTCTGAACCGACACAGAGAGTGCCCCAGGAGGAAGGGATGCTCTTGGCAGACTGGGAACTGGGAGCATGTAACACCCTTGACCCTGTGTCCCACTGAACTTTGCTTGCTCCACAGGCTGCTCAGCAGCAGCCACGAAGTGATTTGGTGGCTTTCACCTTACTTTTTCTGGGATGTATTTTGGCTGGGAAAGCACAGACAAGGCAGGAGACAGACAAAGCCAAGACCCACATCACTGCCCCAGAAATACCAGTCACATCCTGGTGGCAAGAGTTTTGGAGGACAAGAGAATTTTTTCCAGCCACACATATCACAGAGCTGCCCAGAGGCAATCCCATCTGTACTGGGACGGACACGAGGGATGCCCAAGCTGGCCTTGTCTGCCTGGGTTAGAAGCTGATAGGAGGAGGGCAGGCAGCCCAAGGGAGCATTTGCACAGCTGGATCGCAGACTGGAGAGCCAAGACTCCTTGTTCCCAGCCCAGGTCACTGCACAGCATTTCCATGGGGAGCATGGGATGGGGGATGAGGCCAGAGCTGCTCCAGAGGCAAAAGGACAGTCAGCAGCTGCAGGCACCCGAGCTCTCCCCCATGTGGCTTCATGTTCCGGCAGGGTCAGGAGTGAGAGCCTGGCATCTCTGTGGCTCAGCTGAGCTCTCATGTTCCTAATTTATCCTGGCAAAGCCATGAGCATGCAGGGTCCTCAGCAGCACTCAGATTATCAGCATCTGTTTGAACATTTCTTAGTGGGAACCTCCTGGTGAGAGCTAGTTAAGGGACAGCCTTGCACAACCCGGGGAAATGGGGGCTTCACCATGCTCACATCTGCTCCTACCCACTTCTCAGTCCCCCAGGGACAGCGCAGGGCAGCCAGCAGAAGCACCAGTGCCCTGTCCCCTCCCCAGCATGGAGCTGTAAGAGAGCTGCAGGGAAGAGCCTGTGTGGGGAATAGCACTTGAGCTCAGCATCTCCCTGAATCACTCCCTGGAATCCCAAGACAGCTTAGTTGTCACTGCAACAAGCACCATAGTCAAGATCAAGCACCCTGAGTCACACATCTGTGCTGTCACACCACCACACTCCCTTGGTAGTCCTTCTTGACCTCTCTGCTCCACCACTGGGACTTCTGTTTCTTATTAAAAAGGCAACTTTTCTTCTGTTTAGGGAGAGAAAAGCCACAAGAAGGGGAAGGTGGGGGTGATGTCACATGCTGGAAGGGGTTACTATCAGGTTCCATTATCTACTATACCAAAGCACTCGGTGGCAGCTGGAGGAAAGCTGGATGTAGACATGGCTCTGGCTTCTCCTTCAGCTCCTCAACTGCTATAGCACATGGAAGCAAGTTAAAAATACAGCCCATGTTTTCCTGCTGCTACTTTTCCAGGCATGCAGGGGCAAGGTCTTACATAGAGGCGAACATGGTAGGACCCCCAGTCCCATGGGATCTGGAATTGTGAGGGAGGGATGCACAAGGACACAACGGAGCAAGGTCAGTGGAGCAGTCCTGCTGGTTGGGCACAGACTCCAAGAGGAGCCTTGCAAGGGGAGTTCAGAGAGAGTTAGGCTCCCTTTATTCAACTGAAGTCCAGTCCCAGAGCAGTATCACGGCTCTAAACCCACGCCCATAACCCACATCCCAACACACGTCCAACCAAATGTCACCCCTGCCATGACACCGGGGCCCATTTGCTGTTGCGTTGTGGGACCACTGGGTGTCCTAGCCCTTCCAGCACTTGGCAATAGCCAGCAGCGAAATAACCAGTCCAAGCTTTGGCCCAGCTGCCAGGGAGGATGAGAGACCTCCAGGAGCTGCGCTTGGAGAATCCTACAGGGTCAAGACCAGCTTCCTGCCCCCACTCGCCCTTGCTCTGTCTCAGACCAGGCTCTTCTGAGGCTTCCTCCCTTGGGGAAGGACATGTGGCCTCTTTAGCCCTCCAATCTTCATCCACCCTGTGCAGAGGGTTAATCAGAGGAGCAAATACATTGCACCTACTTTGGGAGCCTCCAGAGACAGCTCTCAGCCTGTGCCCTCTTGCCTCTATCTCCAGGATTTCTCCATGGACCTCTCTCATGGCTACTAAATACAATAGGGCCAATAGGACAGCCTTGTTTATCCCTCTCCATGCTTGGCCTCTCCCTAAACCCTGGCTGGTGCTGGGCTGAAGGGTTTCCATCCCCACTCTGCTTCCTGCAGGCCAGCTGCACCACTGCTTTGTGCCTCAGTTTCCCCATCATTAAAATTATGAGAGCTCTTAGAGGCTTCCTTGTAGAGCCTGCAGAGCCAGGAGCTGGTCACAGATGGCAGTTCACCACCCCAATCAGACACCTCTTGCCCAGAAACACCTTCTGAGCGACCTGCTTTGGTTTGGTCAACACCTTCCAAAAAGCTACAAATCACCTCAATTCACAGACAGGCTGGGGATGCATCACTTGCAGCACTGGTGCAAGAGCTGTGGGTACCTGGGGGTGCACTGACCTCATCCTCCCGCAGCAGCACAGAGAAGCAAACCCTGACCCAGCAACCCACTCAGATCCCCAAGGACCATCCGATACTGACAGGGATTAGGATGCCAAGTTAGGGAGCAGCCCAAGAGGGGTTCAGCAATATGGGCGCCCAGAGTAAAGGCCCTTCAGTGCGACAGCACGCAAGCGGTGACCCGACTGCCGAGCCCTCGCAGCACTCCGCGCCGCCCCGGTGCGGCTCCATCCCGGCCGCGCCCGCGCATCCCGCGCATCCCGCATCCCGCAGCCGGGCTGTCTGGCGCTGCCGCTTGCCCTCTAGCGGCACAGCCACCTTTAGACGGGAATAGCGGAGCGGCGGAGCCGGGATGCGCCGCGCAAAGGGAGACGCGGCTGAGCTGAGCTCCAGAGTGGAGCAGGGCGGAGGCTCGGCCGGGCGTTACGGCACATCCACGGGGATACTCCTTTGCCAGCATCGAACAGCCTCGACCTCGACCATCTCCTTGCTGGGGGATAACGGGAACAGCCTGGTGCAGCCGAAGTCCTGGTACTGTGTGCATGGTCCTCGTGGACCTGGAGCGTGGGGTAAGGTGAGCAGGCTGCCAGATCCTCATCTCCATATGAGGGGCACAAAGTGCTGCAAAATCCAACCACTGCACGAACTGCAGCCTCTGAGCAAGAAACTCACCCCACAGCACCTCCTTGATGACAGTTTTGCTGCTCATCCCTTGGTGCAGAGGGAAGAGTAAGAGAATTTGGGGGAGACCAGAGCCCACAGGCTGCTGTCAAACATCCCTGTTTAGAAGGCACCTACACATCCTGTCGAAACCCCCACTGCAGAAAACACGAAACTACTGCTATTGCACATTGCCCAGTAAACAACACAGTGAGTTACAAGCACTATTGTCATTTACCTTTGGAAGCCTGGCAGGCTTAGGGGTTGGTTCACCCCCACTTGACTGCAGTCTTCCCTAAGTGGGATGCACCAAATCCAGCCATAAACTCATGGACAACACCAAGCAGGGGCACTCCATTGAGCAGGACAGGCTGGTGTGCCAGGGTAGCACTGGGAAGCCTTGCACGATCTACCTGCAGGGCTCCCCAGGGGTGACCCCATGGGGCATCTCATGGATGGTTTGGGGGGTGTACTGAAAGAGCCCAGCATTGCTGGGTGCATGGATGGTCACAAGCCTTTGGGAGACATCAAGCAGCCTCATGCCAAAGCACATGAAGGTGTCACATTCACAGGGGTGAACTGATGGGGTGGAGCATGCCCAGAGAGCTTTTTCTAACAGAGCTCTACAGAAGCCACTAACCAGAGGCAACACATCTCCAAACCTCTAAGGGCAGCATGCAGGTCCCTCCTCAGTCTCCTTCCTCCTACTAAACACCTGTCCTAGTCCTGAAGCATCTCCATCTCACCTCTTTAATCCCAAAAAGACAAGCCAAGAAGCAGAGCTGACTTAGACCTCCCCAAACACTGCAGGACATGAGGGTCGGGGAGATGCCACACGCACCCTGAAACCATCTGGGTCACCAGCTGCTCCTGTCCCAGCAGCAGTTCAGGGCCCATGTTTGGTTCAGAAAAAGTCTGTGAAGTCCTGGCAGGCACCAAAATTGTCTCCTTCCTGGAGAAACACCTGACATCACCTGTGCCAGGAAAGTGCCTCTTTCCAGGACTGGCCAGCAGAGAAAAAGACTGTGAGAGCAGGGCAAGGAGCCAACAGCCAGCTCACAGGAAAGGGGGAGGATATAGAGGTGCTTCTGACTTAAGTCACCTCCAGAGCATCAAAACCATGTATGTCAGACCACCTCTTTGTCCCAAACATCTCTGCATCCTCTTCTGGCCCCACAGTCTCATGCTGCACCCACTTCCCCCATCCTAACATCCTTCAGGACAGCTGCTCTGCATGAACAAGAGCCCAGGAAATCCAAGCTGGATGGAATTAGAGACCTTTTGAATGGCCTCTGCAGCAGCCAAAGCCTCTGGGATCAGGAGATGGGAGGCTTTGGGAATGCAGAGCCCTTCATCTCTGGAGAGAAGTAGTACACAAGGCACACAGGACACACTCTGGCTGATTCACACAGAGGGGAAAAGTTTGTGCCCACCATCTGAAGCAGAGCAGTCACTAACTTGAGCATCACAGGAGGCCTTTTCTCGGCTGTTTGGGTCACCAAAGCAAGTCCTGCTCCTTCTGGTCCTTCCAGGAAGATGCCTGCCCTTTCTCTCTCCCCTCCTCCCCAGATGCAGGCACACAGGAGCATAAGGGGTGCCTCAGCTCTCCCTCACCGGCACTGAAGGAGTGCTGCTGCTCTGAGCACCCCCTCGCTCTCCCCCTCTCCACATGCTCCCGGCTCCCGCGCAGCGAGTGGGGGCTGCGCTGCCGCTCCCCCCCACAGCACCCAGCTCTGACGTGGCTCTCCCACCCCCGGCCAGGCCCACGGCACGGAGCGGATGCTGCCGTGGGCTGGTGGGACAGCCCAATAGGAGAGAATGAGGGTGCTCCTCTTGTCCATGGAAGGGGACAAGATGCTTCGTCTTGGCCCTGCGAGACCCCAAAATCCCACACCCCAACAGTGCTCCACAATAAGCCACCTCCTCTTGGGTTGCTCTGAATTCATCTCACCTTGTTGAAAGCAGCTACGAACCGCATAGATAAACCCTGAAAATCCATCCTTGGAAGTTATTTGACCACAAGAATCCCCATCCTCCCCTGGTGAGGCTGGGCGAGGAGCAAGGTTTTACATACCAGGGACATCTCCCCACCTTGAGGGAGCCCAGGGGTGACAAACGCAGGCCACCATCGCCTGCCTAGCAGCATCTCTGCAGTGCCATAGCAACAGCTGAGAAGTAGGGAGGCCCAGATGGCAAACTCCTCCGTCTGTCCTTCCCCACGCACGGTGCCGGCGCACGCAGGAGCTGCCCACGCTGCCAGAAGGGTAACTCCCCGGCCCAGCCCACCCCGGGCACGCGGCACCCACCGTCACCCCGACAGCCGGACCCGGCTTCCCCGTGTGCCAGCCAGCCCCTCAGAGTGCCACGGTGGGGGACCCAGAGTGACAAACACCCCAGCTGCTCAGTGCAACAGGGGCACAAGCGACTCCGTGCTGCAGGATCCCCCAGGATCAAAGTTCTCCATGTGTGGCCAGTCTTTTTAGGGAGGTCTCGCAATGAACGGAGCCCCACATTGCAGGGGTGAGGATGGGTTGGGGGGAGCTTGAGCATCTCTGTAAGTTGCACCTGGGTGGGGACACAGAAAGGCCACCCAGCTGCACCAGGAAAAGCAATAGCATGGTCATACCCCATCCCCATGGTGTTCTCTCCCAAAATCAGGAGGACGAAATACAGAGCATGACTCCAAATTGGAGCCATCTCAGCCAGGCCCAAGTTGGCCTCACAGCTGGACAGGGCCACTGGCAGCTCTCACTGGGGTCTGTGAGAAGAGTCGCGTCTCTAGGGATGCAATCCAAAATTGGGTAAACTGCTGGGCATGCTGGGAAAGGGCAGAGGGAAATCAGCCAACCCAACCTCCTATTCCATCTCAGGGCAGCAACCTCCTGCCCTTTCCCTGCTTCACCATTAACTTGGCACTGCTTGGATTTCCACGGAAGTTGAGTGTCACCATCCCCTCCAGCCCATCCAGGGCAGGAGCCACCCAGGCCTGACTGCTCCACTTTTACCAAAAGGAGGATGAGTGGGAAACCAGAAGCACCAGCAATTGAAGCAAAGGCCATTCCTTTGAGGGGTGCAATGGGAGGTTCGATGGTGGGGTACCACACTGTGGGCACCCACTGGGCTGGCCTGCCCTGCCAGCCTCTGTGGGTAGCACTACAGGTTGGGTGTCTCCTGTCTGTCCTCTGTCATCCTTGCCTCCAGGTTCTCATCAGCTGCTGAGAAGTGATAAAACCCAAAGCTCCTGATGGCTTAGCCCTCGATGCTGGGTTGGGGTGGGCTGGCATGGAGGGGTCTTACCCTGGCTCAAGTGGGTAAGATAGACAAGCCCTCCAAGATGGCTCACGTTTGCTTTTTCCAGCCCTCTGAATGGGCTCTGGCAGTCTTTCATCAGCAATACCCAAGTCCCGAATTCAAAGCTGAGCTGTCTTTTGGACATGAATAAGGCTCTGCTTGGTCCTGGAGTTGTTTCACCACCCCACACTCCATCTGCTTTTTCACCAGCAACAAGATGGAGCAGCAACCACTACCTTCCCCATGGGGAGGACCCATCTGGGGCATCGTATCCCCCAGCCACAGGGACAGGGCTGAGCCCCCCCTACTCACCCCCCGCCCCAGTGGGAGGAGGTGTTTTTGCCCACTGGCTGCCCACAAACAAGGCAAGCTGCCTAAGGAGGCCAAGCCCCTGGTAAGCATGGCAGGCAGGAGGAAACACTGCTCAGTGCCCAGCTGAATCAGACTCACAAGCCGGGAGTGATTCAGCGATGACCAGGCTGGGCTTAGAGGCACCCCTCACCCCAGCACCCATGATGTCAGGGCTGTCAAGGAGAGGCCTGACATCAGCCTGGAAGGGTGCAGGACCTGATGCCTCCCAGACAAGAGGATGAACGTGGTTCAACCCTGGATCCCAGCAGCGACTCCTTTGCTGGGAAGCATCCCTGCCATACAAACCATCCCTCTGTTCCCATAAGCATCCCCTACAAACTACTGCTGCCTTCCCAGTAAGCATGGGCCCTTGGGGAAAGTTTTCACTCATGATCAATCTCAGCCCCCCATGGCATTCTGGGGTTCACCCCAGTCCTGTGCCTCAGCCCCAACAAAGCCTGAGGAGGAAGGTGTGGGGCCAGAAGCCATGCAGGAGAGTGAATGTGCTTTGCTCAGTGTGGAGCAGAGATGCATACAAATTCCAGCAAAACTGGCACCTTCTTCTCCTTCCTCAACTTAAGAGAAGCATCTCTCCACAAAATTACCCAATACTTGTTTTTGGAGTTGTCCATTTTGGGCAGTTTTTTTGCTCCTCTCCTTTTTATGGACTGCTTATCAGCATTTTTCAATTTCAAATCAGTAAAGACATTTTCTGGGCACAAAGGACTCATGTAATACTACCTCTCCCAGCAGTTCAGATGTGTCTGTGCATCTGACAAAGCACACTCACACTGGTGGCTTCCAAACCCTTCCCAGCCTTTCCTGCTGCTTCCCAGCCCCCAAAGAGTTAAAACTAAACCACAACAAACAGCGAGCACAGGGAAAAAACACGAGTTTCTCCGACTTCCCCAGCATCACCCCCATCCCTCCAGCATCGCAGAGAAAACACTCCACCACAACGACGCAGGATAAATATGGGGCAATTGGAAGGGGAACATTGCATTAGTTTTCCCCACTTACTTTCCCCATTCCTGCTGGGCTTGCAGGGGGTTGCTGGCAAGGGGAAGGCAGGGCTGGGTGTTCAGGGTCAGTGGTACCTGCTGAAAACCTGCCTGGGCATTGCATGAACCTGTAAGCAAGCGGGAAAAGCAGCTCCCGTCATCTTTACCCAGCAAAGGTGACGAGCAGAGCTGCGAAAGAGGCACTGCAATTACTCCGTGGCTCTGCTGCAATTGCACCGTGACAAAATAAAACAGCCTCAGGAAGAGACCCAAAGCCCTCTCCCTCCATGCAACCATGCCATCGAGGTGGGGAAAATAAATAAATAAATAACCCTCCATTACTCATTTCAAACCTTGCTGCATTTAACTGCCAGAATAAAGGATTCCACCTCTTCTCTCCTCAACTCCCACTGGCAACTTGCTCTGGGGGCTACATTTCCCTAAATGCTCACATTTCAATTAGCATTAGAATAATGAAATGGCTCAGAGTTCATCTCACCCAAAAATGTACTGGAAAATAAAGAGCAGAGATTGGAAGTGATGAGGAATTTTTCTTTTTTTTCACACATACACAGCATGATGGATTCAGGAGAAGGAAATATATTCCTTTCTCGACTCCACACTGATGAGATTAACATGGGCTTTGCTAACTGCCTCTCCAAACAAGGATAATGCAACTTCAAGTTGATTTTCCAGATAAACAAGCATGCAAACAAACGCAAAGTGCTCAACTAAAAATATCTCCCTGCTCCGATGCTTCACCACACCACCACCACCACCCCGAGCCGAAAACGCACAAATCCTATCGCAGCACCACGACAAGTTGCAAAATTATAACAATGAGAGTTAAATAAGCTACTTAAGGGACATCTCACTGTCCTATTTTTTTTTCCCTCCCATTAAAAAGGCGAAACCGCAGATCCCCAGACACAATCAGGGAAGGGAGCATTTTCTGATGTGGGGATGTGAAAAATAATGACATTCTAACCAGATCCAAAGTCTCGAGAAGGGAAAAGCAGCTCAGAACTTGCTTTTCTTGCCCAATTTGGGTAAATATGTGGCGATGTGTGGCTGTAGCGTCCCCCCTCCCCTTGCAGAAGCAAACAGTTAAAGGAAGCAGCAGCTTTAGCATCTTTGCCTGCTGCTCTCTCTCCTGCTAAGGAATCAGATCTCATTTACTTTATTCCTCTTAAGCCTTGGCCAAACTGTTGCTGGGCTTTTTATGTTTTTTTTGGAGAGGATGGAATAAGGGAATAGCTGGATCTGCATCCTCTGCCCGGGGAGCCGGACTGAGCCCAGACAGCGCAGCGATGCCGGGGGCACCTGAGCCCCGCACGGGCGACCCAGTCCGCACCCTACCGCGGGAGGGGGAGCCCGGGGGACCCCCACTTACATGGAAGTGATGTTCCTTGAGATGTCCGTGATATTGATGCTCGTGTTGCCATTGCTGCTGCCTGAATCCTGCCCTTCCAAGAGAGGGAAGAGGTTCCCATCATCCGGCTTCTTGCAATTGATGTCTGTCTTGCTGCAAAGACAATTAGCAGGGCAAGCCAGCACCGAAAGCAGATAGTCTCCCCAAATGCTCCAGAGCAAAAATACCCTCCAGAAAGTGCACTTGGTAGGGCAAAGAGAGACATCCATCTCCGATTGCTGCTTCTAAAAAAGAGGAGGAGGAGGAAAGGGGGGATGGAGGGAGGGGAAGGGGGGGTAAAGGGAAAGGAAACAAAGACAGAGGGAGGGAAAAAAAAAAAAAAAAAACACAACAACAACAAAACCTCAAGCGATCAGATGCAAAAATCCTCCAGCAGATGAAATCATGCTGGCAGCTGGCTGGGAGAGGCTGTAATTCCCGCTAGGGCAGCGGCCGCGGCCGCGGGCGGGGATGGATGCATGCCGGCCCGGCCGCCCGCCGCTCCCGCAGCCGCTCCGGAGGATCGCAACGGGAGGCTGGGGAGGGAGGGATGGGAGGGGAGGGAGGGAGAGAAGCAGCCGGGGAAATAAATAAATAACAAAAACGGTGCGAAAGTCACCAAGTCCCACCTACTGGGCAGAATTAAAATTGACACACCTGCAAAAAAAACAGACAGAGGGAGAGGAGGGGGCGATCTCCCCTTCCCATCGCTTCCCTCCCCCGGCCTGGCCAGCCCTGCTGCGGCGGGCACAAAAAGCAGAGGAGGAGGAGGAGGAGGAAGAGGAGGAGGAAGGCTTGCAAAGAGAACCGGGCTCCGCAATAAAAAGGATTCCCCACCCCCTTCTCTCCCTTCTAAAATCAATGTAGGAGGAAGGGGGGAGAGAGGGGAAAAACCCACCCCAGCCCTGCTGGAGCCCAGCTCAGCCCCGGTAGCAGAAGAAAAGTTGAAGCTGGGGTTAAATTTGTGGTGGGGGAGCGCAGAGAGACTCTGGCTCGGCTCCTGCTTTCTCAAGCTCTTTTGGAGGACGATGCTGCCTTTCGCTTGGTTGTTGGGTGGGTTCCCCCCCCCCCCCCAACCCGGACATAAGGGTGGAGAGGAAAGAGAGATTAAACTGAACTGGAAGAGAATAAAAGCCAGTGTGGATTACAGCAATTTAAATCTTTTTTTTTTTTTTTTTTTTTTTCCTCCTCTTTAGCGAGAGGATCCTAGCGAGAGGCAGATCAGACGGTTGGGTGGGAAAAAAGCGACTGGAGAGCACCCAGGAGGGACTTTCTAGAAAAGACGCACCCCTCCACCCCCTAAAAAAATGCATCGGGGACCCAGCCGGCTGCCGGGAAGCGCAGGCAGGAGCACTCAGGGTCGGGGCTCCCGTTCTTTCTCCCCTGGCTTCCCCCTTCCCTCCTGCAGCAGATTCTGCAATCAGACATGCAAAAAAAAAAAAAAATCCTGAAAGAGGAAGACTGAAGTGTTGAAAAGGCTGAGCTCAGAGCGCCGAAATGGCATCAGGAGAGCAGTGAGTGCGAGCTGAACAGCAGAGCGAATTAAGATGCATGGTGCATTTTTGGCAAGCACAAACCCAAGCAGATCAGAGCTCTGCTTAATTTGCTCTGCTTTTCCACAGCGCTTTTCTGCATGCCTTTTTTTTTTTTTTTTTCTCCCCAATAGTTTCATGTCTCTGCTCCTCTGCACAGAGACACAGCGATAAAGGCATGGTGCTGCAGGCAGGAGCACGGGTGAAGGGAGGAATTACAGGTGTAGGACTCCAAGTATTTCAAGGGTCTACTTCTGCCAGGCACAGAGCTTTGCTAGGGGAGGAGAGACAGTACGAACTGAGCCAACAGCTCCAGGCTCTGTTAGACACCTCGAATCATCCTAGTCCAGAAGAGGCAACTGGACTGGGGGGGGGGGGGGGGGGGGGGGGGGGGGGGGGGGGG
>NW_020955351.1:958375-959747 GCF_003031625.1 Empidonax traillii
AGGAGGGGGAGGGCAAGGAAGAGGGGGGAAAATAGCAGCTGCAGGGAGAATTTGCAACTGGGATTCAGGCACCCATACCCCTTAGCGGGAAGCAGGCTGCCCATAGCCATGCACACAGGGAGCCCGTCCCAGCGGGACACGAGCAGGGATCATACTTGGGCAAGTCCTCACCCATTGCTGCCCAGCCACATCAGGAGCCCTCGGAATGGCAGTGATGTGCAAGGGGTTGCACATTCTGGAGCATCAGTCCTGGTCCCATGGATCTATTGGGGTGCCGGGCAACTTCAGCAGGGTTCCTCTTGTCATGGCTCCCCCGGAGAAGCTGGAGCTTTTGGCTAGAGAATAAACATCAAGGTGGGAGGGCTCCTTTCACCCTGAGCCCCACCCGCTTCCAAATTACCGAACTGAAACACTTGGAGCAAAAGAGGTCACTGAAGTGGCTGGCACTGCAAGGAAGAGGAGCACGGAGTGGGGGGTTGGTAGGTCCCCACTCCCATGAGAAGCAGCTCCCATCCTTAGCCACCTGCATGAAGTCACCAGGGAGGAAAACAGCCAGGCATATTTTCTACTCCCTGCCTCAGTTTCCCCATCCATGTGAGAGAGATGTAATTCTTGTGGCCCAGCAGCACAGGGGACAGGGATGTCACACAACCTGCAAAACCAGTGCCCAGGATGAGACCAGGACTTCCTCTATCCTGGAGCTGTTGCAAAGTCGCAGACTCTTCGTGGTACTTGACATCAATCACACAGTCACAGGTGAAAACAGTGTGAGGCCATCAGCCTACCCTGGCGTGTCACTGCAGGGCCAGTCACAGAGGGGGGATGTGTTCAGAGAGCACACACCCACCTTGGGGACAGACTGCAGTCCCACAGCACAGCAAGGCTCTCCTCTGGGCAGACCTGCTCCAGGACCTCGGGGAAGCCACTGTCATCTGGAAAGGCCAGGGGTGGCACTGCTTGATTGGGGCTGCATGAATGGAGCACCTTGTCCCTCTGCCCCACAGGGCGTGGGATCACCCCTTGGCCTGGAGCAGTGTACAACTGCTAATGAAGCACAAATCCAGTCAGAGAGGCTTTAGGGTCATCTGCAATCTGAGGCAATTACCAGCTTTGCACTCTGCTTGCAAAGACAAGGTTTAACCCACAGAAAGTTGGGGCGGTCTCCCGGGTCAGCTGTCCCAGTTGTAGGGGACCAGGAGCCCACCCGACCCCATGACACAGCCACCCCACTCTGCCACCTGGTGCCAGGAAGGCCCCGCTTCAGCAGCTGATGAGAAGGTTTTGTGCCAAGCCACGGCTTCCTCTGCCACTAATAGATAAAGCTGCTCTTCGGGAGGAAACGTGGCCGGGCACAGCGGGGGGGAATGGGAGG
>NW_020955351.1:960058-972417 GCF_003031625.1 Empidonax traillii
CAGGAGCCCACCCGACCCCATGACACAGCCACCCCACTCTGCCACCTGGTGCCAGGAAGGCCCCGCTTCAGCAGCTGATGAGAAGGTTTTGTGCCAAGCCACGGCTTCCTCTGCCACTAATAGATAAAGCTGCTCTTCGGGAGGAAACGTGGCCGGGCACAGCGGGGGGGAATGGGAGGAGCGGGAGCATCCAGCTGGGTGCCCGGAGGGCAAGCGGAAGATAGGCAGGAGAAGAAAGAGACTGTGGGGCTGTTCATCCTCCCTGGTACAGACTGCCAGGGGGATTGGAGAGTTCATCGGGAGAAGAGACTGCAGTGACAGCAAAGAGCAGACGGGCCACAAGCCTTCACCCCATACCAGAGCTGCGTGGCCCCTGCTCCTGCTGCCATTTGCACACCCAGACCCAAAAGAGGACAGGCAGTTGAGAGCTGCCCGTAGTGCGAATGCACCATCCCTGCCTCCATCTCTGCCTCCATCCCTTACTCCTGTCCCCGTGGAAGAGGGAGACAGGAGCAGGGCATGAGTGATGGGACTGTCAGTGCACAGAGATGGTATCTCAAGCAGAGGCCTTGTGTTGTTGCTGTGAGGGATGCTGGCAAATTGCTCTTTTAAGAAGCATCTCCATGAAGGATGAAATCAGGGCTTCCTGTAAGAACTCTGGCCCATGGGGGCTAAGGGGCTGGGTTCCCTCTGGCCTTTGAGACCCTCCAGAAATTCCATGGGATGCACTCAGCCACAAGGAAACACCAGTTCCTCTGCAGAAACCTCCTCATCTCCTCCACCCCAGCTGTCCTCTGCATGGGTACAGGAGTTGCTACCAAAACGCTCATTCCAGACAAAGGAGCAGGGCTGGGAGGTGCTGGAGGGGCTACTGGCTACAGACAGAGGGGAAGGGAAGGCAGCTGTTTGGTTTGTGATTCTTCTTTTCCTGCCTACACGGCTGCCTTTAGCACCTCACTCTCAGGCTGGCTGTCCCTTGGGAACAATCTTTCCCCTTGCCACCCTTCTTCCCAGGTAATGGTTCCCCAGCGTACTGCCTGCCTCCTGGGGCCAGCAAACACCACAGCCCCTCAGGGCACGGCCAGAAACAGATCCATGGTCCAATATCTGCTCAGTCATCACAAGCTCCGACGTCCACTCCTGCCTCTGATCTCGGTATCGATCCGCAGGCCCGCGCTGAGGCATGCACCGCCCCACTCCCTATTACCAGAACAGCACTCCAGCTCGCTGAAAATGATGAGCTGACATTTTTCTAGCCCCCCTCTTGTCCAGAAGGATCTGCAGATCTGCCGGCAGCAGGACCACTTTGCACACCTCTGACACGCAGCCAGCCCTGGGCGGGCAGAGCTGCTCCAGCAGCACACAGCGATGCCAGGCAGCAGCGCAGGGTGTGAGCTCTCACAGGAGAGGCAGGGAAAAGGGTTTCATCCTCTGCCTTGGGAATTTGGCTGCAGGTTCGTGTACCCCTTTGCAGAGAGACCCCAAGATCTACACATTGCAGAGAGTCCAACTTGCAGGGTAAATTCCTGGGAGCTGCTGCCAGCTTTCAGGGAGGGGGAGTCAGGGCTGGTTTGGGGCAAACCATCCACCATCACTAAGTTGGGCTGCAAGTGGAAAGTATCAGACCCTGTGGAGCCAAAAGGCATTTGCCTCTCACCTGAGCCATGCAGGCACACAAACATCAAAAGTGTTGCTCCCTGAAGCAGAGCTCCTTGTTCCCACCACCCTGGGAAGTGATTGGAAGCATCTTTTGATCTGATGTCTGTACTGCTTCACAAGTGCTTGGCAGGAGAAGCCCCTGTGCAGCAGGGAAGGTCACATCCTGCACATGGGTCAGCATGGTCCCAGGAACGTGCAAGGAGAGGAGCAGGAAGAGAGGCAGGGAGAGGTATATGGGACAATCACATCTGGGCAGTGACAGCTATGCAATGAAAGGTGAAGGTCTCAGCTGGGGGAGGTCACAGAGAGAAACCTGTGGTAGGAGACTCCAGCCTTGAGTTGACCTTGTCCATGCTGTGGACACATGGGGACAAGGGCAGGATGAAGCCATTCCAGCTGATGTCCTTTTCATAAACTCTACAAGGCTGATAGCAAAGTGTAGGGAAAAGCATCTCAATTGGAACTGCTTGCTCAAATTATCAGGAACAAAAAAATTGAGAGAAAACATATTCAAGTGAGGTCTAAAGAAACAGTCCTGTCACAAAGATAACAAATATTGCTGGGTTTGCATTCATTGCTGGGACATGAACCAGTGTCCCACCTAGACAGCTCCTGAATTAATGTGTCTAGCCAGGGAAAAGGTCTGGTCGTGGCTGCAAAGTCCAAGAAATGGTCCAGGGAAGATGTCTGCAATGGTAAAAGGGAAAAAAAAAAAAAAGACTGAAAGGAAGGTCTTGGAAAGCCCAAGGAATAGGAAGGGGAATAATATGGAGCAGATTACAGCCTCTGTCATGAATTCAGGGATCAAGGCAGCGCTTTGATCTGGCAGTGATGCTCTGCAGAGCCAGTCCATCTCCACCCGTAGGACAGGGGAGCAGTTCTGAGACACGGGTGGGGAGGCTCTAACAGGGCCCAGGATGCAAAGCCTGAGGGCAACTGCTGGGAGAGGAGTTGGGGAAGGAGCTGCAAAGGAGTCCCACGAGGCACTGGAGATGGCCATGCTGCAGGCAGATAACAGGAATTACAGTCCCAGCATTGTTCCTCTGATGGTCTGCCATCTGCACATCTCTGGGGGCATTTTACATACTCAGAGCCACTCACTTGTGGGCACGAGTCAGGAAATTCCTGATGTGAGTGGTCAGGACACGCAGTCAAAGACACAGTCCTTGCCAGGACAAAGGAGCAGAAACCTCCATCATGTTCCTCCACGATTTTCCCCAAACCAAGCCTGTGTGTTCAAAAATCCCACATTCCTAATTCAGTCTCTGAATGAGCAAGTGGAGCATGTGGGACTGCAGGGAGGTCATGGAGTGCCTGGAACATCCCACACTGCAGGACCTTGGTATAAGAAAAATTGCTCTAGATTTTAAAAATAATCAAAGTGACCAATCAAAACAAAACAAAAAAACCCACAAAAATAAAAATAAAAAATAGATAAAACAAAAAAGCCCACAAAGCTTCAGCTTTTTAAAAAAGGAAGAACTACATCCATGCCAAGTCCTGTTCCCTTGCACTGTGAAACTCCAACTGCTTCCCATCCTCCAGCCAGGCACCTGCACCCATGGGAGCATTCTTCCCACACCACTGTGTGGTTCACAGAAACTTGGGCTGATGCTGAGATGGTGGGGAGAAAACTGTGCAAAAGAAACAGTGTCTGTGACACACACCTCATCAGAGAGGTAATAACACTCATCTCAGGCCCCTACCAAGCCTCCAGGTTGAATCTCAACTCACTGGAGAATTGATTCCTCTTTGCCCTGAGCTCTTCCCTGCACATGTGCAGAGAAACACACTCTATAAACTCCATCCACCCTTGTGAGGAAGTTAAATTGCTTTATAAGAGTCTCCCCAGCCTGTTTATGCCTCCAAATCTGTCACTGACCTTCCTTCCTGGGGGCTCTGTTGACTTTGGGGAGAGGTGCCAGAGTAGGGTTAAGCAGGGAAGAAACTAATATAACCAACTCTTCATAAAATCATTTACCAAAATCTTTTTGTAGGGTGCTGTTCTCCCAAATAAATCTGGTGAAGTTGCTATTATCTACAGCAGGGTAGGGAAGGCAGCTTTTACCTGGGTATTGGGGTTCTAATGTAGAAAGGACATACAGCCGCATCTCAGCATCACTTGCAGCCAATGTCCTTCCCAAGTGTCAAGGAGTTTGCAGCCCCCACAACTGACTGGGGAGATGCTGCAGCCCTAAAGGAGTATAATTTCAAAATTCTCTGCTATCTCTCTCATCCCAAGGATCAGTTGAGGCAACAGATGCTTGAAATGGTTTCCTGGTCCATCTGAGGATTCAGAAAACCCTGAATTACTTAAAATATCTCCTCGTCCCATGATGGATGCAAATTAGACAGCTGGTCCCACTCCCAACCCGCCATGCAGGGCGAAGAGACCATGTCAAACCCAGAGGAGCCATGATCTACAAATCCTGGCTTTAGCCAGAAGCCCTGGGCTAAGCAAACAGGACACCAAAATGCTCAGTCCCAGCTACCTCACTGCACTCTGGAGAAAAGCAAGCAAATGCAGATTCCCCCATAGCAGCTGGTGTTTTCCTACTTTCCTGCCTCTCCAGCATCACCTGAAGCTGGAGCTCTCGTAGCAGAGGGTGACAGGCTGGCAGCAGCCCCAGTTGCAGGACCATGCCTCTGAGCCCTCCTCTCTGGGCACGGTTTCTCAACATGGCTTTTGCAGAGTCCTTAACAATCCCGCTAATGCAGCATCTAATCTCTCCCTTCCTGGGGATGACAGCAGCTGGGGCTCAATGGCATAATTGTGTTTTGATCCCTTGTGCCAGACTTCCTAGGCACACACTGGGAGTTGATACCACCTTACAGGAGGGGGCCTTGCTGTGGGAAACAGTTCCCATGACCTCTGCTCACTTGGAGAGAAAGATGAGGCTTGGGAAGGGGCTCTAATTTTGGCTCTGCAGGAAAGCCCTTCACTGTTCCAACAGACTGGGCTAATGGAGTTAACCTGGGAGACCCTGGGGCACACAGGTGTGTTGGTGGGGATGGAGGGATGTTGTCCTCAAGGTGGGGCTTGTGGTCCTCAAGTCACCCCTCTAACACTGCCCTCCGCCCCCGTGTGCTGCGAGGGGAACCGAGGGCAGGAGCCTGGTGTGTGAGCTGTGGCCAATGTCCTGTCAGAGTGTCTGCAATAAACAAATCAATAATTAAGGGAGGATGTACATTAGCCTTTGAACACACTCCAGGTAGAGCTTATTTTAGCCTTCCAAGGCAAGTGTGGGGTGAACAAAGAGGGCGGGGGGAGCTGGCTGTAATGAGGCTGCAGGAGGATGAGGTGTGGATTAGGGAGAAAGATGGAGGATCGGGAGGAGGAGGGTGAGATTTATCAGGGAGGCAAGTTGCAGAATTAAGGACATGTGTGGGAAGCAGCCAGCAGGGATAACCATTGGGGGCCAAGGAGCAGAGGGCTGCAGGCATTTGCAGTAGCTGGAGGTGATGGACAGGAGCATTACTGTGGATGGGGATGTGCCATGAGAGACTATCATGGACTAGCTGTGCAGAGAGAGCACATCATCAGCATCCCAGTCCCCCACCCCTTCCTCTGCCTGGTGGGTGAAATCCCACCACAAGGCCTTCTACTCTTCCAACAGCAGTGGTGCTCAGGGCCTGTCCCAGCTCCTGATGGGCTGGCTACTGGCCACTGGCTAGGGGCTGGGTGCTGGATTGAAGAAGTGCTCATCTCAACCCCAGCCCTTACACACAGACTCAGAATCACAAAGGCAAGATTGTGCATCATGGCTCCATTCAGCTGTGGCTGTTGATGATCTACAGACCTACCCCATCAGGTGAACAAAGAGTCTAGACATCTGCACATAGAAGAGTAGGGAGGGTTTCCTCTCCTTGAGCAGGCAGCAGTTTTGTTCCTTACTCCTGCCTCACTTCTTCTCCAGCAATGTCCCTTGCTAAAGATCACTGCCTTCCCTAGAGCAACCTTACCAATCTCACACTCACCTGTCCAGAGCTCAACATAGCAAATAACTGAAATGATCTCTCGTGTTATTTTGGTTGGTGACAGGCACCAGTAGCTCAAGCTCCAAGGTCCCCATGCTCATCCAGGACACACTGCAGGGTAAGGAAGCAGAGGAAGACACTGGCAAGCCCTGAAGATATCTGGGCAGCAGTTCTTTACACTGATAGCTGTACCATCCCTGCTTTGACACTTCTAATGCCAATGGGGAAAAGCCAAAGCTCAAGATCTCACACTTGCAGATAAATCTTTATTCTACTGAAAAGAGTAAGTGTCCACACCTTTTAGCCCATTGCTGAGCAATTCTCAGCAATGAGCAATTCCCCCATCACCCCACCACTCTGAAAAGAGGCCCTCCCTATCCTCACAGAGAAAGATTTTCTGACATGATTTATGCCTACTGCATATACGAGCTGGCTTGCCACAAGCCTCTGCATTTGGGCTAGTGCTAGAAACCACACAAGAGCATCAGCTAATGTGAAACACAACCCACTTTCTCAGTGGGATGGGATCCCTAGAGCCCATCTTCCCATTCCCCCCTCCCCTGGTTTGGCACCTACTCCCCTGCTAGGCAAGGCTGTGGTTTGTGATAGCCAAATGCATCAATGTGGATGGAGCAGCAGCATTAACCAGAGCCCTGACAGCCCTACGCCTCCTGAGGAGCTGGGGAGGCTCCAGGAAAGCCCTGCAGAGGGATAGAGACAGACCTCTGTCAGATGGAGCTGAGTTGGTCCCAAATCTCAAACACTGGTGAGCTTTACACAATGAAGCACTTATCAGTGAAACACTTGTGATGCAGTTCAGCTGAGTAAAATAAATAAAAGTGTCTAATGACTGATTAAATATTAAAGGATCTCTTTATTTTTGCAAATGCACAGAATGGAGCACACAGCTGAAACCCGGAGACGGCCCCTACAGCCGAAATTACCAAGGAGAGAAAAAATGACACCAGGTTCTTCCTGCTGCTGTAGTGAGGAGCATCTGGATAGAGACCTCTGCTCCTCACCAAGACGGAGGTGGGTCCAGCAGCCATCTCTGTCAGCTGCTCACGTGCAGATTATCCAAATGGAACTTAAACAGCCGAACAGATAAGCTGAGCCTTCAGACCAGGCTGTGCCAGTGTGACCTGTCTATGTGTTCAGACATTGCTGTGCTGAGCAGGCAGATTCAGTAGCAGTTGTTTCATCATGCTACAGGGCTCCCCTCACTCCTTCACCTCCGTCAATGATATCCCAGAGCATCTAACGAAGTTAAGATAAATATTTCCACCTGCTATTGCTGACGAGAGGAGAGCTCCTACTCTCACCGGTCCTGCCACAAGCCCACATCATTTCACTGGACCCAGCAGCCCATCCCTGTTCATTCTCTTCCAACAGTTCTCCCCGTGTCCTCCTGGAGGTTCCCCAGATGCTCCTGGTGCTATTTGTCTCCCCATCTGCAGCACAAAGTGTTCCTGTGGCTTTGGTGGGTGAGATCTGCCAGGGAGGATGGAGCAGGCTGCTCTGGGGGTCTGGCAGCTCTGGGTGCTCTGGGCCCAGATCCACCACTACAAACCCGCAGGGAGAGCAGGTGAAGCACACCACCATCTACCAACCAGAGCAGCAGGAACACAAGGGACTGTATGGTCCAGAGTCCAAATCCCACGGCTCAGACATGGGAGCCCCAGGCTGGGCAGCCAACACACCTCCATGCAGGGGATATACATGAAGAGTATGTGGTCACTTCACAGGCAGTTTGCATTGGGAATTATTGTGGAATATTTGCCTCTGTACCATCTGGTTCTTTGTTCCATTCCCAAAATCCCACCAGAGAGGTCCAGGAGGAACCTAAACATAACTTTCTTCAGAGTTACTGCAACTGAGTGAGAACATTTGTCTTGGTACTAATTTTTTTTTTGTTTGTTTGTAAGGAGGAGTCCAAGAGGTGCAGCAGCATCCCATGTGCATCAGCCCCACTGTCCTGCTGCCATCCCTTCCCCTGCCATCTCTGGCTGGCCACAGCCACTGTCCAAGCAAGGAGAGGGATGTTGCTCAGTTCAAATCCTGGTTATTAGGAACTCAAAGGGAAAGGAATGAATGAGTGCCAAATGGCGAGGGATAAAATCAATATGGGGAGAGCTGTTATTTAAGTTTCTGAGCTCCGGGGTATTACAAACATTGGAGAGCAATGAAATAAAAATGATACATAAAGTGACAACATCATCATGTCTGTATAACTGACGCCCTTAGCAGCTGTTTGGTCTGAACAACAGAAGTAAATCCAAATCTGTGCCTGCTGCCCAGGGCTGTCTGGCATTCCTGAGGGGGCACTTTGTGATCAGAGAGAGAGGAAATTACAGGGTATTTTTGCCAACCCGATCGTTTTTAACCTGCTTTGGTCACCGTGCCCTGGAAGGCCAGAGGATCACACAGTCAGCAACCCCCTCCATGGACTGCACACTGAAACTTCTAAAAGAGGTTGAGTCTTTGCTACAGGTGGAGAAGACCTCATGGGAAGTCCCAGCAGCTTCAGGGGTACAGGGTGGCAGTGGAGCCCCCCAGGCATAGGAGCCAGCCTGCTGCCACGGCCAGGACCTGCCTTTGCAGGACACAATTCCCTTGGCCAGCCTGAGTCAAACTGCACAGCCAGTGCTGGGGAGACATCCTGCAAACCAGGAGTGAAAACACCAGGCTGGCATTTAAAGTGTCCGTTCCCTGCCTCCCAGGCTTTCTGACACCCTCTTATCACCCTGTAAAGCTTCTCCACACCAACACAAAGTAACATTTTTATTTCTCTCTGTTGGTGGAAAATCGAGATAAGTTTTTTTGCTAGCTTTCTCTGCCTCTCCAGCATGTCTCCTCCCGTTGACCAGATCCTGGAAGATTGTCAGACCTCCCAGCTATGTCAGCCCCCAGCCCATCCTCCTCCCTGGGCCTGCGTGTGTACCAGCATTGCCATGGGCAGGGTCACCGGTGCTGCGGTGCCCTGGGACCCAGCTGGGCTTGCTGGATGATAGAGAGGGGGAGAAAGCCACGATACACAGCTCTGGATGCTTTGGGAAAGCAGACGGACACCTCGGAGGATGGAGAGCTGGAAGAGTGGGTTGCGGGAGGATGCTGCAGTGCCGGGATTCGCACTGCCACCTTAGGGAAAGCCAAAGAAATGCTTAACCTGAGAGCGGGAAGCGAAGGCACTCTCGCCTTGGCTTGAAGACCAGCTCCTGCGAGGCCAAGGCAGGGTTTAACCTCCCGGCAGCGTGGGGATGTGTGTGGGGGGTGCAGCGTGTTAACCCTGCTTAGGGCTGCGCTCCTGGAGCTGCCGCTGCATTAACCCGGCTCTGGGAAAGCGCCGGCCCCGCTCCAGCCCGGGCAGGCAGAGGCTTTTAGCACAGCCCAGCCATTACTGTGCCACACATTATGGGTTTGCTGGAGGGAGAGGAGCAGCCTCCGGCTCCCAGAGCACCATTTATGCTCCCGGAGGTGCTCAGGAATGCACTAACGGGATGTGCTGGTGTAGAGAGAGGTGGTACCAGAGCCAAAGAAGGCACCAGAGCCGTGCTCGCCAGCACAAGGGCAGTAGGGACAATCCCGGTAGCAGGCTGGGGCTGGGGTAACCAAGCTGGATGGGGACAAGGAGGGGACAAAAGCTCCTTTGTCCTTGTTTGTCTTGAAATTCGGTTCCTAGGCCTGGATAAAGCTGGTGTGGCCCTCAGCCCTTCTCTGCCCCAATTGCCTTTGGGCAAAATTGCCTGGGCTTGTTGCCTGGGCTTTCCCCACCTTTTTCCCACCACTGCAGCCCATCCTGCAGTCTCCTCATGAGCTCACAGTTGCTCGGATCCATCCCATGAGCTATGATTTTCTCCTGTGCTTCTTCCTGCAATCAACTCCCAAACAGCAGAAGAAATGGGAAAGGAAAAGGGGATTTTTTTTTTTCTTTTTTTACTGTGAGCTTTGTGAAGGAGAATTTAAGATCAGTGCTGCTCTTAGAGAGGAGAAGGGACAGCAGGGACGAAGTGAAGGTGCGGAGATGCAGGGTGGGGGATGCTGACAGCATTACATGGGATGGGATGGGATGGGGTGAGATAAAATGGGATAAAATGGGATGGATGGGATAGGTTCAGGTGCTGAAGGGCAGGGCAGAGAGCTGCACTTTGGAGAGATACAGCATCTGGGAAGTGCTGTATCAGGGCTGCAGTAGTGGCTTGGCAGGGCAAGGAGCTGCTGACAGCCACATCTGGAGAGCAAACACTGGCCAGTGGAGGAGAAAGAGTCTAGAAAAACCTGAGAGTATTGCTTACTCTCTACTGTCCTTGATGCTTGCAGGCTATCCTGCTCCGGGCGAGAGATGGAAGGTCCCAGCTGCAGCCACAGACACTGCCTAAACCACGGGTTTCTCCCAGCCTCTCCAGAGTTCCTGGATTTTGATTCTTTCCACCTCCTCCCAGGTTCTCATACTCATGTCTCCCAGTAATGCTCAGCTCCCACACCCAGCCCCAGTCAAAGATGCAGCACAGAGCATCTCTGTGGTGGGTGGTTACACTGCACTCCGCCTACTGGAAGTGTTGGGAGTAGGGAAGAAGAAGAAGAAAGGAAAAAGAAATAGAAGCAGAAAAACAGCCTCCAGGCTCTGCCTCCAGTTTTGAGAAACTGCAACTAAGTGGCAAAAAAATGAGGAAACCAGGGCTTTTCCCATTCTGTTCTGCACAGGCTCAATTCTCAAAGTGGGGGGAGCAAAAGAGGCTGGGAGGGCAAGAACAAGACAGGTGCATCTCACCTTACAGACCTCCCAAAACTTTAACCTGGGAGCACTGGGAGCTGAGAGCAACTTGTCCAACGGAAGCCTCCCTGTAAGCAGCAGGGTAAGGCAGGTTTCCTTGGATACAGGGAGCACTCCAGCTGTTTAGCAAATGGCCAAGAGAAAACTCCAGCCTTGCTTTACAAAACAGACAGGGATTGATGCCACCCCCTTCTGGCTGCCAGGGAGCTGGGAGGAGGATGCTCCAGAGCTGGCTGTGGAGCTGGGTGCTGATTGCAGCTGGAGGGGACAGCAGTGTGGGGAGGGTGCTGATGCCTGCTGGGCTGGGATGTAGGAAACGTGGGGTTGGGCTCTTGTCCTGTGTTGATTTTCACAGTGGTCCTTCACAAAGTGCCCATCTCCAGTGAGTGGATGAGGAAGGTCCAGCTTTAGTCCAGAGGATAATCCATCTGTGCTGAAGAGCAAGGTCCCTTATGGATAATACAGTGCCAAGGAGGGTGCACCTGAAGATCCTGAGGGATGCTCCCATACCTTCACCTGCATCCTCAGCAGTGTCCTGTGAGCAGACATGCAGTATCTTACAGCCTGTTCAGCTGCCAGGCCAGGAGCTGTGATGGGCAGCTCTGGGCAAAGGAGACTCACTAACAGTGTCCCTGACCAGGGAGGTGGAAGGGTTTTCCAAGTAACTAAGCAAGTAACAGGGGCTGGGAGAAGCCTTGTGAAAAGACACAATCTACAGCTCTATTCATCACTGAAAACATGGATTACAAACAGCTCCCCCAGGAAACACAAGATGGAAGAAAGAAACCCACGCATAAGATAAGGGAGCAGATCTGTCCTTCAAACTCACTCTACAAGCCTGGTCTCCAAGTTCAGAAGATGTCCAGAAACACAAATCCAATGGGGAGTTGTTGAGACAGTGGTGGCAATCCTGGGAAAGGTCCTTCATGTCTCTGTGTGTCCGTGGCAGCACAGCAGATCAAAGGGGGCTGGCCGGAAAAAAGGAAAATGAAATTCCAGGAATGTCCTGTTTATCCGACATGGCACTTTCTTCTGTTTTAAGCTGATTGCTTTTTAGAGAGGGCTAAGTTGAAGCAAGGGCAATTCTTCATGGGAGATGAGAATGCCACTAGGACAACCATCCTGGAAACCAGTGAAGTGAAATTTGGCTGGCCTTCAAAACAAAGCCAGTGTGGCTGCTTTCATTGGAGGGAGAGGATGTACTACTTGCGAATGCCTGCTAGATGCTCAATTAACACAGTCCAGCAATTCCTGGGACGGTGACAGAGAGCCCTGGTTGGGTTCCCCCAGCCATTTTTCAATTCTGCTGCATCTTTCCCTTCGCTTCATCAAGTCATCGTTAGGCAAACGCTCGGGGATGACACCGGCAGCAACACCAGGGAAAGCAAAGCTTCCGCGTCAATGCACATGACTTGACAATGCAAATAGCTTGGGATACACAGTGCATAAGTATATATTATTAAGCAGCAATAAATGAACAAATTTCCCGTACTTGCCTGGTGGGGAGGGGAGGGGGGATTCAGGAAAGGCCCAGGGAACTGACAGCCTGAATCGCTCCCTTCTCAGCTTGTCTCTATCGAGTGGCTCGTTTGCTCTGGGTATTTGGAATCGATTCAATTAACATTCTTTATGCATCCACATATAATAAAATAGAGACAATTAAACCTAATAAAGCTCAGGTAGTTGTGTCCTACCCTCCTTATGGTTTCTTATTCCTCTTACAGCCTCCCAGGAGAGGCCAAGACATGCCTGATGGATTCAAATGGGGCAGGGTCAACCCTGCTCTGTATAGCCCCAAATGTCCAAAACCCCATAGAGGAGAAGGGATACACAACAAGCTCCCACTCCTGCATTGGCCCAGAGATCAGCCCAGGTGCAGAGGTGTCCTGGGGTGGATGGGTTGGGACAGTTGGGGAAAGTATTAAATAGGAATCTGCCCATTTACAGATGG
>NW_020955351.1:974033-1000032 GCF_003031625.1 Empidonax traillii
TTTTTTTTTTTTTTTTTTTTTTTTTTTTTTTTTTTTTTTTTTTTTTTTTTTTTTTTTTTTTTTTTTTTTTTTTTTTTTTTTTTTTTTTTTTTTTTTTTTTTTTTTTTTTTTTTTTTAATAAGTTCCACCGCACTTCTTGGTAAAGCACTTTAATCCATTTTAATGCCCCAGTTCTGCTCCTCAGTGACAGCCTGGTGGTTAGTCTAATGCGTCCCGCTCACCTCGGGGTTACTAATGAGGTCATGGCGAAGGCAATCTCCAAACTGAATAATTCACTAATCAGATGCTGCAGACTCCAGTGGTAAAATTTATTTCTGACACCTAAACAGCAAATGGCTCTGTGGACACACACGCACATACACATGTGCACGTGTCCGCACGCGCAGCGCTTCTCTTTTTCTCTCTTCGGAGCTATTTCTGGTGAACTGGTGCTGTGCCATGCATTTAGTGATGGGTCTCACCACAAGGAAGACTGTCTCATCCCAAGCTGAAGGTGAGGAGGGACTGGTGTGATGGACAGGTGCATTGGGAATCTCCATGGGATGTCTGGCTGAGTGTGATGGGACAAAGATTTGGGGACAAAGGCACTCCCGTGCCATGTACAGAGGCCATCTGTTGCCAGTTTTCTCTTGGTCTTAGCTTTGAGGGAACTGCCTGTCCAACCACCGGCAGGGATTCACTGTTGATTCAGGCATAGGAAGATAAAGTGTCTTGGGACTAAGGACTAGTTTTAGTCTTTTATATCTTTATAGCTGGAAAATAGAAAAAAAAAAATCCACTGAATTGAAGCCTCCAGCCTGTGGAGGTTTGATGCTGGCATTGCAAATCCCTATTCCCTCTAGGACCAGTCTCCCAGATCTCCTCTCACCTCTGCCACTTTGTATTATCCAAATAACACCGCCTGAGTTCCCTCTTATCCCTTCTTTGTATTGAAAGCAATCTCTGTCACTTCTTTGTGCCACCCCCAAGCATCTCCAGGAGAGGAAATAGTAATAATCCAATTAATTAGAATTGCTAATAATAAAAGTCATAGGGAGTCATTAATAATAATTAACACTCCATATTCCTGGAGGAGGCAGCAGTCTGAAAAAATTTGCTTGTCCATTGCTAAGCCAAAAAAGAGGTGGCTGGTGTTGTTACATGCCTGGTGGGTCCCCAGCCTGGGGTGCCTGTTGACAAAACCTCTCCCTTTTCCTTGGACCTGAACTGACACTGCCTTGGCAGACAGCCAGAGCTGGAAAATCTGGAAGGCTCCTTTGGTACTACCCAGATCTGTCCACTAACACAGAGGGGCTGTGTTTCCCTTGGAATTGCCAGTCTTTCTCCTGATAGTTCTTCTGCCAAAGAGGGAAGGAAGATCTGGAGCTGTTTGGGTGGCAAATGACTCTGTGAATGGGAAGGGCAAGGGCTGGAGGTGGCTCAGCCATCCTCAGGAAGGTCTCAACAGGCACAGGAGCATTGTGACACCTCTTCCAGGTGAATTTGGACTATGCTGGGACAAAGAGAGGGCCCCAAGCTCTTTCAGAGAAGAACAGCTCCATGTCAAAAGTATAAACTGAGGCTGCTCTGAAAAAGGGTGGTGAGGACACAGCAATGAAGCCGGACACATGGAGGGGCCCATCCAGGAGTCTGGATGAAGGAGAAGTAACTGCTGGACCTGTTGCAACATTGCTGAAAGTTTTGTCCCAGCCAAAATGTTTCTTGGAAACAAGCTGGTTTCCACAGCCAGAAAAGGTGAGAGGACACAAGGGAGAGGGTCTGCAGATGGAGCATTAGGGATACAGGATGCTGAAGTGTCCAGGAGGGAAAATAATTTAGGCTGAGAGAGCATTTTGAAGCTCTGCTCCCCAGCCCTGAGCCATGCCCTGCACACCAGTCCAACCCTCATCTCTCAGCGCCTGAAGGTTTGGTTTTCCTCAGAAAAGAAACAAACAACAAAATCTGAGAGTGGTGCCGAAATTGGCTCTCTTGTCCTGTGGCCAGCTCTGGTAATTACTCAGCTAAGTGCTCGGCTGTGACGGGGCTGTACAAATGAGCTGTATGGCTTGGCACTTCACCACTGCCCTGGAGATCCAGAGGATGATGTTAACCCCAAAGCCCATGAACATCAGCTGCAGAGGAGACATGGGTCAGTGGGCATCCCAGTCCCGTAGCCTGGTGTTGAAATTCCGTGTGCAAACTTTTTTGATAACCTCTCCCCAGCGAGAGATGCTGCCTTGCTGGGCTGAACAGCGGTGAATGCCATGCAGGCTGGACAGGGGATCCATGGGTCTAAAGGGAAGTGTAAGTCTCCTTCCAATTTGCAGGCTTAAGAGAAGAGAGAGCAGATCCTGACAGAGCCAGAGCAGCTGCAGCTGGTGGGGTTCCTGCCCCAGGCACTCACAGCCCTGGCCAGGGAAGAGCTGCTGGGTGGCCACGGAGCTCCCGCCCCTCTGCCTCGCAGGAAGGGTCGAGCAGGAGCGAATGAGCTCATCCTTGCCAGAAGTCACCCTTTGATGTCCGGCCATTCCCCTGGGGTGCAGATCACATATGGCCCAAACACGGAGCAAACCCTAAGATGCAACATGAGCAGGGAGGGAAATTCCCTTGCTGCTTCCTTTTGGTAACGCTCTCGTGCTGACCTCTCTGTGCAGTGGTGTTTCAGCAGTGCCTCATTTTATGGCTGGGGATGAGGAAGCAGTAAATCCAGGTTCCAGGCGAGTGGCTAACTCAGCACGGAGCCAAAGTGGCCTGGTGATGAAATGTCTCAGCACAAGAAGTGACCTGACAAGGTGCCATCTTTTCTGAAAAAGGGTCCACAGCAAAGCAGAGTAAGCCCCAGACTGACTCTGGGGCTGAAGGGAAGCATGTGAGGGACAATGGCAAGAGCAAAATGACACAAGTACCACAAACACAACAAAGTGGCGAAAGGAAAACCTAAAGCCCTGGAGAATCCAGGAGAAACAACTCTCACCAACTGGAGCAGGATACCAGGGGCCAAGAGAGCCTCCTCTGAGTGCCAGGCACTGCCAGGCTCCCCGCCCCACTGCTGAGCAAGATTATGTGATAAATGATTGCATTAGTCCGGACAGCTTCTCATTTTCCTCCAATCTGGCCTGTCTGCCCTCTTAGCACGGGGCTCCTGATAGCATTTCTCCCTTCACTGACTTCATTTTTCCTGTTAGGTTGTCAAGCTGTCACGGGGAAGAAAGGAGAAGCATGGACAAGGCTGTTACTGTCTGTGCTCTGAGAACATCCTGTGCCTCTGCTGTCCCTGCCCTCCATGGGCCATCCCAGGCAGGTGCCTTCCCATCACCTGCTCATCTTCCATGGAAATCCCCCTTGACATTGCAGGTATCCCCACTTCAGCTCAGAAGACAGTGTCTCCCTCTGTCCCTGACCATGCCAAGGATGCAGCAGGGTTTTGTAGAAATTAGGGTTAGAAGGGGTCTTGCAGGCACTCTCGGTTGAAGACATTGTACATTGATGACAGTTGTGGGGGTAAAGGCTCATGGCTACTGTGTTGGGGTGCACAGATGAAGCTTAAGAGCCCTTGCAAATGAAGCAGATGCTTCTGTCCTGGTTGATTGTTGGTGGAGGGAACCAAACTGACAGTGGGAACCAAGCCAAGCTTGCTCTGGTACAGCTCTCTTCTTTTCTGTACAGCCTGCCTGACGTTTCTGCTGTGAGGACAAAATGGGGAGGTTGAGGGAGAATTAGTTTTCATCAGACTCTGCTGTGTAATGTTCAGCATGGCATCCAGGCAGCCCTCCCACCTGGCACTGAGCAGCACTGTGGAAGGGAGACGGAGGCTTGATTTGGGGGAGAGACACACAGCCAGAGCTGAGCACTTGAGTCTCTCCTGGTTCCTTCTGAAAAGCTAATGGTCTAGACAATACCCTGATCCCACACATGGAGGTTTTGAAAAGCCAAGTTTTGAACTTGGTTTCCACAGAGAACATTGTGCCTCTGGCAGCACTGTCAGTCAGCACGTGCTAAACCCCAGTGTCCTCAAGCCCAAGTATCCCCCAAGTGCAGATCACAACAATATAGAACTCTTTCCTCCTAATCTCAGCTCTGTGAGAGATGTTCAATACCTCCCCTCTCCATTTGCCTAAATGTCACAATACTGTTTGCACCTTCTGTATATGCTCAACAGAGGAGACGTGCTGTGAAATCCCATAGCTGCAGCCCTCTCACCTGAGCAAGAACAGCACTGGGAGCAACGGTGCTGGCACCTGCAGCATTTCTAGCATGTTTCTCTTCTTCAAAGCACTGTTCAAATACAAAAGAACTCTCCTAACCCCCTGTGAGGGAGCTAGGGAAGTCTAATTATTCAAGGTAACGAGCACCCCTCGTTTTCATTTAGCAGAGCGGGGCGGGACTTTCACATCTTGTTCTCCCCCACCTCCCCTAGACAGCATTCCTTCATGTTGATACGAGGGTTAACAGCCATTTGTAATCATATTAGAGAGGCAGTTTAATTCCAAGGAGGCTCATTCCCTGGACTCGCTGCCCTCCGCTGCATTGCAATGAGCAGATCAAACAGCACCAGTTCCGATTTGGAGATCGATCCAGGACAAGGGGAGCACATGCATGGGCTGGGAGCATGGTGGAGATCATGGCCAGCATCCCAGTCCACCAGTGGAAATCTTTGCAAATGTCACTGAGGGAAGGCTGAACTAAAATATTGGGTACTGGGGTGCAAGGGATGGCTGCAGGCAGGGCTGCACAGCCGAGTGATGGGGCAGTGGGGTGAGCTGGGGTGTTATCAGTTTGCTGCTGCTCCATGGAAAGTGCTGAGTTCAGTAAACACAGGGGATTTTGGCTTTTCAACACCAAGGAGAAAGCCACCTATCCCACGTGGGATGGGATCAGCCGCTGGGAAGGCCTGAGGGAGGGTAGCAATTCCACGTGCCTGTATTTCAGGGTTATTTAGGGTTTAGGAAAGAGGCAAGCATGTGGAAATCAGTAAAAAATTCTGATTTTCTTCAAATACCTTGCCTGCACCCCCTCATAAGACAGCCTGTTTAGCTGTTTACCTGCTAGATGGGTCTTTTTATTGAACTTGTCAATATCTGCATTTGTGCCCTTTGAAGTGGGTGAAGCTTGAATAAAGTGGCAGAAATCAGGCAGATCTGCAAAAGTTCCACATGGCTCATCTCTCCAGATTCGACAGATAAAATATAATTCAGGAGGAGAAAAATCTTAGCTAGAGCGAGGGGTCAGCTCAGAAGGAAGATACAGAGACACGGAAGATGTCTGGGAGATAAATTGCCAGACGTGGGCTTCCCGAGGAGCCAGTGCTTCAGCAAGGCTGTCAGGAGTTGGAGAGGCAGTTGTGGGATGCCCTGCTTGTGCTACAAAGGGGTGGGACCCCCATGATGGAGCTTATAAACCCCGAAGCAATTACAAGAAAGGGCAACTGCAAAACCACCCAGCTCTTCCAAAGCAAATTTCTACCCCTGAGCTGTCACCATCTCCTTGCCCCAGCCACACTGCTCCCTGTGTTGCCCTTTTGGGGATTGTTTTTGGGGTCTGGCTGGGTTTGGTGGTAGCAGAAAGCACCAGGCTGGTGGCTGGGGAGGTTGGGGCATCACAAAGGGGTCTCCAGTTGCCTGCTGAGGGTCCCTGCTCCATCATCTGCTGGGAGGGGACTCCTCTGCAGAGACAAGATCTCGTAGTTGCTGGTGTACAGTTCTTTTCAGATAATTAATCTCCCAGAAGAAGGAGATATCAGTCACTGCAGACACTGAAGAGGTGTCAGACTGAAGTTCACTGGCAGCAATTGCTTTCCCTCTGCCCCTCACTCCCCTGCTGCTGCCACTCCCCACACCAAAGAGTCTCTTCTGCCTCTCTGAGGCCAGTGTAGCAGGGCCAGGGTTGGGCTTGGAGCAGGAAATGTTCCCCAGGCTCCTTTGCTACCTCCTGTCAAAGCTGTTTTGTCTCCTTCCCTGGTTGAAAAGAGTCAGGGACAAGGTGGGGGAGATAACCCAGAATCAGGGCCCATGATCTGCAGGAGATGTGCCAGGCCAGAGGACCCAGAAGATCTAGTAAGGACACAACTAGTTCTCTACAGCAATAAGCCCTTCTCCTGAGCTTGCCAGCTGAAGGGTTGGTGATTCCCCTTGTCCACCCATGTTGTCTTCATCCCTCTTTCAAGGCTTTCTCCGCTCTGGAGACCCACAGGACTCAGCACCACTGAGACCTGCAGTCCCTTGGGCATGTTTGAGCTCCTTGGTGGCTTGTGAGTCCACCCCAAAGGCTTTCAAACCTAAAAAACCCACTTTGTTTCCCATCACATGCACCCAGAGTCTCTCTGGGCCCCCAAGGAGTCTGAATTTAAGGAGAGAGAAGCCATCATTAATGAAAAAAATGCTCCCATCCATTTTCATTTAGTGCTCTGTCCCAAAGGGAATGGCTGATCTGCATTTTGACAGGGACACAGGGCCCAGTGGACCATGTAAGTATCAATTTTCCAGAGTGGGCAGATCATGTGTAATTATAGACCATACCAGGGTTTATGGCCGTGGAGAATCTCTCTGACACTGAAATGCTTATGAAGTTGTTTTGAATTTTTTCCAGGAGGAAGGGATCCAGAGTGGGTCATTCAACCCTCCCAGTGCCTCCTTCTGCCCCTCCTAATATCAGATCACCCCATGCTCAGAGCTAAGCCTTGGGGGAAGACTAAATAAGCAGTAAAGGACTATAAATGCCTCCTCACACTGGTTGCTACTGGGAAACTTGAACTCAGGTTCCTTGGTGTAAACTGAGTCAACTTCCACTGAGCCTGGTGCAAGCAGTGTGGAGGAAGTCAGAGCCATCCCCAGGAGCTCAAAGCCAGTCCAATGCTTTGGCACAGAACCTGGCTAAGTGATGGACCCTTTGGGTGAAGCTCCCTGCTCACACAAGTCCTCATCTTTCATAAAGAGAACTTTCTTGTGAATTATGGGGAACAAGCCACATGAGACATCAGGCAGTCTCCTGAGAAATATTCAGACTAAATCTAGGCTCTCCAGTGAGTCAGTAGCAAAATAGGTGAGAAAAAAAAAATCCATTTAGAAAAAGAAGTGAGATGATCTGAGAGAAGAAAAAAAGTCCTCAGAGCAGACACTTAACAGCATGGTCATAAAACAGTGGAATAAAAAAAGAACGTGAAATAACAGGATTGGTGCAATCTTTTCTAATTTCTGAATCACCACCTCTTCTGGGGCCTGTAAGCATGCACAGAGGGAGTCCTGCCAGGCCCTCCTCACCTGAGTGACCTGGCAGATACATCCACACTGCTCTCTGCTTCCCCAGCCCTCCTCCAGACATCCCCCTGAGCATCCCACCCATAAATGGTGGGACATCTCCAAGCCCAGGATATCTCAATGAGGGAACACCGATCAGTGGAGCAGCCGTGGTTTCAGATGGCCCACTTGTGTCATTCCCAAATAGCTACCTCCATGTAGACACTCTTTGTGGAAGAAGAGAGATTTCCCTTCCAGAATAATTACTCCGCTTGGAAGCACACTAATTAGCCTGGAACAAAGTGGCTCGGGAGCTATTGTGGAATAGCTTATTCTGTCAGAGCTATTCTGGGCAATTTCCTTTCACAAACAGGCCATGAGATTTAATTTTCCTTCTTTCTACAAACAAATGAAAGGTCTGTGCTTACCAACCCCAAATCATCCCAGCCTTCCGTGCCAGGGGCAAGTGATGGGTGCAAATTATCCTGAAATCTCCTGTCTTTGTGACTCCTTAAATTCCTTTTTTTTTTTTTTTTTTTTTTTTCCTTGAAGGAGGAGGCATAAACCAGGAAGATTTACATCACCAGGACTCTGGACCCTTTCCAAAGGGTGAGGTCTAACCCAGCATAAATTAACCCGAACAATGGCAAGTCAGGACAATGTTCTGAGCATCCCGTGGACACGCAGAGGTCTTACGCAATACATGTTTACCAGGCAAAGACAGAGAGGAACAAAACAAAAAACACTAAGAGGCTCTGTAAACAAAAATACCCTCTTTTAACTCAGATTGCAGTTTTTGAGGAAACACTAGGAGTTTCGTTAGCCTGTGATTAAATTCCCCTTTCCCCAGCATAGAAGACGTCAATGAAACAGGGAAGGAAGATACTGGGGCAGAAGAGAAGAAAAGGCCATGGTGCTCATGGGGTTGGAAGGTGGAAGAACACTGGGGGTTGTTTTGTGGAGCCTTTAACACCCAGGGGCCCAAGTGATGGTCAAATGGGTGAACATCAAGATAGACCCTCCTCTAGCACAGATTTTCCTCGTCTCCCTCCACGCATAGCAAGCCTCACAAATATGGAGGGGGAGAGCGGACTGGAAACACAAGAACAGCTTCACAGCAAAGCAAAAGAAACACGGGAAGGACCAAGACCACCTGATATGGGAGACAAAGCAGAGGGTGGTATCAGCTGTAGGTCCAAAAAGGCTCTGGCAGCCTGGGATGGCTGGAGAGACCTGGGACAAGGTGTGTCAGGGTATTGCAGTGACAGCCAGGGAGCCCAGGGATGAATAGAGTACTAAACCATCTACTTTCCACTTGGTAAAAACACCACTTCTTTGGTTTCACTTCTTCTCAACATCTGTCCCACTTTGTGACAGCTCCCTTACTTAAAAATAAATCCTTGGGGGAAAAAAAAAAAAAAAAAGAAGAAGAAGAAAAAAAACAACTCTGCAATTTGTTCCTCCAAGCTGGGCTGCCTTTCTGGCCCTGATTTTATCAGAGTGGAGACAGGCTGTCCTTGCAGAATGATTTTACCATCTTGAAAATGATTACAGAGCTGCACAATGCCTTCAGCTCACCATGTAACGATATTTTTATATGCTGTCTCATTAGATCGCCACCCGGGTTGAGGATGTTTTCAAACATTGTCTCTTCATGGTCGGCGTACCGCAGCACCAGGAATAGAGTGACGAATTGGAGGGAGTTCAGAGGGCAGTGGCAATAATCTGAAATCTGATTTACAAGGAAATGTTAAAAAAGCTAAATTCATTTTACTTGGCTAGAGTGAAGAACTAGGCATCCACCCACAGAGATGGGAAGGGCAAAACGCAGGTGCTAGGGAAGGTGGTACCTGATGTAGTGGAGGAAAAAAAATACTAAATTAAAAAGTGGGAGTGCTTTCTCCAAAATCTTTTGTTTTCAGCAGACCCAGGACAGATTCTTGGAAGGATCGCTGCTGGCGGGAAAACATTAGGAAAGAAATGACCTCCGGGGGAATAGTTCTGCTTAAGCAGAGATGGAGATTAGAAGACTTTCAGGTCTGTTTCTCATCCAACTTCACTGCTTCCTAAAGCACTGACCAGCAGTGGCAACCAGCCATTAGCCACCCTAGTGGCCACCAAACCTGTGCTCAGAAGGTGACAGGCTCCAGAGCTCACTGTCGCTCCTTGGAGTCATCTGAGCCTCTTCTTCCCCACCCCAGGCAGATCACACCACGTGCCTGGATGAACTGATATTATCTCTGCAAATAATGCTCCTGGCATGTCACACACTAGTTTTTTTCCCTTTTATAAATACATGTGCTCTAGCCTGGCTGCACTCCGTGAACCAGGGTGTGAGCAGCCTGTGATTAGAGGAGAACGAAACCCTGATTATGGGTTAATTAGTGAGGCTAATAAACTGCCTGTAGCTTCATTTAGGAGAGAAACTGTATTTCATTGCAGACAATACAGTGAAGAACATGGAGAGGAAGAGTGTTTTTCTTTGAGAGGTTGAAACTCATCCCCTGGGAAGAAAGGAGAGAAAGGAACGCCCTGCATGGATGCAGAGGGATGCTGCTGACAGCAGCAGGTGGAGGGTCTGAATTCATCTCTGCTCATACCCTACAACCAGGATGGAAGAGCAAACTGGGACAGCTAGAACGGCTTGGGGAGCCACAGGGGGAGGAAAGCCAAAATTACTCTGATGAGAAACATCACCTCCAGAAGGGGTCCACAGCCAAAGATGGATTGGGACCTGGCAGGGAGAGCATCCCGAAGAGACAGGGCTGTGAGAAAACCCCAGCAGGAGACAGGGTAAGGGGCAGGAGCTGTGGCAGAGCCCTTCTGGTACTGGAGAAGGTAAAGCAGTTCACCCAGACATAGCCAGGGCAGCAGTGTGTGTGTGAAACATGCAAGGGACAATCCTGCCCAGGGGGGAGGATTAAATTGTCTACAGTGCTTACACAAAGCAGTTGTTTCCATTGCTCATTTCTCTCTGAATCAGATGTTCAGAGTTTTATCTGAAGGGACTTTTATTTCTTTCCTTCTTTCTTTCTTTCTTTCTTTCTTTTTTTCAGTGGATGAGATGGAAATCCCATCACCAGCCTTTGCTTTCCTGGTGGCAATTCTGTTCTCAGATCTCCCCATGACAACCAGGTGCCCAGGAAAAAGCCAAGCTGGCTTTGCCATGCACTTCCCATAGACCTGGCACCCAACCAGCCTGGCACCACATCAACCAGAGCCCCAAGGGTCTGGTTATCTGTAGCTCAGCATCTTGGTCCACAGCCCAGCTGTGGGCAACTCCCCCTCGCCCTCTTCCCCTGTAATGATGAGAGAATACATGCAAGGCTCTGGCACAAAAATAAATCCCCTCCCATCACATTCCAGTGTATTAATAATGACATTTAATAACTTCTGCCTAATAGTCTCCATATTTGTGTGGGAATCTGTGACACATGGAGGACTGGACAAGCTTTCTCAGCACACACAGCGTGGTTGCCCCATATGTCGTGCAGCTTTCAAAGAAAGGAGGAGGGACAAACAAATGGCATTCTGGAAAAAAAAATAATGCAAATTTTAATTAAATTTCATGTTGCTGATAGAATTAGTGCTGACAGCTCTGGAGATCAGGGTCTTCTCATTCTACAGTGGATATAAGTACCAGATGCTAATGGTTGTGGCCAAATCCTGTCTTGGAGCATCTGAGAGGACTTCACTACATGTTCATTGCATCCTCAGCCACTTCAGGAACCAGGAGCAGGCCAGGGTTACCCAAGGATGTTCAGTGCTTTAGGGCTGGGCCTCAGCCATGCCCAAGCCACATGTGTGGTCTGCTCCATGTACAGACAATAAAGCTAATCAGCAGCCAATGTACATCCCCAAAGGGACAGACAAAATATACCCTGTGAGTTTATTGAGCCCATTAATGAGCTGCATGGCCACCAAAAAAATATCCTCTGTTTAGGATCATGCAGAGGGGAGGGGAGTCCAGGGACAGCCCCAGAGGGATTTCCTTCCACAAGGATGGAAGTCCTTAATGTTTCCCAAGAAGAGTTCTCATGGGCTGTTGGGAGGGGGTGTCTCTTCCACGTGCCCAAGATGGATAAGGAAGGGTTCTCCTGTGAGGATCTCAGGTGAGACAGGAGTGAGGAAGCTGCTGGAAATGTCCCTCCACATTGGAGGCATGGGTTTCACCTCCTTGAGCTCTTCCCCAAGTGCAGCCTTGCTCCTCTCAGCTGGATTTCCAGCAGGGGTTATATTTCTAGCTCTACTCACCAAGTAATTAAAACCACTCATTTAAAAAATAGCAAAAACAAACAAACCAGAAATCATTCAGACCTCATCAGTCAAGACTGCTCTGAAGTCACCAACAACTACGGCCACAGGAAGGCTTTGATTCACAGCTCATCACCCTGGGTTTGGGGTGAAAGAAAATCATCTTCCTCACATAGAAGAGGATGCTATTACAATTTTTTTGCAGTCAAAAATCCCTCTTGGGCAGCACTGCATAAATCCCAAAGCACCTTTCCTTGCTGAGAGGAAGGAGACACAACCCAAGGTGACTCATGTGACTCCCAGGGTCTGGAGGAAGGCCACCCCTCCAAACCACACTGGCATTGCCCACCCAACCCTAATTGTCCCTGGGACAATTTTGTTAGCTAAACTCCTCTGGAGTTTCAACTACTAAAATTTCCTTCCTGTACCATAAGTAGGCGAGGCTTGAAATAAGGAAATGGTGATGGTGGGGACAAAGGTTCAGACATGATGACTCAAAGGTCCTCCTGCAAAATCTTTCTAATTGGGTATTCACCTAAGCTGCATTCCCTGCCACACAAAGCTGTTGCTTAAAGCAGAGCATACAGCGAGGCAATTGCCTTTTTATTTTGCTGGTTATTATTCCTCACTGGAAAAGGGGGGGAAAAAAGCTATCACTCTGGGGTTTTTATCAGGTTTCATCCACTCTGCCTGATGTTCAATAAAAGAAAACCTATCTCTTTTAGGGATGAGTAGACCTTTACAGAACAGTCATTGCCTGCAAAGTAACCTCTAAGCACCCGGCTGTCTCTTAAGTTAATGCAGGCAGAGGATGGAGAGGAAGTTACAGTCACTCCTATATGTTTGAAAAATACAGCTATTTCTCTTAAAATTCAGCAGCCAGCCACACATGCTTTGATTGGTTTCATTGATGTTGTTGTTTTCAGTTTTCCTGAAATCACTACCTGTCCCTACCCAGCTCAGACACCTCAGTCTCCACACAGGCAGAAGGAAGGAAACAGAATCAACCCGTGCTTGGGGACCAGCATCGTGTCCCCTTCTCACCCCTGATGCTCAGAGTCATGAGAAGCTCAGCTGCTCAACCTTCCCTTTCAGCAGCTCCTTTAGGAGAGTGAAGAAGGTCCCAAATGAGGGTCTGGGCAGAAATGGGGAGATGTTAGAAGGTCTGATGTTGCATCCCAAGCCCTTGGTGTGCCAGTGCTCAGTGTCATGACAGCTTGTGCCGAGTCACTCGTGTGCCTGATGTGCCTCTGCACATCCGTGTGTGATCTGACTGTAGCAGCCAGGAGTGGCCTCGGGGTGACAGAACATCCCCTGGTGCAACACATACCACCATGCAGGCAGTCCCATTCCACCAGGAGATTGGGATCTCTGTGTGCCCACACCTGCAGACTCATCACACACTTCTCCTAGGGCTTGCCATGACCACAGGCTTTCCCACTACAACCACTCCAGGAGGGGAAGTTCACAGCTAGGCTGCCAGTGTGGGCAGGCTTTGACTAAGTCTTTATGGGAGAGCCATTTTAGAGCCTTTGGAGGTTTTTGGCATGAAGGTCTGGTGAAAGGTGTCCCTGATCACGGCAGGGGAGTCAGAACTAGATGATCTCTAAGGTCCCTTCCAACCCAAACTATTCTATGATTCTGTGATAACCCTTTTGCAATAGGGGTTGTTCCTGGAGTGTTACCCACCTTCAGGGACTACCTCCAGACTCAGGAAGGACAGCATTCAGGACACAGGGCTGCAGGATGGCAAAGAAAGGACACATGCGGGTCACCCTCTGCCTCCCTCCAGGCACATCCATCCCCTCACGCTCCGAGCTGCAACAGCAGGAACAAATCCCCACGGCTCAGCTGAGAGGGGTGGCAGAGCCCGGCCAGTGAATACACACGTGCCAGAGGAAACCTGAGACCTCCCCACAGGCCTCGTGCCATGGCTGCATCCTGTGTTAGGAGGCTCAGGATTTAGGGTACCCCTGGCACCTACTGCATAAGTGACAAGCAGCTGTCAGCAGCTTACGGGGGTCTCCGGCTGCCTGCAAATTTCCGCATTAAAGCTGTAAGCTCTCATGCCTCACTTGGGACCAATAAAACGGGATAGGGTAAAGGCTGTCGTGATAAATGGGGCATAAATCACACCTCCCCCTCCTTCTTCCCCTTCCTTGGGGGGAGGGGGTGCTGCCAGAACCTTTACCAACCCTGCCTCAGCATGCTCAGATGGGTCCTCTTCTGCCTGTGCAGTCAATTAGAACTTCATCAGAAATCAATTTGCGAGGCCCAGCTGAGATGTACCTATAGATCAAGCGATGCCAAGTGATTATTACACTAATGGAATATTCCATTGATTAATTGAATATATAAGTCCTGAAATGTAAGCCCCACTGTCTTATCCGTGGTTGGTTATGGAACTGAGCAGCAGAGATGTTGCACCAGTGTGAGAAGCTAGTCTTGAGTCTCTCTCTTTTGGAGTGAAAGGCAGAGGGTTTGGTCCTGGTCACACAGGAAATATTTTTACCTCTTTGGTAGACTCCTCAGCCACCCAGAGACACTCCTCTCCGTTGTGCCAGCAAAAGTAATGCCCTACCTTTTCTAGTACTGTGGGCTTGGACAATTTTCTGACTTGGATATTGTACAGAAACTGTGCACACTGGGTGATGAGTGTGAAGGTCCGTGGGAAATAAACACACCTACAAAAGCACCTGCAATAGCTAGTGAAGTGGAGAAGGTGCTGGAGGGACCATCACCTGGACTCCTTCCCAGGGCTCTCCAGCTGCCCTCCATGGTCAGGCAGCACCAATCACTCCCACCTCTTTCTCCCATGCAGAACTCCAAAAAGCTCAGCCTTTCTCTGGTTATTGAGCAGTACCAGCTTGGATGGCCCAGCCCCATCCCAGAGTCAGCTTTGCTCCCGTTCCCCAAGCTCAGGGAGGAAGTCCTTGGTGATTTATTTCATCTTTTACACACAAGCAGATGTCAGGACTGCAGATCATAGCCCAGCAGGTCAGGGGGGCTGTCCAATGCTTTTCCAAGCAATTCTACCCGCAGCCCAAGAGCTCCTCCATGCCGTGAAAGCCCCAGGTGTCCAGAGGGCAAAGGTGGCCAGATGCCTCCTGCAAAGGGCTTCCGGATCTGCCACATGGAGAGGGCCAGGTTACTTCTTCAGTGAAACACCTGGTTAAGTGCTTTGTTGGACGAAGGCCATAATGACCAAGAGAGAGAAACAAGATAGAGATGGGGAGAAAGGAGGGGTGGGACTGGTGAGTGGAAGAGGTGGGCTGCAGCTGGAGTAATCATCACTGAAGGGCCCAGCAGTGGCTTAAGGAATATTATTCCCAAATGGTATTGCGGGAATAACTCAGTGGAGAGCCATTAACTAGGTGAGCAGCAGAGGTCTCCAGTCCTCTGCACAGAGCTCCTGCTTCCACACCAGAGGGTGAGGTCTCCTTCCCCAGCTCAAAGAGCAGTGGTGCCTGTGGCCAAACCATGTTGGGTGGCTGCTGAAAGAAGGAGTTATCCAAACCAGAAAAGTGACCTCCATGGTAGATGTCCAGAGGCTTGGAGATCCATTAGCTTTGCTCCCAATGGGGCTAACAAGCATCCCCTCGAAGGCTGCTTCCTGGGAGGCAGCAGAGGCTACAACAGTGATCAGTATTTTTAGATAAATCTTGGCAAGGGTGAAACTGGATCCTTGTTCCCACCTGCTGCCTATCTGCAACGCCTGAAACAATGGCTGTCATAAAACCATAGATGGCAAGATGCAGAAAGGCTTCCCATTGTTCCCATCTTCCCTTATCCCTGTGCACAGCATCTGTTCTTCTTCCTGCCCCATGATTCAGAAGGGACTCTGGGCCCAGACAGGCTGAAGGGAGCACATGGATAACAAGGACCATGTCTCGCTTCTGGCTGGAGAACATCAGGTGTCTCCTCTGCACCTCAGTTTCACACTTTGCACTGGCCCTGGCCATCACTGGGGACTCCTGGTCTCCCACTTTTGCCCCAAATTGTACTAGAGTCTTTGTCCTGGCCTCTGGCAGTAGAAGCTGCTTAGCTGCTGACATGGGAAGCAGCATTTTCCCACCTCTTTGTTTACATATTTCTGAACAGGAAGGTAAAAGTAAATCGAGAGGAAAAACAAGTATTGATGGAACAGCTAGAAGGAAGAAGAGAGCTTTTCGTCTCACTGAGAAATCTGACCTTTCAGTGGTAGCTTCAAGAAGCCTCAAGCAACTGTGTTTTGCTGGCATTTGCTGCAGGTGAATCACAGGGAGCTTTCATCCCCTCTCTCAGGGGGTAATGTCTAGACATCTATTAACTTGCAGGTTCTGGGTGCCTGAGACCTGAGGAGTCTAGAAACTCCCAGCTGGTGAGATCAGGCTCTGAAGAGAGACTGGAAGCCATGTTTTCTCAAGCAGTAGATCCCTATGGAACCCAGCATTTTTCCAGCTCAGCAGACCCTCTTGCCCTCACACGTGGGCCTGCAGCGGGACGTGGTTCTGCAGTGGCCTCATGCACTACTCGTGGTCTTCACACTTCAGCTACAAAACACAGCAGGCTCATAAAAGCAGCACGGAAAGATGGGCCAGAAATGAAACACATTCCACTGGGTTTGGGTTTGTGTTCGCAAAAGAGAAGAGGAAAGTTCATCTGTGCTGGTGCAAAGCAGTACAGCCCTCCCTCTCCCATAGAAATGAGGAGCAAAATGTCCAGGTTGCCTTCCTCATCGGAGAGGGCTGGTAGCCCCAGACACGCTGCCTCCGCCATGAGCTGAGGGGGACACTTGAGATCAGGCAGCAAATGTGGCTGTGCTGTTGATGAAGGAGAAATGAGATGCAGAGTAACAGAGAGCCCATCTTACCCACCTGACCTTGAGCTCCTCTGGCCTCTCCTTGGCCAGAGGGATGCGGGAGGCCCATGGCAAAGGCATTACAGCAGCAACGTCCAGACGAACACCGGGGGAGGCACGCAGTCCACCCAGACACATTCTCCACCTCCTGCTGAGCATGGAGCAGGAATCTCTTTGGCAAGCTCTTGGGGCAGAGGGCAGACAGAGCAGCCCAGGCTGGCTAGAGCAGGATACCACAATCGGTTCAAACAGCAGTCATTGCTGACGTGGGGAGAACAGACAACATCCCTAGAGTGAGGTTTACTGCCTGCTGGGCAGGGTAGAGGTCAGATGCTGCCCCCATGTCCCTCCAGTCCCCTGCCACAGGGCTGCTACAGCTGCTGATTGCCCATAAATGCATGTACCACCTTTCTTTCCCTCTGCAAACAGCACAACCATCATTGATTTTTGAAGAAGAATCCACATGCCTCCCTGCAGAGGTGTTTTGCTCAAAGGCAGAGGGCTTGGAATCGTTTTTTCCTCCTGGTAGCCCTGAAAGCAGAGCAGCTCTCCCTACTCTGCCCTCCACAGGCTGCTCAGCCTCCTGAGGACTGATCCCCAAGCTGTAGGGAGCCAGTCTCCCCCCATCCAGCTTTGCCAGATGGGACAAGGCAGGGGCAGAGGAGGCAAAGATGCAGTCCTGCCACGGCAGCCCCACAGCAAAGACCCTCCTTCTGCCCAGGGAACCTCAGCTATGAACCTAGAAAACAGGAATTAAAAATGGAGGTATCAAACCACGGCATGAACTGCAGGGAGATTTCAGACTGATAAATATTTCAGACTGACAACTATTCCTGTCCTTGAAAGTTCATTCATCAAACTCTCAGCAAGGCCTCCACATCCCCGGACCATAAATACTAAGACCTATTTTAACAGCTGCTTTCATCGTGGCCAATACCAAAGGATGGAAACTAGTTACAGATCAACCTATATCCTCATGTATTGCATGCTAATTTACTGCACCTATAAAGGGCATACTCAAGTATACTTCTGTTGTAATTACAGTCCCTGGCTGTGTGGGATCCATTTCTGAGCTGGTTTTACCTTGTTTAGGTCTGACTCCACACAATGATGATGATTCAGAAACAATGGCAGAGTTAGTATTGCAGTGATATAAGCAGCCTTGGTCTTATAAGCAGGAGGAATTTTACTGTCTGTCTGTGGAAGGAAAATTTGATCAAAAACCATGAAAACCTGCTCGCTGTCAGGAGAATAGAAATGCTGGCAACTTGGAGCTCTCCCCTCCTTGGCTCTGATGTAGTTTCTGAGTGATGCTGCTGCAGCGTCTGATCCCTGAAATGGGTATCACAAACTCCAGCAGGCAGGCACGGGTCCTGCTGTGGTTTCTCTACAACTCCCAGACCCCTGAAAAGACTTGAGGGACTAGGTTTTGTGAGGTATTTGATAGTTTTATCCTCAAATTAGACCTGAATTTTTGGGTTGCTCAGATGCCCTCCACAGGATGGTGCAGAACCAGGAGCCTCTTGCTAAATGCCACAGCAGAAGGGAAGCACAGAGCCCTTCACTGCAGCACATCCGTGTTAGCAGTGAAAAGGGGGAAAAGAAAAAAGGGGGAACCTTGCTCCTCTTCTCCTTTCAGTCCCAAAAATAAATTTCATCCCCAGATCTTTACATCAGCCCCAGACTGTGACACCCCAGTGCTTCTGGGCTTCTCTGTTCCCACTTCCAAGCACCATCTTGGCTAGGAACCCTTTAAGCCGAGCTGTTGCCTACCAGGCGCTCTTAAGCCCATTTCATTCATGAATTAAGTCCCTGACAGCCCATATCTCTATGATCAATATGTTTGTTTATTAGCAGCAGCTGCTGTGTTTTAGCAAAACTGGAGGGCTCCAGCAGGAGCAGCGCGCTCTAACCGCAGAGCAGGGCTTGGGATAGAGAGGAGAAGGACCTCCTGCTGGCAAATGGGAGCTGGGCTGGATAAGATTTCACGCTAATGACCCTTTAATTGAAATCACTGCTCAGGACAGATTGCTCGGCTCGGGGATATCTGCACTGATGGCTCCTGGTTTGGCCACTCCTGAGATGAGCCCATTAACTCAGCAGTGGTGAACAAAAGCAAGCAAGAGGGACAGCAAGGGGTCATCCATCCCCAACAGAGCTGATCTGCACGTCTAGGGAAGCCCAACTCAGCAGCTGGTGTAAATGGAGATCTGCACAAAGGGAGAAGAGGGTGTGCAGCTTGTTGGACCTTGTGCTTCTGCTTCTCGGTGTTTTACTGACCCAGGTTGGATACGGCCCCTGTTGCCTCCTTCTCTGGGCAAGGTTGTCACTATGTGTTGATCTGATGTGGCCAGGAAGGAAAATCAGGACATCTGGGCATCATCTCTAGCTCATGGTGTGACCTCAGCCTTCTTTTGGCATCCTCTCCATCTTCCTCTCTCGGTCTCACAGCAAGGCAGCAAGATCTGTCTACCCCAACACACGGTAGGCAGGAAGATGGACACATCAGAGCAGAACAGGAGCTGGAGAAAACGGAAAATCCTGATCTCTTGTCTTCTTGTGCAGGGAGCAAAGCAGTCTGAGTCCCTTTTCACTTTGCCTTCCCATGCCATATCAGGGCAGCATTGCACAGGAGCACAGGCAGAGACAGGGCTGCTCCTGGCTGGGCTGGCAGCACAATCCAGAAAAAAAAAAAAAATTCTCAGGGCAAGGGTGAGCTGTCCCCACATTCAGCCCATCTGTCGGAGCAGGACGTGTGTGAGTGTGTGCTCTGTAAAAGTAGAGACCCTTCCCCCCCGGGGCAGGCTCCAGGGGAAGGGCAGACCTTGGCTTCCTCCCTGGAGAGCTCAGGGAGCTGCACTGTAAAACTCAGGATTGGCAAAAAAGTCCTCGACAGCTGCAGAGGTGCTAGAAGGTACAGTTCCTGCTCTGCATCCACCTCATTTCCAGTCAAGAGGGAATATCCCCGTCCGTGGGGACTCTTCATATCACAAGGTTTATCACGGGACAGCGAGTGCTAATGAAACCCAGGCTTGTTAGATGTAGGCAGCTCTTTTGGGCCTGTTTTGTAAGTGGAAATGTTGATGTGTGTCTCTTGCAATGTGAAGAGATGTCTGAGTGCACAGAAAGGAGGGTTACGAACCTGCTTTGAATGCATTTATTATTCCCATTAATTACTATGCCTGCTAAAGAGGACCAGCTGTTCTAGGAGGCTGTGGTACCAATTTATCAGCAGAAGATTCCAACAGAAGTCGTAGAGAGTTTTCCTCTGAACTTGGGAGGATGGAAGATGGAGGTTTTTTAATTAGAACTTGTTATTAATGGGAACGTAGCAAATTAAAAATAGTCTCCCTCCCCCCCTTCCTATTATACGAAGCTCTGATCTCAATTAGAAAGATCAGGGACTAACCATTGAATGGGAATTACTGAGATGAAAACTGATTGAAAGACAAAAAGCCAAAGACAGACACATCACAGGGAGGGAATGGAGACGGGGAGCGGCAGGACCGGGGAACAATGAGCAGAGGCTGGCGGAGGCTGCCTGCAGCTGCAGCAGCACAGCCTGGAGCTGATGGCTTTCTGCTTTCCCCTGCAGTGAACACACCCTCCCAGGGCTGCTGCTAGGCAGGGCTGTCCCTTCCAGAGCCCTGCAAGCTCATGTCTGCTTGGGCTGAGGCATGAGTCGTGCCGCTGGGTATCACTGGCATCCCAGTTTTGCAGACTCAGCAGAGCAGGACCACAGGGCCTGTCCTATATGGGCATCTCTATAGGAAGGACAAGTCCCTGTTTTCAGGCTTAGGGCCATTTCAGGTGTTTCTGATGGGTGCAGGCTCCTGTGTGCTTGGCATTACATCCCCAAAAGTTTCCCATCTCATTTCACATCCTTTCCTTACTCCTCATCCTATCTCAGCCCACCATCACCTATGGCCCACCATATGGCCCTAACCCACAGTTCTTCACCCCAGGCTCTGCCCTCATGCAGGCTATGAATGAGGCTACATCTCATCCCCAGCTCTCTGGTCTTGTCCTGCTGGTTTCCCAAATCCAGCAGTGTTGATGATGCCCTGAAGCTGCTGAGTTCCCAGCAACAAATGATTGAATTGGTCCCCGTGTTCCCCTTCCCAGGAGATGTAGCCCCCCCACCCGGGCACTGAGTGCAGGCTGGCTGCAGGATTGGTCCTTGCCACCTCTGAGTGGGTAAGAACAGGTGGGTTGGGATGAGGCTTTGTGCTTCACTTTGGCTTTGCCAATCTGAGTCATGCCAGGTTGGGGAACAGGAGATCAAGACTCAAACCTGGGGTGATGCAAAGGGGCCTCTGGGTCTGACCAAACCCATCTCCTGCATCCCACTGTTAGAAAAACTTGCTTAATGACTTCTTAATGAGAATCTCATCTACTCCTTTCTCTGGTCACCTGTGGATCAGTGCCCCTGTCTTCCTTCCAGCAGATCATCCATGCCATATTCTAGGGCAGACAGGGACCTTAGGCTGAAATTACAGCCTTGCTTACTAATTGCTGAATGTTCTCTCTCCGTAGGTATATCATTGCCAGCAATTAGCACAAAATCCTTTCCCACTCTTGTTAAGTTCCTGTGCTGCAGTTAAATACTCCCAGATCCCATTTAAATGATTTCAAATGCAATTCATTCTGGCTCGTTAAATAATTCCACAGCAGTGTTTGTCGTCTTCTCTCTCTGTTTTCCAACAGACACTTTCTCCCAGGAAGAATACAACGACTGAAGAACAGAGAAGGAGGGGGAAGGGGAAGTGATATGAAAGCTGAGAAATTTGGGGACCATCATCTGTGCCCATATTTTCACTTCTTTTTTTCCCCTTCTTCTTAGGCTGAGATTTCTCCTGTTGTCTGGAGATACCAGGAGATCTTATGGCCCAGGGAGAACAGGATTCTGCCTATGGCATTCTGCACCACGTAACCAACCACAGGAAGCTGCCTTGTGTTTCCTGCTGAATTTTCCTGAGTCCAGGACTGTGGATGGGCAGGGATGAGGGTCACTGAGACAGCAAGCAACTGTCCAACTCAGCTTGCCGTGTGGAAAACCTGCCTGCTCTACATGTGTTTCTCCCATTATTATTATTATTATTATCCCCACTTATATCCCCTTACTATCCCCACTTCTCCCACCTTCTCCTCTTTTCCTTCCTTTCCTTCTTTTCCAGCCAACTTGTATTTCACATCCCTATGTGCTGATCCAGTGCCCAGCATGGTCCACCTCTCCTAGAAGACACGATTTTTACTTTGACTCCCTCTGTAGGTGCAGAGGTAGTGGAGGGGGGAGGTTGGCATGGGCTGAGCCCAATGCCTGCCTGTCGTGACCACCTACACAGCATCCCACGGCATTTCTCTGTCACAGTCATAGGACGTGGTCACACTCACAGAACCCTACCCCCTGACCAGCCCTGCCCACGCCCCCAAACACAATCCTTGTCTTGTCCTTCCCACTATGGCTGCATTACTGGATATTTTCCTTAAAGCACCAGTTCATGGAGAAAAGCGATTCAGCAAGACTCTCAGCATTTGGCTTATGCTGAAAAAAAAAAGAAAAATAGAAAAAAAAAGAAAGAAAAAGAGAAAGGAAAAGTTCTAGTTCTTGCAGCTGGGTTAAAAATAAATAAAAGCTGTGAGTGTTATTTGAGAGCAACCTACTGGTTCCAGAGCCAGAAGGCAAGTGGAAAGAAAACAGCACTTAATATCTTTGTTTGAATTTGAAGACCAGACTGGTGAACTCTGTCTGGGGTCAGGAGTACTGCACCTGTTGTGCCTCTGGTCTGGGGAGCAGGTGAAGGAGCCAGGCTCATCTCCTCCAGCAGATCTTTGTGTCTTCACAGACAGGGCTCTGCTTGCTACAAGCATGGGAATTGTGCAGGAGAGAGTTCCCCATCTCCATCAGGAATATCTGAAATCTCACTGCAATTTCAGTAGCTTCTTATTCCCTCCTGTATCAGCATGAAATGCTGCTGCCTGCTAAACTTGATGGCTAACCCATTCCCACCCAGAGATGTTACCTGAAGTCATCTCCATATGCTGCCTGGTAAGTCAGTGGCTTTCAATCCATGGTCCTTGAGACCTGGGGGTCCAAGTGACTACTTGGATGAAGTTGTGAAAAGGTTGCAAAGAAAAGCAATTTCCTTTCTGCCATTCAACAGTCCACATCTGTGTTGCTGTCAGAAAACTTGTAGTGGCCCTCAAGCTGATGAAGCTGAAAGCCATTGTGCTAAATGCATTAAGGATCCTGTGGGATGAAAGGTGGAAGAACAGGAGAGAGCGCTGTCAGCAGGATGGGAGCTGCCAGACTGCCTGTCAGGGAAGGAGGACAGGGATATGTGAAGGCAGAATCCCCAGCTTTGTGTTTATTCCTTTGGGCTTTTGTTTTTTTATGCCAGAATGAGTTTCAAGTGAGGTGTGTGCATGATCTCCTCAAGCCTTTCCAGGGTGGGAGAGGGCGACACGGAGGGCTCACAGCTAACAGTCCTCCTGAAAGGCTTGGATGAAAGCAAACAAAATATGTCACAACAGTGTTCATGCAGTAAAGTTTACTGCTGAAAATGAATTAGGCTGGCCACAAGCCTCGGACTGGGATGCCATCTTATTCCCAGGCAGCCATGGCATTGCAAAGATGGTCCTGAAAAGCACCCTCTAAAATAAATGGGGCAATGTAAGGGGAATCTCTACTTGAAAAATGTGTGTCCCCATCTGTTAAACAATATTCAGGTGCTCCTGCATTTACGCTTCCTCCAGATTTATGCAGCGATGGCTTTAAAGGCAGATTGTCAATGAGAAGAACAGATGGAGTGAACAATCCTCCCATCCAAGCTTTGCACCAGAACTGAAGAAGTTTGTAATCTGGTTCTTGTTTACAGAGCCAAGGCTTCAAATTAAGCCCCCTCTGGTATGACTGTGTAGCTCAGGAACCCGTGGTGGAGCTGAGATACTCCTGGTTTTCCTAATTATTTTCTGATTGTTTCCCATTGAGGGATATTTTGTTAAAGCAGGGATTTTTTCTGCACAGGCACCCACTGGGGTCAAGAACATGGGCCAAAGATTACAGGGCAACAGAGCCAGAATTTCCTTCTTCCCCATAGATATGAAAGAAAATGTTCCAAATGTCTGAGCCAGCTTCCCAAGCTTCAAGATCAACTGGTGAGCAAGTCTCTTCACTACCCTGAACCTTTCATCAGCACTAAATTTTCTGTAAAATGAGAAAAGTCATTTCATTGAAGCAAAATAACACTCAGTCATATCGGCTTCTCAGCTCTCAATCTCTGTCTTCTGTATCTCCATCGATATTCAAAGGAAAACAATGTGATTGTTAATTGCAAACTGTTTTGAATGCATGAAAGAAACTGTTTCAGAGCCAGAGCCAGCCGGAGGCAGGGAAGCTGAGAATAGGACGTGCACTGAACTGCTTTAAAGGGCAGAAAGTCCCTTTGTAATTAAGGCTGATGCAATCATTGTAACAGACGCAAGGTGGAAACGTTACCTTGCGTAGCTTCCCACTTGCCTCCTCTCTGCCTGCTGGGTTTTGCTTCGGACTAGGTGGAAAATGCTGAAATATCAAGGGAGTGCTTTGCATTTCAAAGGAGTTAATGCACAAGTGATGTGATTCATTAGTCGTCTGTGGATGTATCAGTGTATCAGGGTCCACAGCCCTAACTGAGGGTGGGTGCTGCCCTGTGCTCATCTTCTGCTTCGTGGGTGCTCAGGAAGGAAGAGGCAAGATGAAACTTGGCAACTCAACCCTGGTGGGAAATATAACAGAGCTGGAGGTTGATGCAACAGTTAATCCTCAAAACAATTTCTTTCCCCCTCTAAGATGATCTTTTTAATCCCATCATGACCTAGCCTGCCATGGGGAAAGCAATCACAATAATTTGATGATGTATAGGACGAAAACAAAGTGCACAGCTGTAAAGAGAGAAGGAGTCCAGATGTCCACGTGGAGGATGGCAGTTCACAGCAGAACATCTGTGGGGCAGAAGACAGGTGACAGTAGCTGGAGCATGTGTAGGACAGCAGATAAGTGAAAAAAATGATGTGAAAGATAGACTGGATTAGACGCCCAGACCCAAGGAGGCCTTTGGACAGAGCCATGTGGAAGGCTGTGGGAAGGTCCCAGGAGCCCAGGACAGCTTGCAGTAGCAGTTCACTGTCTTCTGATAGTTAGTAGAGAGGGACTGCAAAGCTTAGTGTACTATACTTGCCCAGCCAAGGACAGCTGTGCCCCTGCCACCTCTGACTCCCCTGTTGACACTGCTGCCAGAATCTCCAGCACCCTGTGGCCAGAGCTTCACACCTGCTGCCTTGCACTTCCACCCACCCTGCAAATAGGGCAGCTGCCTACTCTGCAGTTCAAAGGCAGCCTACTTTCACCTGCCAGCCAGGCCAAAGCTAATTCAGAGGCATGAAAATAGTGCAACTAAGCATCTATGGTCACTCTCTGTCTGATCTGCTGCCCATGTACTCCACAGGACCTGGAAGCTCAGGGTGAAGGGGTTGGACGAAGGGCTCCTCTCCCAGCTGAGAACTCCCTCCATGCTTTTTGACCAAGGCTTCTGCAGTTGGGACCCCCCTTCAGGACAGCCAGCCAGGCTGTCTTCTTACTGTCATCTCCTGGAAACTACTGAGAGGGGAATGTCCCTTTGCTCAACCCTGCTCTGCTCTCCTTGAGGGCACCCCAAATGTCCTCAGACCCCCACAACTGCCTTTCTTCGCCCTTTTCCCGCTTTCTCACCCACATCACTAAGCCAAACCCCCCGGGGTGCTTTCCTCTTCCCTTTCCAGTCCATCTATTCCAGTTTTATCTAACTGCCCTCATACTCATTCACTTCAAGCTCCTCCTCCCCAAAAAGGAGCACTGGGAAATGTGTCAGCTCCTCGACAGGGAAGCACTTCCGTGAGTCTATCCCTCTCTTGACCTAATCCCAGACACACATCAATGACTCCGTGTATACCTGGCCCCTTTCCCTCCCAGGTGGCTGCAGTGTACCCAGAATGGTTTTTCTGCTCCGTAAGAGCTGTGTCAGCATCGGTGTCCCCCAACAGCCTGCTCACAGCCCCCAGCCAGGAGGCTGCCTGTCCCTCCAGCTCCCCTCACAAGGAGCACGACGGTCAGCGGTGACACCGTGCTGAGCCAGTGGCTGTCTCTAGGACTGAGGTCTTGCTCCACATCGTGGCTCTGCTCCTCCTTCTCCTCCTCTGCTCACAACCTTCCTCCTACGGGAACGGTGACTAATGCTGATGGCAGTGCTCCTCTCTGGAATGCATCATTCCGGCGCACGTGGGTGTGCGAGGGTGAGGGAGCGAGCGCACGGAGCGGGGGGGAATGCGCTTACCAGAGTGTGAGACGGTGCTGCGGGAGCCTGCATGTGATAGTGGGAGGGAGGGAGGGACAGCCCGGAGACCGTGAGGGCATCCAGGCTGCCTCTCTGGGCACAGCAAGAGCTGGGGATGCAAAGGGATGTCCAGGTGGCACCTTCTAGTGGGATGTTGCTCCCAGGGTTCTGAGTGAGTCGGTACACAGACTTGAAGCAGCTTAAAGCACTCGGCACACTGGGGAGATGGGAACTCCTGGGTTTCTCTTACATAAGAAACAGAGCAGAAGGCCAGACAGAACAGCTGATGCACTTAGAGCAAGTCATATCTCAGCCCCTTCCTCAGTTTCCCCCTGAGCAATACC
>NW_020955351.1:1003060-1012261 GCF_003031625.1 Empidonax traillii
GTGCGTCCAGGGGCAGGTATGAGCCACCAAAGGGGGCCCACTTGCACCTTTCCTTCTGCAAAGCTCACCAGGTAGACCCTACACAGGGCTGGAAGCAGCACCTTGTCCCAAGAGATATCCCGAGCCTTTGAAAACTGGATGGGGATGCTGGAAAGAGCAGCTCACTGACAGGTAACTCAGGCTATAGAGAAGGAACCATTTCTGCTTGTTTGGAAGGAAATGGTGTGGCAGCTAAGGGCATGTAGATGTGGCACTTAGGGACATGGTTTAGTGGTGGACTTGGTAGTGCTGTGTTAACTGCTGGACTTGATGATCTTAGAGGTCTTTTCCAACCTAAACAATTCTATGATTCAAGTCCATGTTACCAGGCAGGAGGCAGATTCAATGGTCACAGCCTTGGCCCTCTAATTTATTAGAAGAGCCTTGTATTCATAGGGAATGGGGATGGATCCAGAGCACAGAGGGCAAAGACAGAGATTCCTCACCCAAGTCCTGCCCAGATCTCACCAGAAACATGCTATGGGACAACAATGACAAATTTAGAGATGCTGAAGGTGTTCAAGCCTCTGTTTGCAAAGATTCAAGGCGTAACAGTCAGCAAATGTCAAGGCTGCAGAGAAGCATGGGTGTTGACTCAGAGTATTTCTCAAGGTCTAAAGAATTCCCTCAAAAGCCCCCAGACCTCAAACCCCACCACTGACCCCCAGACCACCAATGGCAGATGTCATTATATAGCAGCAGTGGCCGTTTGTTACATAAGCTTTGTCCATTAGCAGCAGGATGCAGCCTCAATCAGGAGTCTTTATGGAGAGTTCTGAGCAGTTTTTGGCACCTACTATTTGGATCAGAAACACAGTCCTCACAGGCTGCTCCAATCATAAAAATGGGTGGGAGAAGCAATAAATATTCCTCAGTCTTTGGCATGGAAGCACATAAAGGAGGGAGAAAAACACCTCAGCCCAGGTGGCAAGGACAGAGCATCCACTGAATCCTCCAGTGCAGGTCCCCATGCCCCCAGGCTCACCACAACTTGTCCCCCCATCCTCATCCCCCACCACATCCACCCAGTCACAATGGGGGCACATTTTCCAGGCAGCCCTCATCCGGAAGGACCTCAAGGCTTTTGGCAGCTGCTGCACCACAGAGCATTTTTGTGGCGTCTACATGAACATCTTCATTCCAGGAGAGCCCATAAACAGCCGGCAGCGGTTTCGGCATCGGGGCAGGCGCGCGCTGGAAGACGCTGCCTGCCAATTCAGCAGTGCAAACGCCTCGGAGGGGTCTGTTGCAAACAGAAAGCTGGCCAAATCCTGCTTATCTGATGGGATCTACCAACATCCATGCTCACAGCAGTACGACTTCAGGTTTTTTTGTCAGCTGATGATACAAGGCTGAAATGAAGATAAATGAGAGCGAAAAAAAAAAAAAAGAAGAGAGAAATCCCTCCTCAAAATGCATTTGAAGTCAGGACAAAAAGCAACTCAGCGACAAGGGCTTCTTTTTTTCTTCTCCCCAAACTTTGGGAACTCAAATGTGGGTGTGAATATCACTTTAAGGATTTATAAAATGACACATGGCCTCACCTGTCAGCATGCCAAAATCTGAATGTCGGTTTTAATTACACCGAATATTTTACTTTCTTATGCAGAGGCATAATCAATTATCTTATTTAAAGGCATTACGATAATGTGTGTGTAAAATGGAGCCATTCCCTGTATTGCATTAGATTCTCTAATTATAGGAGAATGTTTGGAGCTAAAATGTCAGCCTGTCATCTGGCGGGTGTGTAATTCATGATCTGCATTTGCCGGCACGGATGGAGCTGACAAAAATTGCATTCATTCTCTTCCACTGCTTTGGCCTCAAATTTGCCTGGCCTGGAGGTGACAAATCCCACCCTGTCTCCCTTCTGGAGCGCAGTGAATCCATCCCGCCCTGTGCTGGGTGGATGATGCTGTGAAGAGCTGAGTTTGACAAAGTGTTTTTTGTTGGTGGGTGTTTCTTAGTTAAACCTTGGTGAGCCCAGAGATCGAGCGTGGGGTTATATACCAAGCTCTTGGGCAGTGTGGAGCTGTTTGGATGTGATCATGAGTTCAGCAAATGCTTCCTCATGTCCCACACGGCAGGAGGAGACCGAGGCGTGAGCAGAGCTGGAGGCAGAAGACAGAACCCACCAGGGACTCTTCAAAACACCCTCATCTGAATTACGAATAATGAAAGCCCTCCAACTCTCAGTTATTAAAGCAGAGGGATTAGATAAAAATAGTGTGCTTGTTTCTTGGGATTTTAGTCCTTTTTCTAAGCATTACCCAAGTGAAAGCAGCCTGGATGGCTTCCTCTGTTTTGCAGGACAGTTCCTGATCACATCCATTATTTCACTTCTAGGGGAGCAACCATGCAGAGGCAGGAGAGAAACTCCTCTGACTTGGGGCAGGAGCAAGGAGGATCTTGGGGTTTTGGAAATTATGAAGCTTTCTCATTAAATGAGACATACTGCAGTGAGATTGCTGCGAGAGCACTGAAATAGTGATTGTGATCTTCACAGGACAAGGGGTAGCAAGAAGCATCACCTGGAGGTGATAGCTCAGCAGCAGCAGCTTTCCCAAGGGGATGGTCCTGATGAAGGGAATGCAGCTGGTGGCAGTGCCATTAGCCAAAGGGACAAATCACATAGTGCAGTGCCATTGTTTTGTCCAGCTCCAGACAATGCCTCTTCCTGGTCAGTACCTACCCAGTCACCCCCAAAACAGACACTGGAGGGCCAGGCATACCACACTGTGTGGTGCCACAGGCTGTGGGCAGTGCCACCTCCTGGTCTGTCCCTGTGCCCCAGCTTTCAGACCAGACCGCCTTCTGGATTTTCTGCAGTGACCTGGATCCACGCAGCAGAGCAGGACCTAGGTCCCCACAGTGCTTCCCGTATCACCCCTGCCTTCCCAACCCTCAGTTCCCAGCACTGCCTTCCCTTCATGCAGGTATCTTAACACAGGCATCATCCCAAAGCCGCCAAGGATCCACACGATGCCGTTAAGAGGCTTATTAAAAAGTGATGCTCCAATTTAACACCTATTAGCCAGCACGGTGCCCTTTAACAGCACAGGGGAACCTGCAAATGGAAGCCCCAGCTCCCTGCAGAACCCTAAGTGGCTGAGTTTAACTTTATGGCTCCAATTAGAGCAACACTAAAGCAGTACCCGTGCTGTGGATTTATTAACACTGAGCCCATCCCCAGACCGCTGCAGGCTGATGCCAGCATTGGGCACGAGTGGGTGCTTTGCCAGCCATGGCCATGCCACCACGATGCCCCCTCCTTCTCAAGGGGAGGTCTTGGGGAACTTCTGGGGAAGGTATGGTGACAAACAAAGCGGGATCAAGGGGAGCACAAGCTGAAACCACCCCCAGTGGTTGCTGCAGCTTGAGTTTCCAATTTTGGGGGATCTCACCAGCAGGTAGGATGCTAAGGCAAAGCACGGGAACATCTCTCTGGGTCTCACATCTTCCTCTGGTCTGGATGAGCAGGGCAAGAGTGGGAGGGAGAGCAGCCTCCTTCATGCGTGGTTTGGAGATGTTTAAAGAGCCTGTTTGTTCCAGGAGGTTTATAGGCCGCCTTTGCCTAATAAAGTAATTTTTTAGCATCTTGCGTCACCCTAATTACTTGTCACAATAACGAGAGACAGCCCTCGTGTGGTGTGCTCCCTGGCCCAGCCAGGGGCAGGCACCGCCAGTGGGAGAGACAGCAGGATGCACAAGTCTGCAGAGAGGATGGAGACTTGGCGTCATGCAATCCCACCCCTCATCTGCAGAATTTGAGGTCATTTTCCCCCTGCACCTGCTGTTTCCCATTTCCTCATCACCACTCCCCAAAGCAAAAGCACAAACAACTCAGTAGGGGCCCCTCCTGCCTGGGTTGTGTTGCCGGTGGGACCCTTTGCCAGCTGCAGAGATGGGAGCAGCTTTTCAACACTGCCCTGGTGCCGCTGTCCCAGGACCACAAACATCCCCTCCCTAGGACAGAGGGATGTCTGCAGACATGAGCAACTACTGCCTGCTAAGGAGAGCCGGGCAAAGACAGGAGAGCAGGACCAAGCAGGTCCTATTTTGGACCCTCCAGCAGCAAGTTCTCTCCTGTGTAAACAACCCATGGGGCTGCAGTCACCCCAAGGCAGCTCCTACACACCCCAGGGAGCAGCCCCTGCCCACATCGCTGCCTGAGCCAGCAGAACAGGCAGCACAATTCCCACAGTGCTGTCTCTCCCACCATTCTCAGGCTGCTGTGAAAGCCCAGGAAGGATCTGATCACTGCAATTTTCTCCCCATCCCCACCGTTGGCTCGTCAGCCAACATGCCCCCGCCAGCACGGGCTGTCATTTCCTCACCATGAACAACGTCTAACAGCTCTTTTTCCCTCTTCATTCAGACAAACAAACAAACAAACCAACCATTCCAGGCCTTTGTAGCAAGAGGAAAATTAGTAGCAGGTGAAAGCAGTTTTTAATGAGACCAAACTGTTCCTAACATAGCCTAGGAACAGCAGTTCCTTCCCCTCCCTTTTGCTGTTCTGTGGTTTGAGCGAGTAAAAAGAATATTAGCATGGAGAATGCCTAAGGTTTTCCTGAGCAAAGTGCAGGTCTAAAGGAGAGCTTGTTCCAGGCATCTATGTCCCTACTTGCTTCCCTACATGGACTTCCCCATCCTCCATCCTCGGTCTGTCCTCTGTGGACTGAATCCAGCCCTTACTCATGTGCAGTGCTCCACAAAGTATAAACTTTTCAGGCTGAAAACCAAAAAACTCATTCCAGTTCAATATTAAAAGTTTCATTTCATTCTTGCATTACTTGTTTTTTACTCTTTAAAAAAAAAAATTCATACCAATGGCAAACATCAAATCCTCAATATTTGGGAACAAAAAGTCTCAAGTTTGGTTCCTGAGAGGCTCATGAACCGCCTGGATGTGGTCACATGCTGCCCAAGAAATGCCTCATCTTTGAGCCAAACCAGGGTGTTTGACTTGAATTCACTAGTTCCTTTTGTTCCTCCTGCCACTATTTTCTCTGCATTTGTTTACATGAAGAAAATCCCCCCCTTCCCATTCCCCAGCTCTCCTCACATATTAGAGGAACATTATGGGATATTTATAGCTCAGCTGAGCTTGCTAAATGCCTTCTTCTAGAAAAATAGTTCATCAAACTGTCTATTTTGACTATTTGTTTATTCTCTCTTGCCCATCTGTTCCTACTTCCGCTGCTGGAAGCCTGGCACCATCTGAGTGAGAACAGCCACGGGTGCACAGCTCAGTTTGGGGAGGTCACCTGGCTCAGGAAGGAGCAGCAAGTGTGAACACAGCTCTGCCACTGACTTTGCGGACATCCCATCAGTGCCACCGAACGGCAGAATGCCCTTGGTGTCCCTGCATAGCAAAACACCCTCGATGGCCCCACACGCCTGCAGCCAGGCTGGGCACAGCAGGGAGATAAACCGGGCCCCAGGCAAGCCAGGGAACTAGCTGAACACCCCACTGATGGGGCAGCAGGAGCTATGAGTGTTCATGGGGCAGCTCAGATGGGAATAGAGGGATGTGCAGAGAGGTCTGCCCAGCTCTGAGGGAAATCCCAGTCACTTGGAGCAGTGCTGTCTGGAAGACAGACAATGCACTCTCCCTGCAGGAGGTAGAGAAACGTGGGGGTTTTTTTAGCTGGCTGCACCCATTTATAGCATACTGGGCAATGCAGAAATGGACCCCCCTGGGCAAGTAAAGCAATGTGCCACTGCCACTCTGGCTGGGAAAGAACATCCCCCAGCACAGGGCGCTTTGCTGCATGGCTCTGCTTTCATTGAAAGCCTGGCAAATTTGACAAACTTTGAAGAAAAATCCTTGTGCCCTCAGGCTGTGGAGCCAGCTGTAGTGTTTGTGAAGCAGGGAGGGGAATGCCTCTGAGAATCCTACAGCAACACAGAAGGAATAACCCTATGTGGGAAGCTTCCACTTTTTTCCACAAGAGATTACTCAGATAATTTCAGAAAGGTGACAGGAGTGCCAGCCAGCTCCCTGTCCCCTTGCTGCCCCCAGGGTAGTCTGGAGCCACATCTGTATCAGCACATCTGGCAGGTGTCCCTCAGAGCAAAAGCTGCATGCCCCACCTGAGGTCAGAGCTCTGAAGCATCCCACCAATCCCCCTGCATCCTCACCTATGGCCACACGGCCAAAAGCTCTTCTGCTCCCCTTCCTCCTAATATATAGGAGGGAAATATCTGAGATCACTGCAGTTTTACTGTCAGATTTGGCATCCTTTTCATATTTGCTTGGATTGAGATATAAATTGAATTTGGTTTTCTCCCGCTGACTCAGTTATTTGTTATAGGAATAAGCATGTGGTAATGGATTAGACAGGGGAAAGAGATTTCTTTTTCAGGCGTGTGCACAAGGTGGGATTTGCCATGCCCTGTCCCACATTTTCCTGGTGTGGCTTTGCATCATCAATGACTTTGCAAGCACTTTCCCCTCTCTGGCCACAGCTGGGTGTGGGACTCTTTTCATAGCAGGGCTCTGCTTCTTTCCCCAAATTCTGCAATGTTTCAGTGCAGAAGAAATTTAACCAACGGTGAAGTCATTTTCTAAATCTGCTTCCCACCCATATCCTTCCCTTTCCCTTAGTCCCCCATCAGTCACTTTGCTGGAAAGAGTGAAAAGCATTTCTGGGGTTCCTCAACAACCACCCTCACTGAGGAGCTTTCAAGCTCCCTTTGCTCTTCCATCTTCAATCTGTGCAGACCAGCAGCAGTACATGATGCTCTCTGCATCCAATCCACATCCTTCCCACCTCCCTGCTCGCAGCAGGACCACGCTGCACCACTACCAGCCCTGCAGGGACTGAGGCAGCATATGTGGCATTAATCCCTGGATTTGCCCACCAGAGTTGGCATTTCTACACTTCCCATCCCAGCATTGCTGCTTCATCCAGGGTCTGGCACCCCTGTTTTTCATCCAGTGACTTCAGCCCACCTGGGGGCAAACAGAGCCCTCCAAACTCCCAGGCATGCTGCAAGCAGCAGAACCCAGCTCTGGCTCCCCAGCATCCCTCCTCCACAGCACTTGTGGGAAGTTTTCATGGAAAATCCATAAAATCCTCCTGTCCCTGGCACTTGACAGGGATACAGGTCGCTGCAGCATCCCTGAAGCCACAGCACACTCTGCAGGCACTCACACCACAGCACCGACCCCAAACCTTCCAGTATGTCCCTCCCCACAAGTGTCACAGCATCGAACCCCAGCCACTCCAAATGTCCCTGGGGATGGTGGCACTGGGCTGCAGAGGAGTCTTTGCCCACACCGAGCCCAGCAGATGCTGGGAGCTGGGGCCATGCCCACAGACACCAGCAGGCAAAGGCATCAAACAGAGCCTATCACACCATCTTCCCACCTGCCCCAAAATCTCTACTGCCCCACCACACCCCCTCTTTAGCAATTACCAGACAGTCACTGCCTGCAGCACCCCCCCCACCACCCCCCCCAGTGGGCTGTGGGAGCTGAGGGCAGCTGCTGCAGGGCTTTGCCCCTTCTGATGCTCATTCCAGCTGCAAGGCTCTGGCACGGCACAGCCGTGGCTCCGCTAATTCTATCAGCATAAACATGGTTTATAGGGCTGCCATTTCCGTGTGTCAGCTTTTCTAAATCACCCTGTGCAACGCTCTCCATCCCTCACCAGAGCACCAGCCCCTCTCCTGAGGGCAGAGATGCTAGGAGATCCCACTCAGCAGCAAACAGCACTAAAGGAAAGTTCGTGTCAGGGATGTGGCAGGCTGGAGACACTGAGAGCAGCCTCCAGCCAGGAAACCTCCACACCGGCCAGAGAGCAGGTCAGCCCCTCCACATCCCTGGGGCACATCCTGCAGGGGGGCATTCAGGTGAAAATAAAATTAAACAATCAAGAAAACAAGCTGATAAAGAAATAAAGAGGCCCTCGGAAAAGAGGGCTCTACACAGCTCTATGAAGAGGAAAGCAGAACAGCTACAGCCAAAGAACCCTGCCAAACAAGCTGCTACCCACTGCCCACCCCCCATAAAGCTTTTTTTTCCCCTTTTTTTTTTTTTTTTGCTTTTTTAAAATACCCTGCTCAGTTCCCCCAGAACATGCCCAGTACCAGCTTTCAGCCACTTAAACCAAACACCCCATTTTTTGAGCTCGAGCCCACATCAAGCTGGATATGAAGCAGCTGTGGCTCCTCACCCCACCTCACCAGACCCAACAAGCCCTCAAATCAGTGGTTTCACCTGCAGAAACCACCTGGTCCCAGCTCTTGGGCACCTCCCCGTCCCAGTGCAGGGAAGGAAGCCAGGGCTTGCCAGAAAGCAGCAGCATTTCTGAGCAGAGCTCTTGCAAAATTCCCGTCCTTTCCCACACGACGCGCAGCAGAAGCAGCCGCAGCGTTCCCACCTCGGCGGGAAGGAGCCACCAGGCAGACGGAGCCTCCTGGCACTGAAGAACTGTGGTGCAGGCTGCCAGGAGCCAGTCAGGATGCTCCTAAAGAGCATCCAGTGAGCCTCAATAACATGGAGCCTGGTGTGGCGGCAAAGCCCTTGGCTGCAATTCCTGTCAGGAGGGCTGAAGGACCAAGAGAGACACTGTGGAGTGTCCCAGGGCTGGACCAGTCCCATCGATGGTTGCTGTGGGGTGACACTTGACCTCTGAGGAGGGCCCCCCAAAAAAGGTGTGTGAGTGGTCCGTGGAGACAATGAGGATGATGAGAGCTCTGGGGAGCTGGGCATGGGGGAAGTCTGGCTCCAATGAATCCACACGGGGGAAGCGTGGGATGCCAGCTCACTGCTGAGGGTCTGAGCCTTCAGAAACACATTTGTGGGGGTTAAAACCCACTGTTCAGTTTGCACTGGCTTTTGGAGGCAGTGGGGTCCACTGGGATCCTGTGTCCTCCCTGCTGGAGTTGCACACCATTCCAGGAGGGGAGCTCAGCACCCTCCTGAGGGTCCCCCCGCTGCCTCCATCACAGCCTGCATCACCCAGAGGCTGACGTCTTCAGGGTACCACTCCCAAAATCTGTCCCAGATGTGGAAAACTAAACAGCTAAACCAGCAAAGGGACTTTGTTGCTGCAGTGGGGCCTCTCAGCTGGCCCTGTCCACCCCTCATGTCCCAGCTGGACTGAGCCTCTGCTCAGGCACATGTGTCTGTCCCTGATATTTAAAAAT
>NW_020955351.1:1013373-1015576 GCF_003031625.1 Empidonax traillii
GACGTCTTCAGGGTACCACTCCCAAAATCTGTCCCAGATGTGGAAAACTAAACAGCTAAACCAGCAAAGGGACTTTGTTGCTGCAGTGGGGCCTCTCAGCTGGCCCTGTCCACCCCTCATGTCCCAGCTGGACTGAGCCTCTGCTCAGGCACATGTGTCTGTCCCTGATATTTAAAAATAGAAATAATAACAACCTCTTCTCTTTCCTGCCTGGTTGGAGAAATAGCTTAATTAGTTAATAAGGGGTTTAATTTGTTGTGTAGCTGTGTGAAGAACTTGCAGAGGGCAAGCTAAGTCAATAAGTCCAAGAAATGAACCTTGGAAGGGAGGGTGCCCCAACTGTGACTGGTCATGTCCTATGGAGAGACCTAGCTCTGCCTCCGGCCTCAGAAGGATTTCTAGATCAGGCCTGAGGAGCTTCTCTCGTGGTGAAATAGTTGTGTCTGGGGGGAAAGTTTGGGGCAAATCAATGGTTTTTGTTTTGCTGAACAATTTCTGCCCACCTTAGCAGTACAGTTGGATCTCAGGCAAGATGCTGTTCGCCCCTGACATGGGGGTCTCCCCTTCTCCACTGAGATGTGGGGATCATCTCAGTAACCCCCCAGGTCGGGGGAAGGTCAGGGAGGTGACCAGAGGACGGCTCTTTATTCCCATACACTCAAACCCAGCTGCAGTGAAGATGTTGACTCCTGGATATGGATTTCAAAGTCTTTATCTCTGAGGGCACTGTGCTTGCACACCTGGGCACACTGCCCATATCTCCTGTGCCCCTGTCCCAGCTGTAGTGGAGGGCCTGGCCCCCCAACACGCAGTCCCTTTGGCCAGCAATTGGGCAGGACATATGTTGTCTCAGCAAGCTCCTGATCCTAAACAACCTGTCAGCTGCTTATCCATAGCAACATTCAAAAAGGCAAAAAATGGATCTTTATAGGGAGTCACTGCCATGCTCCAGAAAAGGCTTCAGCACTCCTCATTCCCAAGCCTGGGGCAGGGATTGACCTGTGATGGTTGCCAAAATGCTGTGGCAGTTACAGCTCTCAGGAATTCCTTATATTTACTGGTTTTAACTGGTGTTTGCTGGAATTTGTTGAGGATGAGCTCTTATGCCTCCTCCACCCTGCTGAGCACCAGCTGATATCCTAGAAAGGGGAAGGGGTAGTGATGGGTTGCTGATGAGACCAGAGACAGGGAAAGCCGCTGGAGTCCACCAAGAGATGCTGGAGGAGCCAAAGGCTTCTCCCCAGCTATCCAAGGCAAAGCCACAGCAAACTTGTGTTTCTTCCCCTATGGCTGCTCTCCACTTCCTGTTTGGGTGCCATTATAGGTAATTCCCTGCTTGAGGTCTCATCAGAGGTGGGGGAGGGAGGCACCATTTCAAGGAAAGACAAAAGGGCTCTTTCTTCATCAGCATTAACCTCAGGCAGCTCTCGAGAAAAATTCTGGGCAATTAGTGGAGCATAAGAAGATTTATAATTGAAATCTAGTTTGTAGCACTACAGGCGGCTCCCTCGAAAGACATTTCTCAGAGACCAAAAAAAAGGGGAAGAAAATAATAGAGAGAGACAGAGGGGGAGAAGGAACTAGTTAAAGAGTTTTAAAATCTCGCTGAAAACTCCATTTAGTTTAACATTGCATGATAGCTTTCATAATTCAGAACAAAGTGCAAAGCTCTTTAATGAGGCCATTAATGACCCTTTAATTTACTCCACCAGGGCTGAATTCATAAAACATTTATGTTCCATTTACACAGGATTTTCCTGAGACTCTTCAGGGCAAGTCACCATCATAGAGCAGGTGGGATGAAACAGAGGATTCTTCTCTTCTGTTCCCATTCTTCTTCACCCCAGTGCTGTAGATCCTCACGTGCCTTTTAATTCTGCCAGAGGAGCTGCAGGGACCCAGGAGGAAGAGCCATTTTTTACTCTTCTGCATGATAAACAGATGCAGAGTGCTCACTTGGATTTCTGCTCTAGGAACAGTGAAACCCTTTCTAAGATCAAGCTGAGGCATCAACAACCAGCCTTAAAAGGCATGTTTTTAAAAATCTTTACAGCCCAATTCATTGCACACTTATGATATCAGATTCGCTCTTGGGGTAGCGCTGTTGATCCCAAAACATCTGGGGAGATGTGACTCCACCAGCTTCCCAGGCTGCTTCCCCCACTTAAAGGGGTGATGGAGAAAGGGATGGGGGGAGGCTTAA
>NW_020955351.1:1019887-1074269 GCF_003031625.1 Empidonax traillii
ATGCTTATAAGTCGTGATGTTAACCAATGTTATATATATATTTTAAGTATTCATGTATTCAAAGCTATAAAGGCCTTTTCTCTACTTGAGCTAAATTGTATAACCGTGACCTATTGTCCCAGAAGGGTTTTTATTCATGTTAAATGGGTACTGAGATTAGAGCGCTCCTTGGTAGTAGGTACAGAAGCATTCTGGAGGAGACAGGAGAAGATGGATTGTTGTATTGAGGCTCAGCAAAGAAACCAAAAACAGGAGAACCAAGCAGCTCTGCAGCCCAGCTGGCTTCACATCTGAAAAATCAGCTGCGGGGTTGGAGTGGGGACAACAGCGCCCAGCTCACACCCCTCACTCATTCACAAATCCCCAATTCTGGTAGCTCCAACTTCCCATAGGATCCCTCACCACTCTCCAGTCTCATCTGTTCCCTGACCTGTGAGCCAGGTTGGCCTCCGTGGTGCTGTCCACAGTGGTGCTTCACAAGTGCTCCATGCTGCAATCTCTGACAGGTTCTTCCACCCTGCCCTGCTCCTCCAGGAACCTGCTTGTATTGCCCCTCATAGACAGTATAAATTGTCACTGGCTCCCTGGTACCCACAGAACCCTCCAGCCCCATCACTGAGACCAGATGCACCTTGGCAGCTTCCAATTAATATACAAGAGGAAACACAAACTCCTTGGAGAAAGCTCTGCATCACCAGCACAAGCTTCTGTGCCCTCATCCCTCCCTGCTCAGCCAGGAGATCACTGCAAATCACATCATCGAGACTGGAAGATCCCCTATTCTGATCTTAACCTTTATCTAAGGCCGGGAATCTCTCTGTTTTCAAGACTCGTGGTCACATAGGCACCAGCAGTGACATGTCCCCAGTCCTCCTGTTCATCAACGACAGCCTCCAGTTCCTTATGTTACCTCTGCACTGTCTTGTGAAGAAATCAGGACAAGGTTGGCCTGGGTGCTGGTGTCAGGGTGCACAGTGGTGGCCAGGGACAATGGTGACCCCTCACCAGCTCTGATAACTCCAGTCACTCCAACACAGTCAGGGTGGAAGCAGCAGCGAGCTGGCTGCTGGCTGTTATGCTAGTGCCAGATGGTGGATGAGATTAAAAGAATTTGATTTTCAAATAATCCATAAACCTGGCTGAGCTAATGTCGTTTCATATGCATTATCTTGTAATCCCAGGGAAGAGAACGTTTCAGAGCAAAGAGCCTTATTCTCCCTCCCTGCAAGGACTCTAACAAGCTATAGATAATCCCCTTTTTGTTGGAAGGTGCTTACAGGGGACCTACAACACCCAGAGTGTGGCACAGGGGCTGCAGCTCTGCACTGGTGCCCGAGAGCAGGATAGCCAGGCACCTAGCACCACGGGGGCTGTCTTGCTCTGAGCTTTGTAGGGGCGGGAGCAGCACATAGCAGGGCCAAGGGACAGCTAAACTCAGACCTCTGACCAATAAAGGAGGGATTTACCACTCCTGCCTCCTCGCAGTGCACAGAAGCCCATGCTGCACCACCGGGGTAGAAGAGGGGGACACATATATTCTTCTGGGTAAGTACTTTTATGGGGATAAACCCTCAAATCCCAGCCCCAGTGAATCAAAGGCATGCTGTGCCTCCCTGGGAACAGGATCAGGCCCTCTCCAGTGACTGAACCCCACAGCCAGGGTCTGGTGACCACCCTCCCTCTCACAAGGTGAAGGCATCTGGCTGAAACACAGACACTGCCAGAAATGCTTCCACTGCCCTCTCCAAAGAAACCACTGCACAACCAGGGTTATAGGAGATTCATCCTCAGGGATTTCTTAACTTCTCCTTGTCCACAATCATTTTTTTGCCCCTTTCCATACCCCCTATGAATGCACCCCTTCTGCACTCACATCCCTCACTAACCCTCACGCAGCACCCTGGGCAGCCCTCACAACCTGCCTGCCATCCACCCTCCACGCTCAGCTGCTGCCTGCCTGCCTGCTCCCTGCCCCTTTTCCCTGCACTAGAGACTCCTTGGAGTCTTACGCTACTTGTCAAGCCTCAGTGGAGCAAAGACGACCGTCTGCCAATCACTGGGATCCTTCAACATGCAAGGTATAAGCTTGAGCACAGCAGTTAAAAATTGTTGATCCTTATTCCATGCTTCAGGTTCCCACGCTGAAGCGTGCAAGAGCTAGAGGAGGAGGTGATTTTAAGGGGAAAGGGAAGTAAAACTCCATGGATAGGATTTCCCAGTCACTGCCTGCCATCTAGTGCCTAGCACCGAGCTGTTTCACGGGCAGCAAGTGACATCCACCTCCATCCTCGGGGGAATTTAGCTCTTAAATTGGGGCCAGTGACACTCGAGCACGGAGCTCCTCGTGCTGATAGTGGCCCACTGTGTTCCTCAGTGTGGGCGAGGGCCAGGGAGAGGGGTTTGGAGTCAAATAACTCAAATTCTGAAGGGACCTGTCGGTGAAAACAGCCTGGAAGTGAGGGGAGGCGATGCTGTGTGTGCCTGCCTGGGTTGTGACGCGATGCCCAGCCACAAGGAGCTCACTAAATACAACACGTCTCGCTTCGCTGCACGCCGCTACCTTCAAGGTCACATTGCCGTCGTCAGCAGCTCCGATCAAAGCGGTGCACACAGGCATTGTGTGAAGAATGCCACAGACAGGCTAAAAATAGGGAGACAAATGGAAGCACGAGGTAAAGGGGTGAAGGGTGAGGCTTCTATGCTGTGCAGGAGATTGAAAACTCACAGAAAATCAGGAAACAAACAAAAGTAATCAAGAAACACTGGCTTTGTGACTTGGGATATTCTGGCGCTTGGACACACCACTGGAGTTTCCTGCCAGGTTCAATCCATGGGCAACCATTTGAACAGGAACACAGTCCCTACCAACCACTTGTAGGCCTTTGGGTTAGCACCAACAGCAGGTGCTTTGGAGTGGTTTACAGGTCCCCAGGCAATCTAAGGGGCTGATGCTCTCCCTCCCCTTCCTTCAGTAAGGATATACCTGTGTTCACCTTAGGGGATGCCTGGCAGCTTCTTGCCCCTCCGAAAGGGCTCTGATACCTACCTACCCACAAAGGCAGGAGAGAGCAGGCAAGACACCTACAACTCACCATAGTCCTGCTTTCGGGCAGAGAAAATGAATGGATATGAAATCCAGAAGGATGTGGTGCTGGAGCCTCTAGCATGCTGCTGGAAGGCACTGTCTGCTGCACTACATTCCCTAAGCAGGGATGAGATTGCATGTTGAGCTTTGAGTGCTGGTGGAGCAAAGGCAGAAAAGTGGGTCCCCATGGGTACCACATCCAGCAGTCACCCAACACCCCCCCAAAATAGGGAGCTCACTGCCCTTCCACACAGGGCACTGGTGGGATCAGACACCTCGAATGCCCATCCTCCTTCCTCTCCAAGCCCCTTATCACTTGGCTGCCCACTCCCTATTGCATCCCACTGCTTTCCTCGAGCTCATCCCAACATTTGCAGCCCATGCCATTTGGTAGTAGCACAGCTTGGGAATTCTTGTAATTGCTGTTCTGCAGAGTGGGGCATTGGGTCTGACACAACTGGGCTGCACAGGGCATTTGGAAAAGGCAGGCAGAGCAGGGCAGCAGCTTCTGAACACACAGAACCAGACTGGCTGATTAGCACAAGGCTCTCATTTCCTCCAATGCTTCCAGAAAAGCAATAGGCGACATTAACAAAAGGATTACTCGGAATTCAAAAGCAAATGGGATTTGTGACCCATTATATTAACCGGGGACTGGGGAAAGCTCTACAGAGAGAGAACACTGCCGGCAGGTCACCAAACCAATTATTAAGAGCTCACAGATCACGAAACTAGAGATATACACACATCAAGATAAATTTCTATTTGCCTGCTGAAGCAGGATGCTGGCTGAGCCACCCTCCCAACCCAGTGTGGTTTTTCTATGTGCCCATTAAACCTGGATTATATCTGGTTATTTCCCCCAATAATTCACTTGCCCCACAGGTTTAATGCTGTGGAATAACATTTGGGATGGTAAAACCTGAAAGGAAAAATGTAATGGGCATAATTAGTTTGATAGATGGGAGAGTGCAGAAAGCAGGCAGGCAGCACGTGGTGGGAGCAGGACAGCAGAAGGACTCACCCCTGACATCGCTCACCGTCCTCCCAGTAGCAGTGCTGGCCCGTGCCTCCTGTCCCAGTGTCCTCAGCTTCCCTCTGCCCAGATGCTTGAGAGGCAGAGCAGCCCCTCAGAAGATAATCTGCCTTCAATATCAGCTCTCACCTTAAGCTCTGGCAGAGATCAGCTTAAACTGCAAACTGCTAAGTGAAAAATCTCTTTCTAAACTTTTGCCTCAGCCAATTATGACATTGGAAGTTCATGATGCACAGGTAACAGGCCAGGTCCTGCCAGCACACTGTCCTGCTTCTGGGGTGGCCTGTGATAGTAAGTCCTAAAGCCTTGTGCACCCTGCTTTGTTGCCTTGCTTTGGTTTTGAAGAAGCTTCATTTTTATGTTGCTGAACAACCCTTCACATTTTTACCGAAAAATGCCCCTGGGTCTCCAAGCATTGCCTATGAAGTCCTGGCAAAGGATTCTATACGCCCCAAGACCTGTCAGAGGAAAGTAGCCTTGACAGCAAAGCTGTAGCTGGAACTATCTGAAGGAGGTTCCTGCTGTCAGCATTTCATACTCACCTTACAAATTCTAGGCTTTCCTTTTTGAGGGCTTGGTGTTAAGGATTGGGTATTATCAACAAAGTTTCTGGGGTAGTTTTACCCTCAGTACAAGTCTCCCAGCAGCAGCTCTTCTTTTATATCCATTCTTACCTTTGTAGAGATTCACTTAAGCATTGCCTTCTGCCTGCCCCACTCTGCATCCTTCCAACATGCTGGTTATGCCAACCCACAGGGGTGATTTCAGAAGAAAAGGGAGGAAAAAGGGTGTCCTGAAAACAGAAGGATGGGACACAATCCACTCATGCCACTGGTGACCTCAACCAGATTTTCCCCACAGTTTTCTGCTGGGTCTCTGGGCTGCCACGAGCAGAGCACCCCATGCTGCATGCCCTGCAGAGCACTGCAGGAAAGGGCAGTGCTTGCAGAAATCCCAGGCACTACTAGAAAAATTCCCTCCAAAGACACAGATCCCTTCCAACACAAGAACATGAGCTTGAACAGAACAAAGGTCGCCCCAGCCTGACCACATCCCAGCTTCCTCCTGCCATGCGCACAGTCAGGGGAAGGCAACACTCAGCTGCTGGCCCGGGAGCACTGATCTTACTCTGGACTTCTTGGATGAGCCCCACATTGCTGCTCTCAGCAAGGAGTCACAAGTCCTTTCCAAAACTCCTCTCTCTGGTGCACACTTCACAGGAGGGCTCTTCAGTTGATCTGACTATGCCTTCTACTGAAGAACCACAGCAAACTCAGTGCCTTTCCCAGGCACTTGCTGCAGCTTCAGGTTCTGGAAGAGAGATCCCACGTGAAGAGGCCTTTGCCAAGGAGAGAAAAACCCTCCAGGCTTTGGGTGCAAACAAGCTCCAGCCTATCTCTATGCCCAGGCAAACACTCATACAGTTCTCCATTGCTTTCTCAAGGCGGGTTTTTTGGTTCATGCTCAACACAAGTGAAATCCTCCCCCATCTCTTTGTGCTGGACTGCAGGAGGCACACCTGAATGCAGCAGCTCTCACCCAGCTGCTCTCACCTACCTGACTCGACAGGTTTCTTCTGCTCTCTCAGAAAAGGTTTTGTGCTACCCTTTCAGTGGCTATCAGCAAAATACATCCCACCAGCCTGCCTGCTCAGGCTTCTACAACTACGAGTATGGGTATAGGTTTGCACTGTGTGTAACAGCCTGCAGCCACCAAGCTCCTAAAGGAAAAGAACAGCCTACTGCTGTGACCTACTGCAGGACTCTGGGAGTAGAGGAAATGAGAAGACTCAAACCATCCTCTAGGAAACCTGCATGATATCCTCCTGCCTTCCCTTTCACCAAGGCCAGAGAAGGAAACAGGCCACACACAAGAAATATGTGGGGAAAGGGCCCAACTTGCAGGATCTGGGATTGTTTGCAGCAACTAGCTGGGTGCTTCCAGGATCCAAGTTTTGTTGGTAATTTATGGGAAACCTGCAGCTCTCTAACTGTCCAGCATCAGAAAATGGAAGGTTGCTGTGCTCCCTCCCCATCCTGATGGCTTGTGGAGTGATTAAGGATAGCTTTAATTTGAGGCCTGCGGCTCAACAGCTCCCAAAGGATTGACAAAATACATATAGCAATCTCCAGTTCCACCTCTGGAGACCAAAGTCTCTCCAGATGATTAACAACAGCTATTTCCTCCCTCTTTCCCTGCCACTGGAGGAGGCTGATTCTCTGCAAGGTCCAGCCAGCACTCTGACTACCAAACAGCAACATTTACAACCATAAAAAAACCTCCAGGAACAGAACCGGCTCCACATGAGTGAGGCAACACCACAGAAAACCCAGGATAGATCTTCTAATAAAGAAATCAGGGTAATAGGGTCAGGTTTGCCAAAGCAGATCCAGCTGGGCTGGGTTACCAATGCTGGCCTAATGCAGTGGGAATGGGAGCTGAGAACTCCCTAGAACCACCTTTGAGGCTGCTCCCCCAAGGCAGCAAAGGCAGCAGTGCTAAAACAGCCTTCCCCTTCCAGGAAAACAGCCTCCCAGCCCAGACAGGGAGCTGCTGCTGCTGTTACCCTCGTTCAGTGTCTGTTGCTGAGGCTCAAGGGGAGGCAGTATGGGTAGGAAAGCAGCACTCGTGAGCTGCTGCCTGTTTCTCACAGATCCATGTCCTCCACGGCCACTGTGTATCAAGTTGAGGCCAGAGACAGCTCCAGTGCAGATTAAATGCTCATAAACTGTGAACATCCCGCTTTCATTCTCCCCAGAAACCCACCTTGCCCTGGCTTGTGTCCAGGAGGGTCTGTTCCCATCTGGACACAGAGACAACCCTCCATTTCTGCTCTTACCAGACAGAAATGTCTCTCGTACTAGAGACAAGCATTAGCCACTGCAAGGAGAAACCATTTGAGCTTGAGCCTGTGACAGGAGTCTGGGGAGGAAAGCGAGCCTCACGGGTACCACAACCCCAGGGAATCACGCTCTTAGGAGAGGGAAAGATCACAACAGGCATTTCCAGAAGAGGTGGAGGAGGAGAATTCAACAAGAGCAAAGAACTCCCTCAGGAAAGCTTCGCTTCCAAGTATAAGTTTTAATATTTATTCAGTACAGGGACAGTGAGGAGAACTGAGAAATAAGGCAAAGGCAAATTATCCTCCAGAGCCCAAGTTAACATCTCATACACACAGACCATGCAAAGCAGCAGCCGTGCTCCTCCCTGGAGCCATGTCCCATATCTTCCCCATCTGCTGGAGCACAACCCTTCGCTTACAAGTCCAGGAGGAATCGATTGACTTTTTTCAGGTATTCCGGCTTCAGGTAATCTCCCAGCTCGTTCTTTGTGACCCACAGGTAATCTGCCTTCAGCTCTGTCTGGGTAAAATCACTGCTCTGCAGGAAGGCTTTGAAGAAGAAGACTTTGGCTCCCACATTATCCTCAGTCCTGATGGCCCTGGGGAACTTATACTTGTAAATCCCATATGGTGCATTCCCCAGGATTTTGGCTTGAATGTGATCTCCTGCAACACCCCAGCAATGCAAGAGAAAAAGAAAAAAAAAAGACATAAGAACACACAGTAACAGTAGCTGCTCTTCTGTATAAAAAAAAAGGAAGCATAAGCCAATCCTTGCCTCTGTTTCAGACTTCTCTCTGTGGCAGAAATCCTGACAACTGTGAGCCTTTTCTCATGAAGAAACTGCTCATTTGAAGATCAGCAAGTCCTCTCAGAGTGGGAGAGGGAGGGAGGGAGAGGGTACCAAGCTTTGCCAACCCACAGTGAAAAGTAAGGACACGTGGGTTTGCCATCACCACCCATCTGCTGCAAAAGCTACTACAGGGCACCCAGAGGGAAAGAGAAGCCATATACCTGGAGCAAGCCCAGGCATTCAGAGGGTGTCTGGTGATGCTCCAGAATCAGATCACAGACCTGGCACTGCTTGCTGCTGGTGGCAGCCAGAGATCTCAACTCACAGCTCTCCGCCAGCCCTCCACATGCTGCAGTACAGAGCCGATTTCCCCAGATCATGGCTCTTCCCAGGAAAGTCCACCCCACTGAGCTCCATCCCTCTGCCATGAAATGCCTTTCCCCAGCAGGTGGAAGGTGATTTCACTACAGCAGATAACAAATATCCCTCAGAAAGGGCGCAGGAAGAAAACCACTGGGACAAAGAAGAGGAAGAATCAAGCACAGGACAGACTACACACCCAAAAACGTAGCCATGGCTCGCTCAGCTGTGCTTCGCAGAGTCTCTCCAGGCTGCCATTCCACTTGAGGCAGGAGCCACAGCTCCTGGTTACCAATTTTCTGTTTCACCAGAAGCATCAGGTTACTGTCCAGCTTCCTGTTCAACGATGTTCGAATGTTCTTCTTATCAGCATCTGCCAAAAAACAACACATGCTGGAAACAATCTCTCAGCAGGACCACTCTGATCCCATTGATTCACCAACCCTTGGCATCTCACACTCTTCCAGCAATAATACACGAGCATGGATACATGGAACAACACAAAAATCTAGACAGGAGTGCTCTCAGTTGCTCTGGAAATCAATGAAGGATTCAGCTGGAACCCACTCCTGTTTCAGTTCCAGAAGGAATTTATAGCAAGCAGTCTGGATCCCTACCTTGACAAAAAAAATCAGCAAGAGCACTAAGCAGAGCTTGGGAACCAAGCGACAAAACATTTCTCTTGTCTGGAAACAACATCTATTTTCGCCATTTTGCTCTGGTAAAGCTGAACACGAACATTTTTTTGGCATGGGAACACTGAACTTCCTGCCAGTTAATTGCTCATGTGTTAACAGTGCTGCCACAGAGTCAAGACGCTCTTTAAAAGCAAAAAAAGACTCAAAAATGCTTTCCTTCTACTGAATTGCACTCTGTTTGGCAAACAATCTGGGTGTTCTCACCCATCACAAACTTCAGCCTGTACCTGTTATCCGTGGAGCAGCTTTGAACTGCAGAAACTTCTGTTCCCACTTGTCCTCCAGGTCTTGAGCCATGATGACCGTCTTGCCAGTGGCATCATCTTCATCATCGTACGGGCTTTCTTTCCTCCTCTTGAGCCGCTCCTCCTCCTCCAGCTTTCGGATTTCATGATCCGAATAGTGGCTTTTCTCCAGCTCTATCTAGGAGGACAACATAAAAAATTCTTGTAGCCACCAGCACTACAGCTGTTAGCAAGCAGAATTACTTCCCCCTCAGCGAACACAAGATAAAGGAAATTTCCCTGAGGTTGAGCAGGGCGGGGAAGGCTGCTTGCAGCAAGAGCACCTAACAGGGATACCCACAACACCGAGGGAGACTATGGGAACACCACTAGCACCTACAAACTGTATTGCAAATCGCATACAGCGCACTCGGGAAGCAATATCAGGCTGTATATGTAAGGCCACCGGCCCCTGATGCTCTGTCCCCTCATGCCTGAGGGCGCCATTTCCCCACCAACACCCCCCCTCTACCTGCCCCATGAGCGCCGCCATCTCCTCCTCCTCCTTCTCCAGAGGCTGCGTGATCCGGGGGAGCCTCAGCAAGCACATGGCGCCGAAAAGCCTCCAAGGTCGGCGCGCAGCAGGAGCAGCATCGCTGCAAACCCATCGAGCCGAACCTGCAGCCCGCTGCCCCAGGGTCGCCGCCATCACGCGCGCCCCACAATGCCCCGCCATGTTCCCTCCCCGCTCCCGTCGTGCTCCGCGGCCGCCGCTGCCGGGGCGCGGGTCGCGGGCGCCGCCATGAGCGCGGCTGTGGCGGCTGTGGGGCGGAGGGTGCTCGGGGCGGGCTGGGGGTGAGTGGGGCCGGCGGGACGGGCTGTGGGGAGCGCGGGCACACCGGGGAGGGGCCTCTGTGGGGCGGGGGGGGGGGAGAGTTGCCGCTGGGGGTTTGCCGCTGTCGCTACACGCGGTCCCCACACTCGCTCACCCGACGCTCTCTCCCCTCGCAGGGCCCGCACCGCCGCCGCCGCGCTGTGCCGCGGGCTCCGCACCAGCCCCCCGGGGCTGCGGGATAGCGCGGGGGCGGCTGCCAAGGAGACGGAGAAGCAGAGCGCGACCGAGCAGAGGTGAGAGCCGAGGCCAGGCCGCGCCGGGAGGGCGCTGCCATCTGCCGCTCGCTGCGAGGTTTTATCGCCTCCGGTGGGTTTGCAAGCCGAGGGAGGGGAGGGAGCGGCTTGGCTCAATCAGAAACGCAGCTTGTGTCTTCCGGAGACTTGGTCCCTTCTTTCTTTATTTCCCAATGTGAAGTAAAACTTTGTGATGTTTAAAGAGCGAGGCCTGGTAACTCTTTGTTTTACTCCTCAGCCCTTTAATCCTGCAGAGGAGCTCCATGAGATGGGATGGAAAGGTTTATGAAGAGATCCCGATAGCGCACATCAAAGCGACGTACAACAAGTAAGCAAATAAGCTCCTCCATTCCTGCTCTCATGCAGAATAAAAGTTCAGGACGTACCCGTGCTTTGGCCTGTCATCATTTTGATCTAAAGGGTCAAACAAAAAAAAAAAAAAAAAAAGTGGTGTTTGTGACGAGGAAGATGATACTGCTTCAAACCTCAGTGCTGTTCAGGAGGCATAACTGTCTTTAAAGCAATAAGATTGTTTTTATACATTTTGACTACACTCTAATATGAATAATCAGATGCTGACAGCTTTAACAGCAGATCACTTCCAGCCTTCTGCACTAGCGCTGTCGCTGTGCAACTCTTGAAAAAACTGCCATATTCTTTATGAGAGACGATTGTATTTCATCAGTGATCCTTGCTGTGATACTTTACTGTTGTTTCTAAAGGTCTTTAACGTTATAGAAATGTTTTGTGTGTTTTTTTAGTAAACAGAAAAGGTAAAATGTAGTGAGAGGTGGGTCTGAAAGGGCCGCGTGGGATCTGAGGTCTACCTGGATAAAGTACACACCTTATCTAGAAAGGTTTTGCCACCTCGCTCAGGGTCTGTAGGGTGACCAGAAGGTCACTGCTGGGAGGGCTCTGCAGCAGGTTGGAGTGAGTGGGATGCCTCGAAAGGGAATGCTGAGCTGGGGTGGCTTGGAGAAGGGAGGCAGGAGTCCTGCAGTGAGCCGTGACGGTAAGGTGAGCGAGAAGAAATGAGAATAAAGCCTTGTTCCACCTCGCTTCCTCCCTTTGCCCCTCTGTCTCTGCAGCACCCACGTGCAGGTGGTCAGCTTTGACAACCGGCCGTTCGCCCACACGTCCTGTGGCACAGAAGGCTTCCAGAATGCCAAGAAGGGAACAGCCATTGCGGCACAAACCGCTGCCATGGCAGCAGCTGTGGTGAGTCCACACCGATGATTCCCACCTCCCAGTACCTGGGCACACGCCTGGCTCACAGGCAGCATTCCAGAGCTGTTCCATGCTGTCAGCATCCCAAGCTTCATCCGCACACAGACAAAGTGTGTTTGAAACAGCTGTTAGAAATGCCCTGAGGGTGAGCTGAGCTTCTTCCCAAGTGAACATCTCTCAGTCATTTTGGGAATGTAGCCTCTGAATCAGCAGCAGTTCAATTTTTGCACCGCAGGGGGACTGAGAAGCGGCTGTAGTTACTGGCTGGATGTTTCATATTTGGTCTCTGCCACTGAACTGAGCTGCTGCCAGCAGTTCCACTCAGAGAAGGGGATGTCCTTGCACATGTAGTTTCCAGCTACATATGGTTTATTATAACTGTTTCTATAAACCATGTAGGTGTCTAGGTAGAGGAGATGAGGCTGGCTATGTCACAGTCCTCAGTACAGAAGAATGAGGCCAGGTTAAACTGAAAATCTTCATCCTACATTAGGTGGAATTCACTCTAGCCTTTCATGTCACACACAGGTGTTTGGTGCCACTGCTGGCCAACAGCTTATTGTGGTTGACTCAGGAATATAAGAACATCTTCACTTTTAATCTGTGCTCGTTGGAACCTCGTAGTAGCTGTGTAGCTGTGCTGGGACAGATTTATTCTATCACTGTTGAAATTGTTAGTAGGTTAATTGCACCAGAACACAGCAAGACAGAGAGCCAGAAGAGCTCCCTCCACATGGTGGCAGCAGGGCTGTGCTGTACAGCACTTCCTCATTTCCAATTTGCAAGCCCCTAGAATTTTTACACCGGAGGTGTGGACTCCTGCACAGCAAATCTAAAGCTTGCCTGCACTTCTCATTTACCCTCCAGAAGGAATCCACTAGTCACAGGGGAGAAGTCACCACATTAGGGAAGGGAAAACAGCTTTGAGTTAGTCCTTGTTAATCCCTTGCCACTTCAGTCGCATATCCATGGATATGTCCTTTTTTGCCTTGGCTTTAGGTCACAGATAGTTTGATCTTAAAGCTTTCTCTGTCTGCAGAGCTGACAGTAGCACAGAAATCCTCTTGAACTTGCCATGGCTACATCCAACCCTCCTTTGCTCCTGGATTCTGTGCAACAATCCCCATATATGTCTTCTGTATCCATTACTGACTAGTTTATTTTTTTACCTAAATACTATTATGGTAATGGGTCAGAAGGGAATGACAGACTCCAGGGGAGCCAGGCCAGCAGCAGTTCTCCCAAAGAGAACACTAATGAGTTGTTCTTTCCACAGAAAGCACGAGGGAAGGGTGTGTTGCACGTGCGAGTCGTGGTGAAAGGACTGGGACCGGGACGCAAAGTAGGTGCCAGAGTTTCTTTGTCATATTTTATTTTCTCAGGCATCGTGCATGTTTTCTAAATTCAGGCTGGTCTCAGTTAACATCACTGAAGGTGTTGTAAAGGATTCATCGTTCAGGTTCCTTGTAATGAATTATTAGAATTTTAGAGTTGTAGGACTTAGAGGTAGAATAAAAGCTGTATTTGGGACTTCTTCCAGTTAATGTAGGAAAGTTGATGGGAACACTGCAAAAAGAACTGGAGCAGATGGGTTTAAAGTGGGTTTTCTGATACAAGTCTCTTATTTTGAAAATAATTACAAAGTGAGAACCATTGGAACAAGTTGATTTTTGGATGGGGGATCAAACTGTTTTGCTCAGAACTTTTTCCCTTCTGTGCTGTTCAGTGTGTTGATAAGTGTGTGTCATCTGCTGTCTTGTTGCAGGCTGCCATCAAGGGCTTGACAATGGGAGGTTTGGAGGTGATCTCCATCACCGACAACACCCCGGTTCCCCACAACGGCTGCCGCCCTCGGAAAGCCAGGAGAATGTGAGGGGGCCCTGCAAGAGACACACAGCTTTCAACATCAGCCCATGCAACTGGAACTGGGTTGAATGTTGATCCCGTGATAGACTCTGGAAAGCGTCCCTCCGTGGAAACATTTGCCGAGGGAAGCTTGAAGAGGAGAGACCATCCTGGGCCTTAGAAGCCCAGGTGACAGAAGCTGGTGGTGAAAGCGGGAATACATGTGCTCCCTAAGTGGGAAGCCTCTTGTGTACAAAGTTTGTTGATTAAAATGTTGGTCTTTTGACAGCCATTCCTGCTGTGTTCCCAGGAGTATTTTGAATTATTATTGCCTCTTAACTGCTCTCTTCCTCTTACCACTGTATGTGGCTCTTGCCTAGCCCTCTGTGCCATTAGTGCCCTTGTTAGAAGAGGAGCCTGAGGTCTCGATTTCCTTGCAGTAAACAAATGCATGGGGTCATATCATCTTCCTTTCCTCTTTCTCTCGGTGCACATATTGGGAAACAAGGCATGGGGTGACTTTTTCCTTCCCCCTGGTTCACAGAGCTCATTGTGTCATGTGAGAGGCAGCTCTCCCTGTTCACGGAGCACTGGATCCACTGCTGGCAAAGTGGGTTTGCAGTGATGTTTTGCACTGTTGCAGTGCTTTGTTTTGCCCAGGCTGTACTGGCCTGCCACTGCTCTTGGCAAAGCAAAGCACCATTCCCTCTAAAGGGGCCGGGATCTTGCCAGGTTTAGTGCTTACGGGCTCTTTGGCCCTGCCTTGTGCACCACCAACTGGATTTTCCGGGGTCCTGGCAAAAGTGAGCAGGGGTTAGTAGGCCTGAGGAACAATTAAATGCTGCCAAGGAGATTTAAAACACTTAAGTCTTGAACTGTACCTCTGGGTAACCACAAGCAGCGGGAGCTTGTCGTGCATCTGTGATGTATTACTGCTGTCCCAGATCCACCCAGAATTTCTGCCAAGGAAATACGTCTGGAGCATTAACCAGGGAAGGTAACAGCAGTAACCCATTACAGGATTGATTCCCTGGATGGCAGTGGCCCACTGCCTAGGAAAGGGCACCTCACTGAAAACCCTGCTGCCAGAGGAGCCCTGGGCCCATACAGCATGCACTGGGCAAGTATTTCACCAGTAAACACGGTGTATTTTGGAGCAGCCAGCAGTTTATTGCAAAACCAGAATCTTCCTTTCTATTATTTCTCTTTCTGTCATTCCTCTGTAGCTTCTTAAATTGCATAATTAACCATTTTTCTTCCTCTTTAGAGAAAGGGTGCCATGGCAACAAGGCAGTGAACCTCCTTCATGGGGCTGAATGGCATACAGCAGGTTTTGAAAGAAATCACTCTGCTTAGAAGAGCCTGTTGAGTTGCATTTGACAGAAGAGAAGAAAACAAGATTCAGGTGAATCCCCTACCTTAGTCCAACTGTCTGAATTTGAATGGAGGGTTTGTGATCTTAAAGGGAAGTTCCTTGAGCTGTCACAGATTTGACAGCGAGGAAGAGAGGCTCTTCCATAGATGTTTGACACACTAGAAGAGCTTCCCCCTTGCTCCAGAAATATGGTTGAGCTTCTGGTGACTTCATATTCCTGTTTTTAAGGAGAGGATAGTAAGTCAGCTATGAAGTGTGAAGATTAACTCTGTGTGTGCAGGCAGCCGGCTGAGGAGGGCATGTGTGTGCTTACAGCAAGGCTGGGCTGGTGGCTGTGCTGAGCGCAGCGAGTAAGGAGGAGCACCATGCTCTGCTGGCTGGTTTGTCAGCAAGGAACCGTCTTAACACACTGAGAAAACCAAACACTACCATTCTCTACCACAGGCTGCTCCAGTTGCATCAATACAGAAGTGCCCACGTCACAATAAAGGTGATAGAACAAATTGAAAAACAAGATCGTGAAGAGACCTGCAGTCCTGAAATTCAGGGAAGAGTACGTGGGTGACTCAACAGTCATAAAGCAATGAGAATAAATCTCTGCCTTGCCTAGACTTAGAAAAAAGACTGTGCCCTTTGTAAAGGCCACTCCTTAACAGTTGGGTTTTGGGTATTTGTGAAGATTTTGGTAAGTCCGTCACTGCGTCACCACTACTTATATAGAGGGAAGCTTTACATCCCTCTCTGCCCTGCCTACTTCTGGTAGCTTCCCCTTCTTCTTCCTCCAGCTGGCATTCCTGTAGCACCCTCTGAGCTGGACAGAAGAGGCTGACTCTTCTCCATGGTTCAAAGGCTGGATCTGCACAGCGTCCTGCAATATTTGTCCTCCAGAGCCCCAGCTCCCTGTACTCTCCCTGAGCTCCCTGGCACAGTACTTGAGTTGTGCAGCTTCTTATTGAAGTCACATTTTTCACCCACCTTCTCTCCTGCCTTGTTGGAGCACCCCCAAAGCCATGTCCTAACTTAATGCTCAGACCAAGCTGTTTATCCTGCAGCACAGCCCAGGGCTCTGGGGCAGTCAGCGAGGCACGAGAGCACAAAGCAAGGGCTCGGACGCTCTTTCCTGCACACACTGTACAGTGAAAGAAGCCTTAAAACTCTCTGTTGTGTTTCATTTTGCAGAGAATTAATAGACACCAATAGTGCTTAATGATTTCCTTACCCTTCAGATGAAACTATTAATTAAGGGCCAGGTTTTAGTCAGCCACTGGTGTTTACCAGTTCTAATTGCTTTTCTTGGCACCTGGGTGGAGAGTGTTTTCTACTGGCTCACATTCCTCCTGAGCAGCAATTACTTTACTTGTCAGCAGCGTGGCCACAGCATTAGTACCCTCATTAGGTTCATATCCTCTCCCTTTGGGCTTCCCCATTGCTTTTCGACATTCTTCTCTCCATTCCTTCCTAATCTCTGATTCCCTATGCTCAAAGATGACTTTTTCTGTGAAACAAGCTCTGGAACTGCTACTGGTTGCAAAGCTTCATCCTGATTCAACCCTGGCCTTTTCTGGGGTCTTCCATTTTAAAATAGCACATGGACCTCTCTCCATTGGATCCCTATAAATTCCTATGTAAAATGCAGAATAGTCTCCTGACTTACAGATAAAATGCTGCCTCAGGTCTGTTTACCCCTTACTGAGTGCACATCACCTTGGGGAGCTAGTTTAACTCAGTTACCCTTCCCTTGGACAGGAATGGCACCTGGTGGCTTGGAAAAATAGCCCCCAGCCTTCTCATGAATAGTATATTATTCTGCAAAGAGGAATTATTTCCCTGACCCCAGCAACAACGACTTTCTACCCAGAGCTGCGGTTTTATCTGCTGAATTGGTGATTTACTGTTTCTTCTGTGAGCATCTCAGTGACAAGAGTCAGGCAGCCAATTTCGATACCTTCGTGAGATTCAATTAAACCATTAAGTGATGTCAGTGTCCTTTAACAGCTGACTGTACACACAAGCAAGCAAGGAGAAGAGGGAGAAGGGAACAGACCCCGCAGTGCTAATAAACTGTAGCAGCAGGGGTGGCTTAGAGCAGCCCAGCTGCAGCTGTTAGGGACATCTGTGCAGGTTTTGCTGGCCTTCTCTCTGGTGTGGGAATACCTGGCTCGAGATGTGCACAAAGCAGGTCGCTGAGTAGGTGTTTATAACCCTAAAGCACCCCCAGGAGCCTTGGAGAAGTAACAGAAGTAACAGTTCAAATCAGGTTGTGTTTTTGCTCTCAGATTTCAGCAGATAATCACAGTGCGGCTTTCATGCGTGGTGTCCCTTCCCAGCCCCTCTTCCCTTCCAACCTCAGCCCATGACCCCTCAGACCAAAAAGAGATCAAGGACCCTCAGATTGTTTTTATGCTTTCCCAATGCTCTCCTCTCCCCTCAAGAGGCATTAATGGGTACTCAACCACAGTAAGAACTGCTTAAAGGTTTTACTAATGAACAGCCTAAGAGCATCCAAATCCACAAGCTGATGATGAAGCTGAGCTGCAGGGTCCTCTTGGTGAGATGCATAGGGGAGCCAAGCCTCGATGCTATTCCCTTTTTTTGAAACCACTCACCTCGCCTCTGCTGAGCTTTCCAAGCGTCCCCTGCAGTAGTGCCACTTGACAGTGGCACTCATTTCTCGGGAGTCCATAACTCTCTTCCTATGCCACATCCACTGAGAGTGCACCTGGACCCAAACCCCTTGGCAGCTATGGAGCCCTAACAGCAATTGCTCGTGATGGCTGCTCCTGGCAGCAGCTTCGGCACTTGTTTTTCCGAAAAAAAAAAGGTAGGAAGGAGAAAGAGTTGAATATGAGGGGCTGAATGCTCAGTGAGGGTGCAGGCAATGAAAAGGTGGGTTGGGAAAAGAAATGGAAAGAAATATGCATTAAGAAAAAATACAATATAAAAAAGCCCCAAAGACCAAAAAAACCCCCCATTTCCTTAGTCTAAAATCTCACAGATTGTGGTCCAAGAGTCAGCACAGGTCAGGAGAAGGATGTGAAGAAGGGCTCTCCAGAATCTGGCTATATGCGCTCCCCTTTGCTGTTCTCCCACATCAGAAGCACAGAGTGGCTTTGCCCAAGAGTCTTCCTTGCCACCACAACCAGCTCTTTGGGGTTTTCAATTCACCACTCTAAGGAGCTGTATTTAGAAACTTCCAAAGCCTCTCCCTTCAGCAACGACAGTCCTCAAAACCTTCCTTCCCTTCCAAGGGCTCCAAAATCCCTCCTCTGTGCCTTTCCACTTAATGATTCACTTTGCAAAGCCAAACTAACGTGGAGCAGCTGGGACTGATGTTCACCATCCCTCCCAGACACATCATTAAAGACTCCAGCTTTTGGCCCTCTCTCTCTCTCCTTGCTCCTCTGCACAGGAACAGGCCAGGCTTCCCACCGCACGCAGAGCTCCAGGTAACAAATAAAACTTGAGGCTATGGGCAGGAGAATGACATGTATTTCATCCCCCAGCCCCTTCTGCAGGTCCCAAGGTGAGGTGAAATGGGACTCTTATCTCTTCATGCACCAGCCTATAGGAAAACCACTTGTTCTCCTAATTGTCAGCACACAACCCCTTGGCAAGACCTGGATGCTGCCTTTCATTTTGCACCTGCCAAATCCACAGAAATATCAATTTCCTGAGCTGCCAGGGACAAAGGAATGCAAACTACTTTAGACCTTTCGGCCCTCTGGACCTCTCTGTGATGCCAACAGCTGGGAAGCAGCCTGCTCCAGCACTGGGAGATGCTCCGAAACAATCTGTCCTTGGACATGGTTGCAAAATCAGCCCTGTTTACCAAAACCCCTCCAAGAGAAGCAGTGCTGCTGGCCGGGGAGATCCCCTTCCTGGTGATCCTGCAGCCAAAAGGGGTCGCACAGTCACCAAAGGGCCAGTGTAAAACTGGGACAAACCCTGCTGGGCCTCAAGCAGCTGCACGGCAGAGCTGCTCTCCCCCAGCCCTTATCAGAGCCAGCAGGTCAGCACCAACATTGCCTTCAAATCTGAGCCTTCTCTGGAGAAGAAGCCGATGGGGGATTTAAGGGGTAGGAGGCAGGATGAGGAGAGATTAACTCAGACTTTGCTGCCCAAAGCCAGACAGGCTGCACTGCACAATCACGCTGTCGAGATGACATTTGTCTGTCCTATGTTACAGGAGACCCTGTTTAGCTGCCAATAGTTCCCTCTCCCTTACAAAGAGAGATTTTACAAGCATTAAGGACGCACCGGTGAGGGCTGAACCAGTGACCTACCTACGCTGCTGCAGGTGTCAGCACAGATAATCTGGACCTTGCTCTGACCTCAGGACCAGCCCCAAAAAAATAGGGCAGCAGCAATGAAAACTATCCTTCATGGTCACAGATGAAAGAGCACAGGCTGGCTTTGGGGTGATGTTTCGGGAGGGGAGTCCCACACGCAGGGACAGTGCTGATGCCGCAGTATCCCGCAGGATGCGGGCTCAGCCCAGCAGCACGGGCCAACCCCGCTGTTGTCACAGGGGTGTTGGTGCCCCTCACCTCTATCAGCTCGCCATTTGAACCGTTTTCCCCCACTCGGTTGCTGGGCACAGCAAGGCCGTTTCCATGCGGATGGCTGTTTCTCCCCGTTGCCGTGGTGACGGCACTGGGCGCCAGCAGGTCGGAGGCGGGAGAGCAAGGATTGTATCTCCCCGGCACTCCCCAAGGGCAGTGGGTACATCTAATCCGGCATTGCTCCATTTTATGCCTTTGAGAAGCACGGAGGAGATATCAAATGACCAGCGCGGCTGTGGCGAGCAGGCGCTCGGAGGGATTCAGTGCTGCTCATTGCTCTTAAAAACACCTTAAAATCACATCCAACAGCGGGCAGACGGCCCTTGGCAGGGGTTCCCTGCCACCTGCCTGGCTCTCACCCCTCCAAGCCTCTCAAGCAGCTAGTCCCACCCCAACTCTCAGCTCCAGCACCCCCACGCTGTCCTCTGGCAGGGCTCTGGCACGGGACTGGATATCAGCGCTGCCAGTGCAATCCTCACCAGCTCAATCCAAGATAACCAGAAGCTGCTGCCCAGTTCATCAGGCACTGGAATGGAGATAGGGTGCTGAGCCACAAAACTTCCTGTCATACCCCTCTGTCTGCCTGCCTGATGCTGTTGCAACACACCTGGATAGAGGAAGGACACTGGCAGAGGGAAGGATGAACCTGTGCAAGAGAAGCTTTCAGAGGGGAATGATGCACTGCTCAGGGAGTCCTCTGAGCAAAGCCAAGGCTGCTCTGGCCCATGCTTACTGTATTGCAAAGCTGCTGGGGAGAAAGAAAGAGAAGGGCAGCCATGGAGAGTAGAAGTAAAGTGTTCCTGGCCTTAAAAAGACTGAACTCAAACTAGTTCTGTCATCCACAGAAAATAAACTCCTCCAAAGGCTCCAGTTCATACCTGGACAGAGTAGAATGCAGAAAATGCTGGGGACTTTGTAGTGTTATCCGTGACTTTCTGCTGCCTTGTTTCAGTTTTTCTTCCCCAACGGCCAAATGTTGTGCTGCTTCTCTTCTAGAAAATCACCACTGGCAAGCATCTCTCCCTGTGGTCCTTCTACCTGTGGCCAGCCAAGGGCCTTGGACTCCCACTGAGCCATCTCCCTCTAAGTTCCTGTAAAACTGCCCTCAAATTTGCAGCTACACTTGGCATCCTCACTGAGGGCAGCAATCACCCCACTAGCAAACTGCAACAGCTAGAAGGTGCCCTAGGAAAAGGTGCAACCTTCAGGAGAAAATAAACAAGAGACACAGTAAAAAATTACCTCAGCACAAATGCAGCAAAGCCTTGTGCTTGTACAGTGTCCTCCACTCCTGATTAACCAAGAGAGGGCCCACATGTTACCCAGAAGCTGCAGCACAGCCCTGAGCAGCCGAAGACAATGGGCACTGCGCCCCTTTCCAGTTCTCCTCACATGCAGGGCCACGGCAGTCGCCCATGAATTAGCAATTTCCAGACTGCTGGTTTAAAAATGGTGCAGTATTTTTATGCCAAAACATCAGGGAAAAAAAAAAAAAGGAAAAATAATGTTCCATTCAGGTTTTTTTTCCATATTCTGAGAACTCATTTCCTTACACAATAAGTACAGCTCTTCCCCAAGAGAAACAGAGGCAATCAGACCTTGGCCAGCTCTAGTAGGGGCCAGGGTTGCCTGACGAGCAGCCAGCACCAGGCTGGGACTGCTACAGTGACTGACTGCACAGCTCAGCCCACATCCCCCACAGCCCTTGTTAAAAAAAAAAAAAAAAAATTAAAAGCTATTTCACCATCCTCTCCTTCTGAGGAGTACTGGGCCAGAAAAGCTCTTTGCAGCCATGTAACAAGATAGGGAAGCATAAAGAAGCACAAGGATTCAGCCACAGCAATGACTGAAGCTTGGATAGCAAGGCAAAAGCAAACCCACAAAATCCTGTCCTGTTGCTTGTCCACAGGACCAACAGTTTGCTCAGCAGCATTCATTTATCTGATAAAGGCTCACAGAAGGACAAAAGCTGTCAGAGGGCCACAAGTCCCACTTGCCATCCCTTTACCACCTCTCTGCCCACAGCCCTGAGAGATTCTGCAAGAAAAGCTGGCAGAAAAGCAGCAAGGGGGAGAACATAAACCAGAAAGACAAAGAGACTTCTTAAAGAATCAGAAATCTGATTCTTCTAGCTGGGTCAAAAGGATCAAGGGAAGAGCATAATGGATGCAGCACCTGAGCAAAAGGAAGGTCCTGTCAGTACATACAGGGAGCTGAATCAGGGCCAGCCATGAGCACTGGAAGGTTAATTGAAAGGAGTCTTTAGTAGGGGCACACCATTAATGGATCCATAGGTTTGAATCTAGTGGGATTTCTGTGGCTTGCTGTCTAATGCCACTTATATAAGAAATAATGCAAGTGTCCTGTTTTTACTGTTTGCTTGGGTTTTTTTTAAAGCAAAGGCATCACAAGAAGTAACAAAAGATGGGATTTTGCTGCCAGTCAAACAAGGTTTCCAACTCAAGCATCTCCTTGTCACTTTAGTGCCTGTCTGAAAAGCCACGGGCTCAAGAGCTTTCTGGTATGCTCAAGGTCTGTGTAGGAAAGCACCCGAGAACTGCACACGGGAAAATGGAGGAAAGGTTCAAAGGAAAATCACATCCATGCTCCAGACACGCATGCTTAGAGGGACTGACACAAACAGGGATGCTGCCAGGTTGTTACAGAGCAGCAGCAGGTTACAGGGGGGGATCCCAGACTTCAGGAAGGTCCCGATTGTGTGTTCTCAGCCACAATGTTCTGCAAAGAGGCAGGGAGCAGCACATGGAAAACCCCAGTGCCTGTGCCCAACCCAAAAGCAATGGACAGGCAACAGCTCCTCTGCTAAGGAAGCTGTGTTCAGCTTTGTCCTGATTTTGGCTGGGCCACTTACACACGATGGAGCCCTGCTTTCCCGGAGATGGCTGAACACTCACCTGCCCACGGGAAGTGGGAATTAATTCCATGTTTTGCTTCGTTTGCACGTGGCTTTTAACCACCCATTAACCTGTCTTTATCTCAATTCACAAATTTTCTTTTTTACTCCGCAGTCCTGCTGGTGGGGGATTGAGCGAGTAGCTGTGTGGGGCTGAGTTGCCAGCTGGGGTTAAACCACAAGCTTTCATCTCTCGATCAAGGACCATCAGCAGAAAATGACCAAAAGGCTAGACAAATGCTGTAAATGGAATAAAGGAAGAGTCTCTGAATACAAGTCGGGATAGTAATAATATATAAAAGGGGAAAACATAACTGAAGGCCAAGAATTCCTCTCCCAGCATCAGTTCATGTAGATAAGAATTTGAGAAATCTGCAGGAACTACAGAAAAGCCTTAGGTGGGAACATTCTTGAGCACACTTGTACTCCAAATTCCAGGAAGAGGCAGCAAACACCCATGTGATATGCCTGCATAGTCCAAGACACACCTCTGCCATCTCTTCTTAGCAAAGGAATTCCCATTTGCACACTCAGGTTTTTGGAAAACAAAGACAATAAATCAGACTCTTCAAGCAAGTTCTGTTTATTCCATTTTTGTCTTGTGTTGCTAACAAATCTTTGCCCTAATCTAAGAAAAATATCAGGTAGAAAACATCTCCCCTTTCCTGCCACCCTCCCCACCACACACAGACACAGTTTTTGTTTCTTAAACAAAAGAATCAAAATTTCAAGCATGAGAGACTTTTCTTTCCATACATTTCTGTAACAAAATTAACTCTGTTGTAGATATAAAATGCAGCAGCCAAGACCAGAGGATCTGCTACGCTACTCCAAGGCAATTAGTACCCAGAATGATCAGTTTGTCTGCAAACATAATAAGAAAATACTTAGCACGTACCCAGCACTTTTTATCCATGTATTTCAAAGTGTTTTACAAAAGCTGAAAATATGTTTTTGGCCTCATTTATGGAGAAGAAAACACCAGCTGGAACAGGAAGAGATTTGCCCTCAGCCACAGAACAATTTAATAGCAGAGCTAAGAACAGATCTCTGATCTCTGAGCCTGAAGTCCAACAATTTGTGCCACACTCTCTGCTCCACACAGGGCAGCCTGAATTTAGCAAAAAGCCCCGAATACAGAAATGCTGAAGTAGTTTATATTTTTGCCACTGAAAAAAAAAGTCTAAATGGAGCTATTTTAGTAAGGACAGACCTCCCGAGGCTGTGACACCAAGGAGTAAACCCAGTCTCAGATGACGCTGCTGAAAGCTTTGGAGAAGAAAAAAAAAAAGTCTCATACTGACGTGTGAACAGCTGTGAGAGTGGTGCAGAAAGGAGGTAAATCCATGATCTACAGTGTGCAAACGATTCTCCACTTGGAGCTTTAACTGAATGTTTGAGGAACAGATCACAGGATAAAAACCTAAAACCTTGACAAATAGTGTTATTAGATGGAGAGGAACTTGCAGCTAAAGCACGCACGGCCTGACACCTCCTCTGTTAGCAGTGTTCTGACCCACCGTCACTCCTGACAGACCTGAGACACCAACAGTGCAAACACCAGGAAAGGAGTGGTGAAATGCAATGTTTTCCCTAGAAATATGTTTAGCAAGGCCAGGAGTGCAAAGAAGTACCATGAGGCAGAGAGTAAAGGCTGATTCAAGGACCCCAGGGTATCCTCAGTTTCAAGGTCCATCATTCACGCCATAAGCAGGTACCAACACCCACACAGTTCTCCTGTGCATTACCAGCAAAATGAATGCATGACTCCCTCACTCCTCTTCACAGGCATGTGGCCACAATACATCACCCACAGCTCATTTTGGTCCAAACAAGACACCCACAGGGTCCTTTAGAGGGTTTCCTGTGTATTAGCACCAATTTTCTAATGCCTCCCCTGTACCTCCCATAAGAATGGGACAACAACAGGCTCCACCTTACGACAGAGCACCTCGTGATGTTGGGATGGTTGTGCTGCCTGGCAGCACTCAGCCCATGTGCAAAAACCCCCAAATGCTAGCCTACAACCAAAACCTTCATTTTTAAGAGAGAAGGGCAGGCCAGCATCCTCACCAGCCCACGGTAGCAGGTAATTACACCCAGGAGCTTAATTTATCATCAGCATAAAAACTGCTGTGGTCCAGCCAGCCCCGACACAGTGGCCAGCTGTGCTCTGAAGCCTGGGAACAGCAACCCGGGTTCTCACAGAGAACAGTGTATCAAACAGGGAGAGGTAAGCAACCTAAGTCGACAAGCTCATCTCCTAACTGCAAACCTGCAGCAGTGAACATTAATTCAGGTCTCCTTCCTGGGCAAACCCAAATGCTACTAATTTTCCACCTTCGTACTCTAACACACAGGGGAGTGCCAGCAGCTGGGTCTCTTCTCCCCCCAGCAGCAGAGCTGCAGATGGCCATGAAGATTCACCCCATGCTGCAGAAAAGTCCTTCTAACGTGACCAAGGAGCTGCTGTTGCTCCCCTACACCCTTCCCAGCCACCCATCTTCCTTCTGCACCCACCGCCTTGTGCATTAGAGACACAAACAGCTGCCCTGGCTTGCTGGAATTAACACACCACCTCTCACTTAGGAGCTTTTACAGATACTAAGGCACAAAGATTAAGTGACTTGCGTAAGAGTCAGGAACACACCTCACGTCTCTCAGTTGATTTCTCACACCTTCTTTCCTGACCTCTTGCATATCAAAATCACGTGAGCAGATTGTGTGGACTGAGAGCAGGATCTCGTTTCCCCAGCAATACCTAAGACACAAATGGGCAGCTGTACCCAAGCCCTCCCCAGGGCTCCCATCCATTCCCCTTAAGACAGGCTGTTTGTCCAACAAGGTAAGAGAGCACCGGCGCAGAAGGGAGCGCTCCACCGGTGTGATGCAAAGCCCCATCTCTGCCACCCTAAGTCCTGCAGCAGGATAGAAAATGGACATGCCTCTGACAAAGTAGGAAAGGAAACCTCAGCTACGCTTTGTTCATCCACAGGGATAGGGAAGGACAGCAGCGCTTAATGCAGTGGGACCCTCACAGCACAATCAGGGCCAGGAGAAACATCCACACCCTTAACTGGAGCAGATCAGCTTTCCTCAGCTGAGTGCCCCGCGAGATGCCACCAGCAGGAGCTCCCTGGTCAGGTTTCTCGGCACGAGCGATGGTTTGGTTTCCCGGAAGGTGTGAGTGTCTGGCCTTGGCGTGTCTGTGGCAGAGGCCCAGACCCAAGGAGAGCCGCTGGCGAGGCCCACTACGTGCAGCTGTGCCTCATGTGGAAGTTCACCACGTACTCGGCATTGGTGCGCTGCACTGAGATGGCAAAGGGCTCGAAGGGGTGGAAGGTGAAGGCCACCAGGCGCCGCACGGTGTGATTGATGGGCCGCCCCAGGAGTCCCGCCTGGATCTCGAACTTCAGGAGGCCGGAATCACGAGCGTAAAATCTGAAAGGAAGAGAAAGTCAATTATTGCTGTTCCCGACTATTGACTCTGCCATCTGGGCTCCTCACACACGGAGTGCCTTGTTCAGTCTCTGGTACTCCCTCAGGGGCAGGAGGTCCTCAGCTGGGTGTCGGGCTCTTGGCTATGCAGAAAAGTCCCTCCCGGGGCAGTTGTTTTCTACTGTCTAGAAAAGCTCCACTTCATTTTAGTATTAGAAGTGAAAGAACTCTGCCTGTCATTTTGGTGGACAAAGCTGATTTCACAAGGGGGAGTAAGTTTGGTTCAGACCCCACCTATGCTCTCCACTCTCTCTTAATGCAAGCTGCTCCCCTTGATCCCTAAAGCAGGTTTATTGTATAGAACTGAGCTTACTTCTCTTAGCAATGGCCTTCACTAAGAGTGTAAGGCTACCCCTTCCCCCTCCTGGTGCTGCCAAGGAAGGCTTTACACTGCTGTTCTTGTGCCTTGCTACCTCCTTGTTCAGCTGAAGAAACTTGACCCAATCCTGCTCAAGGGTGCCAAGTTGTACCGTACAGGCTTTGCAGTTCCTTTTACATTTCCATCAGAAAAGCATTAATGAGATAGGCTGGGCAGGAAGAACCCGGTGGATTGGATTCCACAATCACAGCAAGGGCAGAGATCAAGGTAAACCTAACATCCTTCTGCTGTCACACACCTGCCTATGGGTCAAGCTCACGTGTGTCTCCAAACAGGTGAGCTCTGGAATACAACTCCAACACAAGAGCAAATATTGCCAAGGGGACAAGGGGAGTCTGGGGAAGCTCTTTGCTTCTTGAACCTTCTCTGCACACAGAGTGTGACCAACATAAGCCCAGGTAACACCACTGTCCTCTACTGCTGTCAGAACACGGGACTCTCTGCGAGGATCCCACACTCCCCAAGATTTTGAAGGAGTTTCTGGATGTGGTACCTTCACAAATTAGCTGGACTCTAACTCAGATCCTCACCCTGAAGTTGTCTCAGTTCGTTAGACCATTTTCATTAGACCTCTTCAATTTTGAGCACAGAATTGCCATTTTGCCCCACAGCTGCTTCCTCTTCCACCAACACTTAGTATATGTGGGTATTTTGCATTTTCCTCTGGTTTTAACTCAAAGAATGCTTTTAATCTTGGAGCACATCTCCCCCCCGCCAGCAACACAATGCACTCAGCTCTCAGTCTGGAAGAACAGCTGATGACAGATACTGGCAATGCTGTTTCAGGAGCAGACATACTCCACATTTTAACAACACAGCCTATTGAGAACCTCATGTTCTTCCTGGAGGGCCACTCTCTTCTCCCTTCCTCTGAATCAAAGTGCCAGCCAGCCCTGCCTGAAAATTGCACACAAGAACCCAGCAAGAGAATCACAATCTTGGTATTTGGCTTTTCAAAAAGCCCTTTCCCTCCTACACAAGGCTGGGTATGCAGAGGGTCATTCTTTAAATAAAGCACAGTCCCCCATCTGCTCCTCTCTCCCCCAATTCACAACAATTTACTACTCAAGATGAAGCTCCCTGTAATCTAAAAGATGTGCTCAGTTTGGTATTTTTAAATGTATTTTTAAAAGTGCTCTGCAATCAGAGGCCATTTCCATGGGCTCTCACTCTGGGGATAAATTAGGCCCTGCAATATAAAATTGTATGTCAACAGAAACAGCAAGACCAGCCTTTTCAAACTGTAGGAAAATGGAAGATTTATCTGCAGACCAATTCTTTTGTTAAAAGGCTCCTTATTAGCCATCTAGATAGATTTTAGAGACCCCCTGCTATAGGTAGAGTGTGTTAGAGCCTCTTCCTCACAAGTGCCATCATTTCACCCACTGAATCTCTCTTCAAGCCTCCTGAAAAGAGACTGGAAGGCGGTGATGATGGAGAACCTAAATTCCTTCCAGCCTGAGAGCAAACAACCACCGGTCTCTTCCGTAGCCAGAGCTGAGAGTTGAACCTTCCGGGATGCAGAAAGGCACTAAGGGTTAAAAGGACACAGTACCCAGAAGTGCTAAATAGATGTGGAAAAGGTCTGGAGGCCTTCCTAGCTCACACGTTGTGCCAGGAAACTGCACACAGATTATAACACCCTTAGCTGCTGAAGGGTTTTCCATTCCAGACAATTACAGGACTTACATTACAAATCCTGTGGTCCCTCCTTTCCAAGCCCTCTACCCACAACAGGCAGCTGGCATTATTTTATTAATCCCTTTGTTTTGCATGTGGGAACCACAGCAGCACTATTTGAGCTACTGAATGGTTAAGGTTAGCGCCTCATCTTCTGCTTGCTTTCCAAAAACCAGGAGCCCCACTGCTCCGAGGCTCTATTCAAGTCCTAATTGACTCTGCACAGCTTTGAGCTTTAAAAGCTCTGGCTCTGAAATGCCGGTTTGCTCAGGGGAGGGAGGGAAGGTGGCACTTGGCTTTGTTTACTACAAAGACTCCACCGCAGCAAATGACTGCGGTTCTGCTCCCTTTTGTCCGCAGGAGCCGGGCGCAGGTTGGCGCTGGCAGACAACTGCCACCCTGCAAGTTTTCCCAACGTCAAGCATGACAAGGGGGAAAAGGGCAGGCTTTCTCTGCAGATAGCACGGAAGCTGGAGATCAAACCAAATCATACAGGCAGAAAAATCAATTAAATATACATAATTTGGGAATTGAGGGCGCAGGAATAATCAGAAGTTCCCCACCACCTGAGTCAGGGCCAGGGGAGATATGAAAGCACTTTTTGAGAATGAATTGATGAAAACAAAGTTGGGAAGCCGGCCAGAATGATCTCCCTAGGCTGCCTGAGCCCCCAACATGTGTGCAGTCACTAAACAAAGCACTCAGGCACTGAAGGCTCTCTTTGTTTTCAGAGCATAGGTTTGCTTCTGCAGTACCGTGAGTGGAAAGACTATTCTGCCTGGAGAACTCAGCCTCTTTGAGCCTTTTGGGCCAGAGATGTTGGATTTTTAACCAGTACTGCTGGCAGCCATGGCTGCAGCCAACAAAAAGAAATAAACAGTCCTGGTGTTTCTGCAAGAAGCATTGCAAACCTCCTTTTTCCCAGGCTCAGACTGCCAGCATCAAAGACTCAGACAGGAGAGGCTCTGAATGGCCCTCAGACCTGGCTAAAGCTCCTACTACAGACAGAAATTTCCTACAGAGCACTGAGAGAAGGGGTGTAAGAGGAGAAGTGCAGCTCCCAGGGTGTGAACTGTAAACAAGGGAAGTCTGAAAACAGCTAAATCAATACCAAAAGCATTATGAGTAACACCTAACCCAGCTGCTATGTTATTCACAAGACAAACCAGATAATCCTTGCCAGCTAAACCCGTGTGCTAAACCCAGGATCCTTCCAGCATAGGAAAGCAGGCATCCAGAACGGTATCATTCTGCAGCCCAAACACAACAGCAGCACTGCAAGAAGAGGAGGAGGAGGAGGAACAAGACCATTCATGTGGAAAAGGTCAGGCTTCACTACCCAAACCCTCCCCAGAGCAGCACAATGAGAAAACCTGAAGAAACCTCCCATATGAGTTACTGCAAAGGAGAGAGGCCAAGCTTTGTGGGACTGCTGAAATGAACCCTCTGGTGAAAGGGCTTCCTAAGCCAAAGGCCTTGATCTACTCCCTCCTGTTCACACGTGATGCCATGTGGCAGAGGCGATTGATTTAGGATGACTCTCACCCTGCTCCTCTCACATACAGCTTCTTGGCCTGTCCCATACCTTATGGGGTGATCACCACAGGTCTTGGGGCGCTCCATGACTGACACCCACTTGTCATCGTAGCTGAACAGGGAGAGGTCGAGGTAGGGGCTGCCGCTGTAGGACTGGGCGCTGATCGGGAGCTGCCCCAGCAGCCGCCGCACGGCCTCCGTGTGCCCTCCGTACTTGGCGTTCACGATCGTGTCCTTGAACCTGCAGCAAACCCAGAGACACGCTCTGTTCACAAAGGCCACGGGTGGACAGCACAACTTAAATAAACTAAGGAGGAAAACAATTAGGGAAAGCAAACAGCAGCAGGGTAAGAACCAAACCGGCTCACTTATAAAGATGTATCACAGTGATTGAGCATCAGCCAGTTCTGGTGACCTTTTTATCCTCCCTCCTCATTACTGTTTCTGCCCTGAAAGTCCAAACTGACAGAAGAAGACTGTGCCTACCCACAAGGTCTGGCCCAAGCTGCTCTGCAGTACAGGAAATAAACAGGATCAGAAACAGGGAGAGATGGATTAGCAGCTTATCAGTCAATCCAAGTTTTACCATGAAGCCTGGAAACAGCATAAGCAAAAGCCAGAGGGTTTCACAGTAACAGCTGAGCTATTAATGTTGACTTGAGAATCCTCCTCTCTCCAGCCACTGTGTTTTAAGGGAGAAACCTTAGATGAGGAAGAACCTTGACAAGAAGCACAAAGCTCTTCAGAAACTACAGTGAGCTAAAAGTTCTCCCTGAGGGAGACATTAACACAGGCTGGATTTCTCTTTCCAAATGAAATTTTAAGCTCTCCATGTGCAAGAACAGTCAGATAGCTGCAGGGATGTCAGACATCAAGGAGGGTAAAACACTTCCGTTTGACCAGACACACTCAGCCAAAAGCCAGCTCACTCTGAATTATTCTCGGTGATACTTTGCTGTGGAAGTTATAACACTCCTGCTACAGGCCCTTGTAGCCCAGAGGATGAAAAGATTCTCCTCTCCACTTTAACACAAGGCAGAAGTTGTTCTTCAGGAGTCTCTGGTGAGTCCTCTCAATCTCTCTTCCATTAATCATTATGGATTTCCTGACAGGCAGCTCTAGAAAGTTACAGACATAGTCAACTTCGTCACACTTATGTGACATCAACCTAAAATCAACAGAAGCTTAATGCCCATAAGTGAATGCCAAGTACTTTGGATGATGTGAAACAAGTCACTGGAAGAACAAAACACCCTGAGTCACATAAAAATATATTCCAAGAGAAATAACACACTCTGCCTCATTAAAAGCATGTTTGACTGTTAAAGCACATTGTAGAAAGGCAGGTTATTTTGGTATTTTGCTCAGCTTTCACAATAGGTCTAAGCACACGAGTTTCCTTTCTTCTAGCACAGTTTGATGAGAACCACAAGCTTGTGACTGATGTTGAGGAAAATGCTACAGAACACAGTTTGATACACACTAAATTCAAAGAATATCACTTGGCAAAATACGCCCAACTAGACGATGCCAGCATCTTGACAAATCATATCTCCAGGGACCAAAGCTACTGGGCAGTAACACTTTAATAACCTCCAGAAGAGCTATTGCTCAAGGAGAGATGGGAACATCTTTCCCTCAAAATTCTTCTAAGCACCAGATTCCCACTGCTTTGTGGCAATCCTCTAACAAGGCAGATGCTGTGGAATATAAAATCAAATGCATGAGGCTGCAAGGTGAACCACATATGAGCCTGCACCTTGCATCACCCTGCAAAGGGGACTAAAGGAACTGTTTTTGTCAGTAATTTGTTATTTGATACTGGCCTTCAGCGGACGGGGGTGAGCGTGTGTCTATACGGTATAAAGCATGCTCCAAATGGCTCACCGGCGCTGGATCTGCCTGGCAAAGTTGTTGCTGGAAGCTGAGCAGGGGAACTGGACAGCCTCACTGTGCAGGGTGGCATTCCTGAAGAGGTCACAGAAGTTCTCAAACAGCTCCAGCAGCTCGTCGGACGTGTTCTCGAACACGGCGATAACCTCCGTGGTCACCATGTTGTACACGACGAAGAACGAGGGCTGGGGAGAGAGGCGGAGGCAGAGGTTACCCAGGAGGGCATGGCTGGGGGAGCTCTCCCTTCCTTCTCCCCCACATCACACCACAGACCCTCTCCAAATTTCTCCACAGCGCAGGAGAATCTCACGTCCTCATGCTAATCCATATTCTCCCATTCAACATGTACCAAATGATCCACCTCTTAACTGTGATTTTTTAAGAAGAAAACTTAATGGGCTTCCTATTTTTCAACTCCACTTGGACGCAATAGTTATGTTTTCTCTTCCTCTCTGTCCCCTCCACTAAAACCAAAACACTTTCTCAAGTGCCAAATTTAATTTTCATTCCTGCTGACAAAAAGATTTTAGATCCAGTGCTAGCTGGCCATCAATTATTTTTTCGTCTCCTTCCCCTTCTTAATATTTGCATCACACAGAGATGAGCCTTTTTAGTGTACTGTGCACTACATCACTGCCTACAAAAAGTTGTACCCTCCAGGTACCCTGCCAGCACAGAAATGAAAATCTGAAAGACATTAATGCTTTCTTTTTAATGCTGACATTCTTGTGCAGGAAGACCCTTGTACTGCGCTGTGGATTTGGCCATGGCAATGTTTCCTGGCATGAAGTTGGGAAAAAGGTGACATTGTATCAGCACAGCTATATCAAAGGGAGATAACAATCCCATTCCATTGAGAAAGAGCAGATTTAATTCTTGGTCGTTAAAAGTAGCTTTCATTAGACACAGGAGTGCTGGCACCCCAAATAAGAACCTGCCCCCACTTCAGAGGTAATGAATTCTCGTGGTATATGCACGTGCCTGATTCATCTTCTGTCAATAGAGGCAACTTCTAAATGCTTCACCTCCTGCTCCCCAAAACAATGCTCAGGGATGACGGCAGGCACTCTGCCCTCCCCACCCACCTCCAAATATCACAAGGTTTGTTTGTTTTACAGCCCCAAAATAAACTGTGATAATACAATCCAGCCCCCACATGTCAAAATGAAGTGTGCTAGATGAGGTTACTCACTAGACTGCTGCCTAAGGAAAGGGAAGCCCTTCTGAAATAAAGGGTTGGAACAGAGAGAAAATAAGAGGAGACAGCAGAAGGAAACACTGTTTACATCACTGAAGACTGTAGGGAGTATCCTCCTACCTTAAATAAAAACGTTCCTTGTCCAGGTTAACACAGAGACACATCTACAGGATATCTTTGAGCAGAGAAACTACCCTCCCTGCTTTTTAGCAGCACCTGTAACACCAGCAAAACATCATCACAGCATGGGAGGCAGCAGCTGAGTGTCACAGAAATCACGCAGCAAAGCTGTCAAGTCTATCAGCACAGGCCTGGAACAGCAACAACAACCCCCAAGCTACATATGCACAGCACACGATTAAAGATCTTGAAGGATTCACTGCAGACCCAGACAAAAAACACGCAACCCACAAGTATAAACAGTGACTCCTCAACCTTCTTGGCAGAGAAGCCAGAGAGGAGAGAGGAGCCTGGAATTGTCGGATAGACGAGAAAAAAATCGGAGCTGTAGGTATTTTGTAAGCCAAGTTTTCTTCAGGAAGCCCTAAAAGCCCTAACACAACGTCTACACTCACAAAGGACTGTGGAGTCCACTCCACATCTGGAATTATCTCCTGGAAGAATTGAGAAATTAGATGCTTTTCCTCCAGCATAAAACCCAGTGCCTGAGGCTAAACCAACCACAACCTGTATCTTAAAGTAACCCCCAGGTGAAGAGAGTTGAGAGCTCCCAGATGCAAACCAGGCACAAAAGCCCCAGCAACCACAGCAGAGTGCGGAGCTAAGCTTGCCACAAACATTCTCATCAGGGTCAGGAGCTCATTCCAGACACCAGCAATGAGCAGAACGCTGCAGGCCACTTCCACAGAGCTTTAGTGTCTCTGAGACAGATGTTCAGTTTTACACCAATGAGCAAAGTGGATTAGATTAAGCCTTTCCTTTTTCCTAGCAAAGCCACTTCCTCAAACAAACACCAAAGAAGAGAAAAATAAAACAAAAGTCATCTTCCAGGAAGAATTAGACTAAGGCAACAAGCTAAGAGCTACTGTCTATTTCTTCTATGATCTAGGTACTTGTGGAAGAGAAGGGTATGAGAGAAAAACATTTGGGGAACAATCAGACCTACGTGCTGTACTGGAAATTTATTACAAATTCTCACTAAATACTTTCAACAGAATAAAACCCACGCTCGTTAAAGGAATAAAAACTGATTTTAAAAAAATCTCTCAGTTTCACAGAGCTCAAAATGTGGCCACCACTCAAACAGCAGTGAAAAGAAATGATCAACCTGCAGGGTGGTGAAACGTCTGGAGGGACACAGCAGTGACTGAGCTACATTTGCTGTAATTCCACTTCTTTAGTACTAAACTGAAAGGAGAAGCAATTGGCACATTAGCCAGATCTAAGAGCTGCTACTCCAATTTGGAGAGATCATAAATATCGTCTCTCACTGAAACTTGAAAGAGTAAGTATGTAGGCAGAACAGAAAAGGTAATTCTGCTGGGGAAAAAATGAAGACTATTATATTTGAAAAACGTGCTTGAAGATACATGAGAAAAGGGAGAGACTACCTCTACAATTTAAGTGGACTTTATGAAATATCAGCTAAAAATAAATTCAGCTGGGGATCTGGGCGGGAAAGACGGTTCTACAGCATCTACGAGCATGGGGAACAAACCCTGGAGAAAGGAGACTCACTAACCATGTCAGATCTTTTCTCTCTCATTTTTCAGCTGAGAAGGAAGAGGTGAAACTATGCAAACAAAAGACACAAAAGTTATTTAATATCAGAAGCATCAAATGTTCACATAAGAATGAAATCCTGGGGATCCTAAACAACATCCACAGGCTCAGCTAAGAAACAAGCATCGTACTGCTTGAGCACTTGCCCCAAAGCAGTGAGCAGCCTGAGGGCAGAGACAGTACCTGAGCAACCTAGTCTAGCGGAAGGTTAGGGGAGTTGGAAATGGATGATCCTTAAGGCCCCTTCCAACCCAAACCATTCTGTGATTCTATACCTGGGAAGGATCTGTCACCCTCAGCGTGACCACGTCCTCACTAGTGTATTTGATAAAGAGGTGGTTCTCATCCAGGAGCTGCATCTTCCACATGCGGAGCTGCCTCAGCTGGTCAAAGTACTGGAAGAACCTCCTCTTTGCTATGGCGCTTCCATCCTGCTCCGCCCTCCTCCACAGGTACACCAGCAGCCTGTGCTTCAGGGAATTGATGAAGGGCTCCTTGTAGGGGTTGGCCATCCCTGTCTGCGTGTCCCGCTGCACCTCGGGGTACACCGCAGACAGGGTCAGGAGGTCGTCCTCATAGCAGAAGCGACCGATGGTCCGCACATCGATGAACGTCCCCTCGGGCGTCACCTGGAAGACGTGGATGGTCTGCTGCTGCACCGAGAGGATGGCCAGGATGTTCTTGTAGAGGTACAGCCCCTGGTTGTGGGACAGGATGACCTTGTCGCACTTGAAGGTGCGTGTGTCGCACAGGCGGCCCGTGTGGAGGTCGATGATGTGCAGGGAGTAGTCCTCGAGCGGGGAGCGCGGGTTGGGGGTCACGGACTCGCTGTTGCGGTACACCTCGAAGAAGGGCGGGTGCGGCTCCTCGGGCAGGTAGGCGGCTGAGCCCACGATCACGTAGCGGCAGTCATCCGTGAACAGGCTGCACTCGCGGTTCAGGTGCTCCCCGTTGGAGGCCACGTTGGTGATGTGCAGCAGCACAAAGAAGCGCTCGAAGAGCCGCCCGCGGATGTTGACGGCCCGCTGGTCGCTGCCGTTGGCCAGGATCTCCCCCTCGTAGCCCTGCAGCAGGTCCTCGGCCGCCTGGCAGCCCTGGTACTCGTAGATCTCCAGGGAGGTCTGGTCAGAGGAGAAGGCGATGAAGTAGCGGCCGTCGGGGGAGAACTTGCGCAGGAAGCAGGGTGGCTTCTCCACGTTGACCACGGTGAAGTTGGGGAAGACATTCTGGTGGAAGACGCGGACCTGGTGCCAGTGGGTGCCGGCCTTGCCAGAGCTGATCCGTCGGCGCTCCAGACGGTGGATGACGTTCTGGTTCTGGATGCGCCGGGGCCGGATCGTGGGGGCCTCATGGTCCATGGTCGGGGTTCTACCTCATCCTCACCCTGCGGGGAGCAGCACACGAGCTCTGGAAGCACACGGGGTAGAGTTCAGGGGACCTGCTCACATGGACTCACAGCACCCCAGGGGGGTGTCTTAAAGGGGCAGCTGGATTTTGGGAGCAGGGAGATAACACAAGAGAGCACTGGGAGAAACTGGGAGAGGGATCTCAGCGGGAGGCGCCAGGAAACCAAGGGGAGCCCAGAGGTGACCCCAGTGCACGGAGGGGTGATGGTACCTGCAGGTCTGTCTGCTGGAGAGAGACAAGCAGCGAGGCACCAGGAGGGCAGGGAGGGAGTCGGGAAGAGGGGCAGGCACAGGTGGGCACCAAGGGAATGGAGGGAGCCCAAGGAGCCAGGGATAATCCACAGACCTGATAAATGGCAGGCCCGAGAAACAGCCTGGAAAGAACGGAGGGAGCTGAGGGCGAGGGGACACAGAAGGGGTGGCCGCGATGCGCTCGGGCACGCCTGCCGAGGTGGGAGAGGGGAGGCCCGGTCCTCCGGGGCTGTGCAAGGACTGAGCTTCAAGTGAAGCCGGGGACAGCTACGGGTCCGCCCGCTGAACGGAGCGAGGCTCCCAGCAGCTCTCCCGCTGGGCTGGCGGCTGAGAGGACACGGGGGACCCGGCAGAGGGCCCGGAGGAGGCCGCGGCCGCGCTCACCGCCGGGGCCGCGCCGGGTCCCATCACGCCATGGCCGCCGCCATCTTTCCGCCACCGCACAGCGCCGGGAGGGCGGCGCGGCCACTTCCGCTTCCGGCCGCGTGACAGCGAGGGGGGGGGGCCGGGCCAGAGGGGCAACGAGAGGCGGAGAGCGCCCCCTGGCGGCGGGAGGGAGCGCTGCGCCAGAACCCACAGCACCCATCCTGGAACCGTCCTGGAACCGTCCTGGAACCGTCCTGGAACTGTCCTGGAACCGTCCTGCACCTCCAGCACCCATTCTAAAACCATCCTGGATCCACCCTGAACCCACAGCACCCATCCTGGACCCATCCTTGACCCACCCTGGACCCATCCTGGACAATCCTGCACCCCTTGCACTTATCTTGCATCTCCTGCACCCACCCAGCACCCATCCTGAACTCATCCTGCACTCATCCTGCACCCACAACACCCATCCTGGAACCACTCAGAACCCACCCTGAATCCGTCCTGGAACCACTCTGTATCCAGCCTGCACCCATGCTGCAGCCTCTGCACCCCTCTGGCACCCCCTGCCCTGTACCCATTCTAGACACCAAACACCCATCCAGGACCTGCTAGACCTATGCTGTACCCCCTGCACCCACCCTGCACCCATTCTACATCCACTCTGCACCCACCCTGGACCCATCCTGCACCCACAGCACCCACCATACAACCATATGACCAGCCCCTGCACCCTATCTCAGCACCTCCTGCACCCCTCTTGCACTCTGCACACCCCATCCCAGCACCCTCTGCATCCCCACCCAACCATCCCCAAGTCCCCTGCACCCCCATCCCTGCACTCAAACACTCCCTGAGCCCCTCCATGCCTGGAGCACCTCCATCCCCAGGAGGGGTCTGGTATGGCCCCATCACTCCTGTATCCTGAGTCCCCACACGGGGACACCGCAGGGGACATCACACCTGTTGCCAGCACATTGGGGTGCACCTCAACCCTTCAACCCCAGCTCTGGCCACAGAGATTGGGGTCACCCCAGACACCTCCTCGGCCTTTCCAAGGGGCTTGAAAGCCTTTTGCTCGCCTTGGCTTTTACCAGCACCCCCTCCCGCTCCGTGCATTAGCGTCGAGGGCAGCTCCGAGGGGCACTTCTCCTTCAAAGGGAAGGAAGGAGGAATGTCAAGGGGGCCCTTGAGATCCATTTGCCATCCTCTTGCCAAGGCTGAGCTGGCACTCCGGCTCTTGGAGCCACTCCACTGGCAGGCATGGGAGCTGGAGCAGGAGCACGGGATGGGACTCCAGCCGGGGGCAGGAGAGCTGAGTGACAGCGACACCCAGCCAGTGTCACACCAGAGTGGCTGGGGGATGCTCCTGCCACACCAAAGCTCTCGCCATTGAATTCCCAGGGATCCTTTGTCTGTTCTATATGATGCTTTAGGGTCCAGCCAGCAGTGGGGCAGAGTAGGACCTCACCACCCAAGGGGCTGGGTGGCTCCAACTGCCTTCCCACAGGGATGGGGCAAGGCAGAATGCCTGGCACTCCCGAGCCTGGCACACCCTGGGTGACCCTCTGGGTGACCCCACTGCCACCCCACCTGCCTGCCCCGTTCCTCTCCACTGGTTCCATGCCCAGCAGCCATATCCCGTGTCCCTTCCCGGTGTCAGAAGGCGCGATGACAAGGCTAAAATTGATGGCTCCGGTGTCCCTCTTTGTCTCTCTGGCTCCTGCCTAATTAATTGAAATCCACCTTAATAGGATCAAACTAAATACCAAAGAACATCCAACCACACAGCAGCTGGCATGAAAACAACCGCCCGGCACACACACACATCGAGAAGAAGTTCACTGGACAAAAGGGTCGTTAAATACAGCAGCAATTAGTGCTCCCAGAGCTAATAACTTCATCACAGCAACCTTCCCACAGCTTCAGCCCCCTCCCCGGCACTTGGGAGCAGGTCGGAGGACCCTCACTGGAGCAGTTTCAGCCATCAGCAGGGATTTGCATCACGTGCAATAGATCTTATTGCTGGCACAAGGCTGGGGGCAAAGTTAGTCCCGGCTTATTTTGGCCTGAGGGGTGGCAAGAGGCAGGGGATCACCGTCCCAGACCACCCCCTCCCCCCAGGTGAATGTTGGGGAGTCAGGACTCCTGGGACATTTCCCACCTCCCACAGCATTTCATGCCACCCCATGGGGGTCCAGCACTGGGGGACACATTTTTATCCCCACCCTTCTTCTGGAGGACAGCAGGGAGGTGGGGTATCCCTCTGCACGTCCCCAGGCCAGAGGAACAGGGCAAGCCCCCATCTAGAGCCCACAGTGCTGGTACAGGGTTACTGGAGGCTGGTATGGGGGTCACTGGGAACTCATATGAGGTGACTGCAGGCTGGTGTGGAGGTTTCTGGGGACTAGTATAGGGGTTACTGGGAATAGGCATATGGAGGTTACTGGGTGCTGGACCAGTAACTCCTTCAGCCTCACAGAGCAGCTGTGGGTCCATGGCTTTGGGTCTTACAGGGCTAGCTTTGGTGGAAGCCCCTTTAGCAGCGTGTTGTGCTGAGGAGAAGGATCCTCCATGCCTTCACCAGCCCCACCACTGCCTGCCAGCGCTACGTCCACCTCCAGCCTTTCTCCAGAGCCAGCAGGTGGGTTAAAAAAAAAAAAAAACCAATAAATCTTTCAGCTGATTTGGATAATTTTTCCTGTTCCTGAAGCAAGGACCCTTCTTTCCAAGATGATGGTAGCAACAAACTTCAGCTGGGGAAACTCTTGTTGGTGTCAGTGAAGAGCATGTGAAGCAGACAGAGACCTTGGGTGTATCTCATCTTTCAAAAAAACAAGGATGTAATTCAATATTTATAATACTTGCAATATTGAACATTTACAATATTACAGCATTTACAATGAAAATTACAGCATTTACAATATTGAATATTTACAATATTCCCCAAATCTGGGGAGTTACTTCAATCATATTTTCAGAGTTTGGGGCTCCCATTGCATGGGGATCCATGTACACATCTGCACATTTTCATATGCCACCACAGCATTCCTTGCTCTGGTTTTAAATGGCACCAGCAACTCCTTTTGGAATGGAAATGGATGAATTTTGGAGGCTGTTAATGGGATCACCACAATCCCATGGTCTATGGGTCTGGGGCCACTGGGTGTGGGACTGGGCTCTCTTCTTGCTCCTGGTGCTGTCTCTGCTTGAAGGCAAGATATGCTTTAAACACCCTCCAAAACTTTCCTGATCTTTGCAAAACACTCCATTGCAGGTGCCGAGCACAGGCAGGACCAGAGGGGCAGAAGCCGGGCGGTGCCTGGTCCTGCCGGGGTGCCCATGGCATGGCTGGGGGTGAGTGCCACTGCTGGAGAACAGGGATCCCCCAAACACAGGGGACGGGCAGGGACCAGCACGCTCATGGGCAGGGGGACAGCAGTATCCTCTCCGCTGCAGGGTGTTCGGGCTGGGCGGGGGGATCCAGCTGCTCCCCACCCCACGGAGAGAGATGGAGCTGCCCACCCGCTTAACCCACAGCCAGCTCCCCGTGTGTGGTGACAGCCCTGTCCCCTCCCACACACCCACCACAGGACACCGGTCCTGTCCCCACCGTGCCACCCGCGGGGTGACAGCCCTGTCCCCCACCATATACTCATCACAGGGTGACAGTCCTGGCCCCCCCTCCCCCCGTGCCATCCATGGGAGTGACAACTCTGTGTCCCCCGCGCCACCCATGGCGTGCCAGCCCTGTCTCCCCGCCGTGTCCCCCGTGGGGGGACAGCCCCGCAGCCTCCTCCCGGCTGATGCGCAGTGACATTTCCAATCTGTTGCCATGGGCGCTCGGGGACTTTTGCTGTGGAGGGGAATCGCGTTTCGCCCCCCTCCTCCTCCTCCTCCCCTTCCCTCCCTCCCGATGACGTCATGGATGACCACGGTGGTGACAGGGCCACCTGTGGGCTGATGAGGGGTTTAAAGAGACAGTCTGCAGCTGCAACAGGAGCCCTGGCTATTGTCTCCGCACCTGAGAGCGGGGTAACCTGCAGCCCCTAGACCATCCATCCATCCATCCATCCATCCATCCATCTATCTATCCACCCACCCCATCTCATCCATCACATCCCATCCATCCCACCTCATCCCCGCATCCTCTGCCTCCATCACTGCAGATCTCCCGGGACCGGGGCATTCCAAGCAGGGTTCCGTATCCCTTCCCTGTAGAGGCTTCTCCAAGGTAAGGCTGCGCTCCGTGCCCCCCTGTCCCACTGGGGACCCCGGTGGGCTGCAGCCCCAAACGCTGCTGACAGCGTGGAACGCTAGCAGCGTTTGGGGCTGCAGCTTGGAGGGATCCCCCGGGAATCCAAAGCCTGGATGGCGTACCCACACCTTGGAAAGAAGACAGAGCAATCCCTGAGACAACAAAACCCCTGAGGTGGCATTTTCCTGCTTGCAAAAAGGGGCTGGGATGCTCCTGCCTGGGGTAGCACTGAGGTGTGGGGGGGTCTACAGGGTCTTCATCCCTTGTCAGACAGCATTCCCAGACTATCACGGAGCATCTGCCTTCTGTCTGTGCCAACCCTCTGGAATGACCCTTGAGCATCTCTTTGTCCCCGCAGTGGTCCTTATGAAGGGGACCCTCAGAGCTGGCACCATGTTGTGCACCTGAAACCCACCATGGCCAAGCCCTGAGGGGCTACTGGTGATTCCAGGAGCCACGAGTGATGCCAGGAGTCATGGTGCAGGTTGTAGGAGCAGGCAAGGGCAGGAGGAGAGGAGCTGCACTCCTCATTTTAGGGGAAGGAAGGACCATCTCTGCCCTGTCCCCAGGGCTTTGTCCCACGGTCCTTCCAGCTCCAATGGGGTGAGCAGCAGGTAAGTGCCTCTGTTTGGTGTCACTTGGATGTGTGGGCAGGGAGCGAGGTAGAAAAAGGGTCTGTGAGAGGCTTGGAGAAGAGTAGGTTGGAGATGTGTGTGCAGGGATTGGTGTGTGTGTTCACCCTGAGAGGAAGGTTATGTCCCTTCCCGCTGGACATACCCCAGTGGTGACCATGCAAGTCGCCAAACTCCTCGGCAGTTCCCACCAAGCACTCCTTGAAGGTCTTCCCAAGCCCACAGCTGCCTGCAGTTCCAGATCCACTGGAGCCTGCATGGACTCCCAACAGCTACAGAGCCGCTGGTCACACAGGGTTTGCTGTCATGGGAGCAAAGCAACTGGGGCAAACCCCACGATGAATAGCCTGGGCGGCCTCTGCAGCCTTCCCAGGAACAGCTGGCATGGGAACATGGGGCAGGATGGGCAGGGGACCACACAGCACTTACTCTGTGGCCCATCCTTGAGGATCTGAGCAAACCCAGGGATGCAGCTGCCCCCGGTACCCTGGGATTCTGCCGGAGTCAGGCTGTCTACATCCCGCTTCTGCAGTGCTGCGATCTGAAGGAATAGGCAGTGGCACGTTTCTGCCATCCATCCCTCAAAAGATGCAGAGGGATTAGGCTGGGCCTGGTTTTTGAGTGGAAGTAGCAAAAATGTGAATTGTCTGACACGTGGCAGTTTCTGCCTGGGTGGCTTTGGGTGTTTGCCCGCTTGGTAGCAGCGGAAGCACAGGGACACAGCCTGGACTTCTCAGCAATGGCCTGGGAGATTTAGAAGGAAAACCCACAGCCCCCTGTGATGCTCTGTCACCTTTGCCCCCATTGCTGCCATGGGCACACCCCATGAGTGCCATCTGTAAATCTGGGAGCTCTGGTTATGCTCAGCACCCCAGCGTGGCACAGGGCAGCCCTGGGTGGGCTCAACTTGCTTTGTAAGGCTTTGGCAAGGCTGAGGCTGCTGCTCCACAGGCAAAGCTCAGAGGGGATTAAGGGTCTGTGGCAGAGGGATGTTTAGGGTGTTTACTCCCAGGTGCACAGTCGGGCTCATCCCCTCCCTGCACATTGCATGGGGCAGAGGCTGCTTGAGCAGCAGCCATGGAAAGCAGGAGCTGATTTAATAGCAAATAGGCATGGGTGAGAGCTGCCTGTTTTTCCAGTGGCTCTAAAAGGTGCAAATAGAGCTGAAGAGACACGGAGCGTGGGGTCTGGCTCGTGCAGATGTACACATGGAATGGGCAAGGGATGTACAGCACGCAGGAGGAATTGTGGAGTAGTGGCTGTCTGAGCCCAGCGGTCCAGGGATGCATTATGTAGCTGGCTTTTTCCTGCTTCAAAATCCTGCAGGAGCATGTAACCATAAGGGAACTCTTGCCTGTGTGTGAGGGCATCCAAATACACACACACACACACACACACACACACACGTGTCCTACCCCAATACATCGTGGAACCAGGGAACACCAGCACATGAGCTGGTTACGCTCCCAGCTCCCCCCGGCAGGCGCTTCCACCTCCCCCATTCCCTCCGGGGAAACTCCTCCAAGGCTGGTAATGGATAACACTGCCAGAGCACGGGCTTCTTTCTTGACCCTCCTTCTGGCATCATGCAAATTTCCCTCTGCCATCATTGTAGTCTTTAATTTGAGATGGTGCCTTAGCTTGAGGGTAAATGCCTGTTTGCCACAGGGATGGGGTCTCCAACAGGGATTTCTCTGGGTGGGGAATGAGTTTCGGACCTTGCTCTGGTGGTGAGGAATACAACCCTTTGCCCACAGGAGGCAGAGTTAAGGAGAAGTGGCCAATTCCACCTTCAAAGCTCCTCCTTGGTCTGTATTTTCTCATCAGGGTCTGAGCCCACCCAAGGCTCAGGATGTTGCTGTGTGCTGGAGTGACGGCTCCCTCTGGTCAAACACCGAGAGGGGATGAAGGTGCCAGCTTTCATGCTGCTCTTGGCATGCTTCAGGCTGGACTGTGCCCAAGCCACAGGGAGGAAAGGTGAGGAACCAATGCCCCTAGGCAGTAGCCAGCATCCCTCACCTCCCAGCCTGGCTCGGCGTGTGCACGCAGCAGGCACCGGCTCCTCAGCAATGACACGCAGGCTTTTCCAGCACAGCCTCTTAACCCAGCTAATTCCCTTGTTTTCTCCTGCCAGGCCCGCTGTGCCCCTGCCAGGGGATGGCCCGGATCCTGCTAATTGCACTAGCAAGCTGCCACGTGTCTCCATCACTGGGGTTGTTATTCTCTGGGGTTATTTTGGGGACTGCTGGCCCTTACCTGGCAGTGTGGGTCAAGGCAGTGATGGGCAGCACCCCTTGCCACTTCCCCTTCACCATCTTCCACTAAATTATCTCAATTACAGATTGGCTCCCCTGCTCCCAGTGCAAGCTAAAATGGGGTTTCACCAGGAATCAGGGAGATCCTTGGCATGGCACAGCCCAGTGTTTCTCCCATTCTTTTTTCCCCGTCAGGAAGGCAACAAAGGCATAGTGAGAGGAAGGGCTGCCTGAACTCACCTAACCCATTCCCAGCCCCAAAGTCTACATCTCCAAGGCCGATTTGGAGGTCCTAGAGTTGGAGGTGCCATAGCTCATCCTCACAGCAGTCCCCTGCTCTCCTCCTCCCCTCCTCATCCAGGAGAGTCTCAAGGTGCCAGAAGCACCCTGGAGCATCCCTCACCTCCCACCTCCCCATTCCCTCCTCCTGTCCCCAGGCCATCTGGCCACACTCATCCATGTTAAACAAATGCTGGAGTCTATTATCAGGCCCTGCCTCCCCCTTCCCCCCCAGACAGATGGAGGCTGAGCACACCCGGAGCCCCGGCCCGCAGCATTCATGTGTGTGAATGAGAAAATTGAATTATTTATGGCCATGTGAATAAGGCTGGCGGCTGCGGAGGCCGAGCGGAAAGGACTCCATTACGTGGAGAGTACCTGTTGCTATGGAGCTGGGACTTCTTCCCCATGGCCCCCCATGCACAGCTGCATCCCTGCCCACCCCCCAGCCTCCCCTGCTCCTCACAGAGCTGGGATGGAGAGCAGAGCTGAGGGATGGACTGGCCACAGTGCGCCCAGTATGGGTGCTTTTCTCCCTGCCTTCTGCCTGGTGCTCCTGCTGACTTCTTTGGAAGTCAGACCAGATCTCTGCACGTTTTGAAGCAGGACCCCCAGTGCAATGTGGGGATGGTGTGGCTCCCTGATTCCCTGGCCACAGTGCCATGCAGCCAGAAAGCAGTGGAAAGTGCTGGGGTGGGCAGCGGCAGCACCTCATGGCTGGGGCTGGGCAAAGCAAGTCCAATCCTGGCACAGCACGGGATGAGGGCTGACTCAGCTTGGACTCCTTAACTCCCCTTAAACCTCCCATCCCCAGAGGCAGTGGGAGCTGTGAATTGAGGCTCCCCCAACCCCCACATGCCCACGCAGAAGAGCAGCTTTGAAAGAGTGGGGACTCCTTCCAGAGCCACCTGCATTGCAGCCTCTCCTTCAGGGAAGCTGAATCCTGCAGTGATGCTAAGAGAGGTGCTGGGGCATCCCTCCCTCCCACTGTCTCCCTAACTCCTCCTTGGCTATAAAATAGGACTTTGTCCCCATTGGGGTGCAACCCCTCCTGCCTTGATGCCACCCTGGGGTTGGGCCAGGCTCCTGGGGACCATGAGGGGATGGGACTCGGCAGCCCCCAGCCCTGCACGACAGCAGCGCAGGGACTCCCGCTCCCTTCCCTGCAGAGCTAAGAATAGACTCCAGATCCACTCCTGGTGCTGAGTGGGCTCTGCTGGGCTCAGAGGAATAAAAAGCAGGAAAACGCTTATTTTAGTTGCTGCAGTCGGCAGCTGTGACTCTGATGTACCTAAGGAGAGGCTTCGCACCATGTTTACCCTCCTGCTGCTGGGAGCAGAGGCACCATTGCAGACTCCTTGTCCAGGCTACGGATGCCCCTGCCATGCTCCCAGCCCAGAAGTCTCAGATGGCTCCCAATCCTTCTCTGCCACAACTGGCTGCTTACCCCTTCCTTTCCCCACTCTTCTTAGTGAGTCTGGGGGATGCAGGTGCTTCCACCGTTCCCGTGCCTTAGGGGATGCTCCCCCCCTGCTCCCTGCACCAGCCACTGCTGGAGGCCAGTGGAGCCTTGCTGAGATGCTTAGGGCTTGTATAGGGTTCTGGGGTTCATCCAGCTGTACCAGGCATGGTGTTGTTGTCCCCAGCACCTGGGATAAAGGGGGACTGCAGAAATGCCTCCGTCTGAGTGACGCTCCTGCATGGGATGCAGCGGCAAGCTGGCATGTGCCAGCCCTGGCTGTGGGTGCAGGGCCAGGGGAAGCACCCGCTCCAGGAGAGCACCTCTGGGTCCCTCTCCCCAGAGTCACCCCCAAGGTAAAATCAAGAGAAAGCTAATTGTTACCATAGTTACATGAAGTGGCCTTTCTTAGGGAGCCACGTCATCACTGCTGTCACAAGGTTAAGGCGGTGGGGAGTGGTGGTGGGGAAGGGGGAGAGAGATGTGTTTTCTTTGGAAAAACCATGGCAACAGCTATTTCTAAGGGAACAGCTGTGCACAGCGAGGCCATGGGGAAGGGGAAGGGGCTTGGGCGTCTCAATGCCAGCCATGCTCTGAAGGCAGCAGTGCCAGGTCCAGCAGCTCTCCGTGGCAGTCTGCATCCCCAGAGCCCCCTTCCCACCTGTGCCAGGGGTCACTGGGTGTCTCCCATAGAGCCAGCAGGTTGCCATGGGCTCCAGCATGCCCAGCAAAGCAACACGAGGCCACTCCATTTTGCTGGAACGCTTCCTCCTGGAATGCTCCCATGGACAGGGCGGGAAGCAGCGCCGGACGTGTGGGATTGCTGAGACCACCCGCCATGGGGAGTAGGGATTCAATTGGTTGACCAGAGGAAATACACCCAGAAAGAGGCCCAGCAGAGAGCCCAAGGTTGATTAATGAGTGACACAAAGCTTCAACAACTGTAATGAAAACATTGGTGGAGATCGTAGGGATGGACCCAACACCACCAGAGTCGGTACAGCCTGCACTGGTAAAATGGGAAGGTACCCTTGGGGCTGAGGAACACTAGTGGTGGTGCAAGAGCCATAGGGATGTCCTGCAGGTCTAGGTGTGGCTGGCTAAGCCCTGGAAATGGAGAGGTCTGAGGAATCTGCATCCTGGATTAGTTTAGCAAGAGGACCCAGTGAGGAGAAGATAGGGGTGTCAGCCACACCCTCCACCCTGGCTCTTGTTTCAGCACGTAGCTGGAAATTATCTGTTTGCAAGACACTTAATTAAGACCATTTCCCTGAAGGAAACCAAGATGGAGAGCTTCACTTCTCGGTATTCCAGTGCTTTCTGGCATTTGTTTCCACACCAATTAGGGCACAAATTAGTCATCTGGAGAGCAATTCAGTGGCTTGTGCTCAAGGGAAGCTCTTCAGCATACGTGCCATCTTCTTCCAGGAAGGGGGGTGGCAGGCACAGGTGGGTGGCCATAGCAGGGACAGGGAAGGGGCAGGCATGGTGCTGAGGTCTACAGCCTGCAGTTGGGCTGAGACCCTGAGGCTGGGCATGGACCAGAGTGAGCAGGAGGGTTTGTATCTGTGAGCTCCATCTGCTTCCCCTTGGCCCCTGGACCTTGGAATGACTTGGTGAACCACTGGACTCTGAGGTTAAGCTCCCTGATGGCACTGGCAAGGGAGGGTGAGGAATGTGAGGATGAGATGCTCAGCTCTGTGCCCTGCTGTGACAAGATCTGTGGTGTGCATCAGAGGGCTGGCGCAGAAGTGTGGTTTAAGGGTGGTTGACATCTTGATCTTGAGGTTGTAGGGTCTGGGCAGTCTCCTGCTCAGGTCTTCATATGGACATATGGAGGCACCTCTGTCATGGTCATGGCTGTGCATCCATCCATCTGCAGGTGAACCTGTCCTTGTTCACTGTAGCTGAGAGGTTTCTGTAGAAGATGCAGCCGAAATGCAGGATAAAAGTTCAGGAGGAGGGGGCTCCAAAGGGGAATAAACACGGCTCCTCTGGGCAGCAGCACAGCCACCCTGGCTGCTCTCCCAGCAGAGCTGCATGGGGTGCTGTGGTTGTAGGAATTCATTGAACACCAAGAGCTCCTGCTGGGAGCAGCGGCGCAGCCATCCGGCACGCGAGGGAGAATCTGGACGATTGATCGATGGGAGATCATCGTGGCAGAGCAGGCAGAGGAAGAGCTGGCAGAGAAGTGGCTGGGAGGAGGCACCTGAAAGACATGGCTGGCTGTGCATGGGTCCCCATGTGACACAAGGAGTGGGGCCTCACTGCAGCACCAGGCATGGTCCCCTGCTTTACTTCCTCACCCTCTTCAGGAGGGTGGGAAGGTGGCCCTTGCCATCTTAGAAACGTTGCACAAAGCTCCGTGCTGACTGTCAGGGAGCCAGGATGGAAAGGTTTCAGCTGAAACACCAGCGTCTCAGCGATCTCAGTTATGAGGCTCAGTTCCCCTATTGCTTTTGACCCCTTTTTGCTGAGGTCTGTAAGGTGCTTCCGCTTGGCTGGTGCCTCATTCTCCATCATGTCTGTCTCTGCCTCCATGGGACAAACTCACGGTCATGTGCTTGGTGCTACTTTCCCTAAATATTTTGACTTTCTCATTTCCCATATGCACGGCCAGCATGCAGGAGCCAGAAATCTCCCTCACCTTCTGGTCAGCCTGCCCGTTGCCTGATGCTTGCTGCCTGCTCCATCTCCTTCCAAACAGCACCAGGATCCCTGTGAGGAGCCACCTGCCCCCAGGACATGCCCTCCGAGCCCCCATTAGTTAACAGTTGTCTTATGCACTGCAACATTTGATGCCTTATTCTTCCTAATCCCGCCTGATGTAACCGTGGCTGTCCTCATTAGCCACATAATTGTCGAGCAAACACAAAACAGGCCCTGACACGGTCGAAGGAAATTGGTTTAAAAATATGAAGCCACATTCTCAGATGTTGTTGAAGGGGTCTCATTTGTTTATTTGCATTCACATGGCACCCTGTGGGATAATGAGAGAGAGACAGCTGAAAAAATACCTATTTTTCTGAAAGATCATCTTAGGCGAAGGTAGGTTTGAAATGCCAGCTGGGGAGATCCAGCCCAGACCCTCTGCTGGTGGAGGACAACTACCTCTCCACCTGGTCTCATCTCTTGCACTAAGGACTTTCCAAGAAGAGAAGGTGGCCATTCATGCCCACACTGGTATGGGTGCCCAGGGAGAGACAGCCATCCACATCTCCTGGTGATAATACTTTTGAATTTCAAAGGGGCTCCATCCCCTTCCAGCAGCAGGCGACAGGGCTAAGTTAATGGAGGCAGCTGTAAGAAATCTAATTAACCTGCAGTATGTTGTTTAATTTGTGCAAAGTTGTTGTGGTTACTCAACTATAAACTTCATTCCCAGCTCTAATGATAGTGACTTGCATGGCAGCAGCGGGAGCATCCTGGAGGTGGGCAGCCACCTCGTGCTCACCCTTAAAGGTGCCCTCAATTACGTGCAGAGCGTTCCAGTGCTTGCCTCCATCTGGTTCTTCCACGGCATTTGAGACCCTTTTCTAGCTCCAGTCTTTGGAACAGGCACCTGTGCTGCTTCTCTGCCTGCTCTGGCATTCAACCCTGGTGCACAGCTTCCAAAAACCAACCTTCAGGACCCAGCAGTGTCAATCTGTTGATTGCACTAAAGTCCAGGAGATGGTTTTAGGTCGTCAAGTTCCCATCACAGCTCTTAGGCTGTAATTATGTTCAAGGCTCTTTGCTTTAGTTATGTCTTTTTACTAATGCTTGGAGCCACTGTACTGATCTTTTCTTCAAGGCTGACCTCCATGTAGCTTCCCAGGGGAGAGCCAGGACTGTTATTTAAGCCAATTCACAAACCAGGTCCTGAAGGCCAGTTGTCCATTATACGATTTTTTGAACAGCAGGAATCATCAGCAGGGCTGATGGTGGCTGAGCTATTTGTGTCGGTTCAGGGAGAAGCACAGGAAAAGGGACGGATGCCATGTGTTAGCTTCTCTTCCCAGGTTAACCTTCGCCAGAGATCTTTGACCAGACAATACCCCCCCTGCAGAGGGGCTCTGGAGCCTGTGGTACCCACAGAAAGGTGATGATGAGCATCAGCACTTCCTTCATCTCGCTCCAAAGCCCTGTGTTTCCCCCATGATCACTACAAGAGTGATCTCATACCCTGCAGGGACATCCTTCCCGTGGAGGGAAAAGCTTTAACCAGGTCCTAGAAGACTCCTGTTGCCCATTGAGGTGAGGTTTGAAAAGAAAGGAACTGAGAAAGAAGATGATCCACCTCTTGGGTCCATTAAAGCCAAACAGGCTCGGGCCACACTGCCACAGGGTTTGTAGGAGCAGAGACCTCCAGCACCAAGGTCCCACTCAGCACTGGTGCTCCAGGAATGCTGGGGATGTGGAATACAAGCACACTCTTGGCAGCAGCGTACAGTTACACCGAGCACTGCAAGATCCTGCAAGAGCCTCCTCCTGCAGCCCACAGCAGCTCCCAGCATTTCGAGGGGACTGCAGCCCCTCTGTCCAGTGGAAAGCCTGGAGACCTTGGCTTGCTCCTCCCTGGACAAGGCTGTTCCTCCAAACCATCTGTGCAGGTAGCCCAGGCAGGGCCTGGGGGTGATGCCAAGGGGCTGCTCGGTGGCCAGGGTGGGATTCCCTGCAAACAGTACTACCAGCAAGCCAGCCTGCATCCACAAATGGAGTTCCCAGCACAGCCCCATGTGCAGGGACACAGAAGCGCCCTCGGAGCAGGGGCAGCTCAGTCACCACCAGTTTGAGTGTGTCCCCTTGCAAAGCTCTTGGCATCCTGTCCCCAACCCATTGAGCTCTACAGCCCTTCCTCTTCAGCCCAGGGACAAAACCAGGTCCCTGAGCAGCCAAAGGGTAGAAGTGACGGCTGTCGAGAGGGAGAGGAGCTCAATTTGGGTTTTCCTTTCTCTTTTTTCCTTTTTTTTTTTTTTTTTTTTTTTTTTTTTTTTAAAGAATTTAAAAGTGGCAGTGCTAGCAAAGGGTAATTATCCCTCTGTTCCAGCTGAAATACAATTAAGGCGGCTCTCAACGAGCCCCCGGGATATTGTGGTTTACTAATTAACAAGCGGATATGCTGTGGCCCCTGTCATGGCAATTACAGCATGAGACAGGCTTCAGGAGCTCTAATTACACATCAGCCCGCGACACACGCTGCAATACAAATTAATGAGGGCCCGAGCTGGCAGTGGAGGCAGTTTGCCCAGCAAGAGGCTGAGATGGGCAGCAGGGATGTGGATGGATGCGGGGGATAGGGATGGGGGGACCTGATGTGGCTCCAAGCCTGGGGATACTGGTGCACTCTGCAAGGATCAGGAGGATGCAGGGAGGAAATTAGGGGATAAAATACTTTACAGCTACCAAAAAATAATGCATTGGAGAAAGGACAGGGGCTTCTGCTTTGTAGAGCTGTGGCCTGATGGGATGAGTGGCATTTGGGATGACTGCAATGAATAGCAAGTATCGCATCTTCCGCTGTTAATTCCCAGACCAATAAAGCCGCTGTTAAGAAAAGAAGTCAGATGGGAAATACCCAACAAGGTTTTGACTGCTGACAAATAACGAACAGATCTCCCAGAGCCAGGAGGAATTTTTCTGACAAATTGTTTATTGGGGAAAGTTATGCAGTTTCAGCTTGAGTTCCACTAATAGCTTTGGCCAGGTCTGGAAAATCAAAATAATAATAAAAAAAAAGGTAATCAGGATTTTTGTAAATGCGGTTTTGACATCTTGCATTTTAAAAAGCTGTTTTCTTTCAAAATATATTAAAGTGATATAATTAAACCAAAATGCAGACCGCACACCTAATGACGAAATGTTTCTGATGAAATAGTTTCTGACAAAATGAGACTATATTTATCAGCTTTGCTGATATTTATCAGATTTTTGCCGGTCCAAGCCCATCAGTGACAGGGTTTTCTCTGACTGTAGCGTGCCTGTTGAATTTACTGCTCCTGCTGTCTCCTCTCCAGCACCTGTATCCTATGGGCACCCCAGGTGAGACGGTGGGAGGTGACATGGTGGATGTGCTGGGCTTCGGCCACCGGTATCACCTGCAAACGCCTCTGCTGGCACACTGGCTTTTGGGCAGACAGGAGGATCTGGGGAGGCTGAAGCAAAGCCCCCAGGATTTGGAACTCCCTCCAGCCATCTGCAGGGGTGGAAGTAGTGGAGCTGGAGGGCAGCCCTTGCAGGGGTGGGAGTCTCAGGGGGGTGCACAGCAGGTCCCTCGTTTGTGAGAAAAGGCTGAGATGAGGCAGGCAAGGGCGTTTCAGACTAATCCCTCTTATTCCCTTGTGCTGAGGGAGGAGACCCTGCACAGTCCCCACTACCAGCACCCAGAGCACGAAACCACGGGAGGCCCCTGTGTTGCGGAGTGTGGCAGGGGGAGGACACACACCCCCCCCCTCACATGTTGTTCCCAATATAGATCCCATTAACCATCGCAATTAACACGAGCCAGGCCCTCTCTCCTCCTTGTCACCCCAGACAGAGCCGTACATAAAAATAACTGTTTATTACACAGCAGGCAGAGCCCGGCTTATCACTGCAGACAGGAAATTGCCGCGCAGAAACCGCACGTTTCACTTTTAATAAGTTTGGCAATAAAACATCTCGTCAAACGAGGCCACGACAGGGCAATAATGAAGCTTCCGCGTGGCCCGTAATTGCTCACCGCTCTCCTGGGGGTGAGCCAGAAAACGTGGAGCGAGGTGGGAGACGTATGGCAGCATCCTCTGCCCTCACCTCCTGCTCAGGCAGCATCCCCCCTTATCCCTGGCAGCATCCCTGGAGCACTGACACCCTCCAGGACATGGCTAAGGAGGAGGTCTGTCCATGTCGGAGGGATACACGCAATTCCCGTGGAGTGCTGGAGGAGGTGTGAGAGAAATAGAGTGGCTCTTGGTGCTCCAAGGGAAAGGACAAGAAATTTTTGCTTTCCAAGCAGGACTTTAGAGCAGAGTATCTTCAAGGCTGAGTGGGTGCTGTGGCACACAGTCCATCCCCACCCTTATCCAGGAGGGATACAGTGTCCTGGAGGTTTTGCACAAGTGGGCTCGGGGGGGAAGCTGAGGATGGGGAACTCAGCATGGCAACACAGGGGTGCCACGGGAATCCCTGTGCTGAACCTCTGCTATGGACCCATCCCGGCGAAGGCCAGGGAGTGACATGGTGCCTGTCTGTTCTGACACCCTCTTGCTGGTGGGCTCAGGCCACCAGCTGGTGACACTTCAGCCAGGTGGCACCAGCTGCCAGAGCTGGCCCCTTGCACTGAAGGATGGTGGTGGTGTTTCCAGGTGTTACCTTTGTGTTAACACTTTCTTTCCCTAAAGGAAACCAGGTCCAGCAAGGGATCAGTCACTGCCCCAACCTATTTCTGTAGCTTCCCAGCTTCTGTTTGATCTTTTGGATGCTGGTGGACACAAACCAGCCTGCCACAAGCCTATTCAGAGTGATGGGAGCAGCTTGGGGAGCCCTGGTGGGGTTCCCCAACCACAGATGGGTGATGGGGACGCACCATGCAGCCTGCAAATCCCAGGATGATGAAAAAGACCCTCATCACCAGTGGAGGCAAAGCTGGGTCCTTTCTGCCTTTTCTGAGTTAACCTATGCCTGAGCTCCTCGTTCCCACCAGCCATCCCCCTTGGCAGGGAGGGAACAAAGAAGTCCAGGAGGACATGGTGCAACCAACACTGTTAAGATGAGCTCTGGCATTGAGGTAATAGGAGACAGAATGATGCGTGTCCAGGCTGGCACTAGGAAATGAGGCAGTTTAGAGTCACAGCAGGAACGTGCTGGTGCTGGCAGGCACCGCTGGCAGGCTCCCGGGTGGGCAGGAGGCTTTGTTCGCCTGCAGCACTGCTCTTGGGGAGTTTACCTGGAATTACTGATCTGCATTCATAAACATGATCACATTAATTGGCTGCCGAGGCTGCAGTCGCCGTCTCCTCTCAGCACTGGGACTTCATCTCCCTTCCCATCCCAAATGTCAGGATGTGTCTGTTCTTCCATCCACTCGGCACCATGGCCGAGGACAGAGAAGTGGTTGGAGAAAGGAAAGAGGCAGAGGATGGGTGAGTCCATGAGCCTGGAGCCAGTGACAGACACCCACTGTCACCACCTCCATGCTGCAAAGCAGCGCCTTGAAAATAAACAGCAGACACCTTCTGGAGGGGACAGGAATCCCTGTAGCCCTGGGCAGTGATGACTTGGGAACAGGCACCTGGGCTGGAGACCAGCTTTTTATGGCTGGAGCAATGACTGGTGGGCAGGAGAGGGACCAGCTCCCAGCTGAGGACAGAGACACTCGGGCTTCTCAGCCTGAGACCAGGCTGGTGCTCGTCTCACTTGGAGCGGGGCCAATCACTTCTAGTAAATTATTCATCCGACAAATTTAGCCTGTTATTCTAGTCGTGCTCTACCCAGAGTTTTACAGATTTCATTATTATTTCAAATTGTGCAAACACCGCAGAAACCTCTCTGGGGCTCTGGCGCGCTCTGCCTTCATCTCAGCTCATCTGCCACATCTGGAACAGGATTTTTACCGTCTAGTGCCAAACCCTCCATCCCCAGCATGGCCACAGGACCTTGTGGAGGTGAGTGGCATCCCTGTTCAGCACCAGGCTCTGCTGAGGGGAGAACCATCTACTGTGTGAGAACCATCCACTGATGACCCAGGGGTCAGTGGGATTACAGGAGGCCATGGCATACCAATGGACCCATACAAAGATATTCTGACTTTTTTTCACCTCCATCCTTGTATCTGGGGCAGGGGAGAAAAATGACAGCACTGTTCAGCACTGTTCTCTTGCATTCTGCACTATCCTGTTTCCTAAGCCTGGTCACCTTGGGAAAGCAGGAAGAGATTTTCCCGTCCTCCCCCACATGCCATAATTTCTCCTGTCGAGGTTTCTGTGTAGTCATGAGGGTACAGCTAAAGCTTTGCACTGCCAAAGAGAATCACATGCTTCTTGTAAAATATACAGCCTGGGAAAGGAGGGGAGATGGATGGGCTTTGTTGTGGACAAGCCAAGAGTGATCAGAGCCATAAGTGGAACACCATTATGTCTGGGGAGAAGCTGTCAACCAGGAATGGTCGAAGCACTTTAACCTTTTGTCTCAATACAGGATGTGAAAGAGAAGAGCAGCCAGTGACACCACCTCCTTGTCTGCCCAGAGCTGGTGGAGAAATGCCACCAGCAGTGCAAGCCCATTTCCGTCACATCAGGACTCATTGCTGGTGTGATGGTGATGGTCAGCTCACACCTACTTAGGGGGAGAAAAACAGGGCAAAGAGGCCCAGGAATACCAAATGAGATATCCCCAAGGGCTGTTAATGCACAGTTTCACCAAAACCAACAGAAAACAGTATAAATTTCTACATAGAGACCTGCCAGGGCTCCCTAGCAAGGTATTATGGGACCCTTGAAT